>NC_134056.1:7168548-7490262 GCF_965140245.1 Athene noctua | reverse complement strand
ACACAGGGACAGTCCCGTTTGTGTGGCACGACTGGGCAATGGTGCCGGGCTCAAAGGGGTGTGGGCTGGGGGATGGATTGCATCCCTGGTGCAGGAGAAGGTGTCTGGCCATCAAGCAGGTACACAGAGGACCATGGCCCTGGGCTGGAGGGACACATCTCACCATCCTCCTGAGCCCCATGCAAAACACAGCGGCCCCCAAAATCCCACCATAGGGTCTAGCTCAGCACAGCTGCAAGGATAAGGGATCACCTATAGAAACTCCTGGTTTCCATAGGGGTCAGGTTCAGAAGTCAAAGCCAGCATAAGGCTGGGCAGGCATGCTCTGGCCATCGCCCTTGTTCGCAGTGCTGTGCTGGTGTAACCCCACTGAACCCGCGGACCCACTGCTGGGGTCCCCAGCAGCCTCCCCGCACGGCTCAGCCAACGCCTGCAGCAGAAGGGATGCTGTGCAGAGCATCCCCCTGGGAGTCTGCACGGCTGCCCACAAACACCCTCCAGTGATGTAGAAGAGAGACAAAATCCCTACATGATGAATAATTACTGGCAGAGTTAGCGGTGTGGGGTACACCAACCTCCACACCAGCCTCATGAAGCTTTTGATGAATTCAGTAGTAACTCATGCTTTTGACTCCCCCCCACATCCCCTCCTGGTCCTGCTGGAGAAGAAATCTATAATTTGAGGCCTGGATTTTCCATTGCCTTGGTAATGTATTTCCTTGTTGTGTCCATCACCTCGAAGAAATATATACTCAAGGCCTGAGGAGAAAGGTGAAAAGTGGTGTGACTGCCAGAGGAAACACATCATCTGGGAACCTAACGTGCAGTCAGGTCTATGATTAACCATGCAGGTGACTAGGGCGGACCCATGGTTTCATGAAAAGGGAAACAGAAGATAACCATTTTGCTCTGATTTAGTGGAACAACAGTACTGATGGTGCCTCGTGCCAGGGTAGAAGGGAGGCTGGATTTATGTAGGGAATCCAGCTGTTCAGAAGTGAACAAAGCTCTTACTGATTTGGAGGACAGAGGTGGGTGCTGAATTCAAAAGCTATACTCATGCCTGAGTCCTACAAACAGCCAGGAGGGCTTGCCCAGGTGTTTCTCCAGGCATGACATGAGTTGGTTCAGCTCGCGAGATGTCCTCTTCCTCCATTCAGAAAATCCAGCGCTGGACTCTGAAGGAGAGACCATCCTCTAGACCAGCAGTGCTTCTCCATGCTTTGTTTCCTGATCTCCAATAAAGGAGGGGGCAGGAGATTTTCCAGCCTTATGAGGAGGTCCTGTGGATTTATTTGTCAAATCTCTCAGTGGTAGCATTTCCCTAATACCTGCCCCACGAGATCTCCAGCCCCTGCAGTGAGCTCCTGGGAGCCGTCTGGACAGCGCAAGACTGCAGCCACCACACCAGGGACATTGGCCAAGGGACACGGACAGGGCTTCAGGACAATGACCAGGAGATATCAGCTAAATAGCTTTGGGCTTTTTGATGTGTAAATTTAGTTTAAGCATTAGAGCTTGTTATATGGCATCATTTCCTGCAGAGAAAGAATGGCAGTTGCTGTAGATATTGCCCCAGAGAGAAAATGTCACGATGCCCCACCACGCTCTCAGCCACACAGGCTGTGCTAGAGGAGGGTTAATCAGCTCTTTTTTTTCTTTCAAACCCATTTGCTAGAGCAGTATCCACAAAACACTGCTGTGCTCCAGGGAGATGACAGGCCAAATCCTGGCTCAGTTCAGGCCTGAACCCAACTGGGAGCAATCAAGCTGGAGTTGTGAAGGCAGCAGTAATTCGTGACCCTGTTCTGGTCGGCCCAAGAGGCTCCATGACCTGCTAGGGAGGCGCCAGGGCAAATTACTCACACCACAAGTATGAGCAAGTGGGGAAGGACAGCCGTGTAGGGCTGCATCACTGAGCTAGACGTTGAAGGCAGAGACAAGGAAAGCCCGTGGAGATGCTGGGAGAGCCCCTCAGCACATGCAGGGCCCCCTGCATCGTGCAGCCCCGGCAGCACCCAGCACCCAGCTCCTCACAAGCAACTGCATAACGGGCAAGACTGCAAAAAATTAAGTCCTGGGTATGTAGTCCTGCAAGCCTTGCTCACCTGGACCCTTGATGAGCTTGACCTGGATGAATCCTGCAAGCATCAGCTTTGCAGTTAGGAATGAATTTGCAGACTGCCTCACAGGTGCGAAAAAGCAAACAGGAGGCCCCATCCTGACAGCTGCTGGAGTACCAGAGTGTTTTTGAGGATCAAACCCACATTCTGTCTGGAGCTTGGCTCACTGTGCTCCCTCAGCTGGAGATGAGCTTCCCCTCCCCAGCTTTGTACTACACGGATGTTTCTGTGCAGCCAGGAGATTTGCTTGGTGACTCTAACATAAACTTGGGAAATATTCCCTCAGCTGGGAAGTTATATAAAGTGCATTCCCTCCCTACAATGCTCGATTTCTCTGTTGGCGCCATCATGCCTATACAAGGAATATCCATGGTGATGGTGCCCACAGCATCTCGCCTGTACCGCCTGCAAATAGCAGAAATGCAGCTCTGATTTACATAGGTGCAGGCGCTTGGAAAACCCACTTAAACAGAGTCATTATTCTGTTGGACAACACAAGTGTGTCAAAATGAAAATTCCAGAAGATCACAGCCATTTCACAGAAACATCATGTCAGGGACAGAAAGAGAAACAAATTGCTCCTACCGAGTCACACTATCCTCTTCCTAAGCTTTTGGAATGAGTTATCTTGAGTTTTTACATTTTGAAACAATTTTTAATATCTAATTTTAGAATATAAAATAAATCATCATGAAAACAAAAAATGTTTTCAATTATTAAAATCTGTTTGACCAAGCACAAAATATTTTTTTCAGCCCAACTCTCACTGAGAATTTTGAAACTTTCCAATGTCTCTCCCGGCTGGAAGAAAAGTCCTTGCCAGATCTCAGATACCCAACTGGTCTGTCCACAGCAGACACAGAGAAGTTGTGTGAACACAGCCAACAGAGCATTGCATTGAAATCCTCTGGCTCTGCTACCAAGACTTCACCCTGTGATGACTGAGGTACGATGAAATTCATCCTTTTTATGAGAATCAGCACAGGCCACGTGAGTTATGTTACTCTTCAGAGCTCATGAGGCACCGAGGTCTTGGATGGGTGGCAGCACAAGGGTCACCATCTGTTGTTCAGCTGAAGAGGAGGTCCTGGCTCAAAAGTGACTTTTACTGTCATAAAACATCTCCAGTACTTTGTGCTTGAAGCAAAACTTCCTAAAATGTGAATTCTTCCTGATGCTGTCCCAAATTTCCTCTGTGACTTCAGAAAGTCATTTAATCTGGATGCCCAACCACATGGTGAACTGGGCTGGAGGGGAGAGAAGGGGATGCTATTTCCAAAGAGTGAGTGGGCACTGTGAATGTGCTGGGGCATAGTATTAGCCCCTTTTCCAGCCAAAACTCTCATCGGGGTCACTAACATGAAAAGCAGTCCCACAATACCAAGAACCTTGGCTTCACGGACAGGTAGGAAACCTGTGTTCATGCAGTAAAAAGTACATGGATGGCATGCCCAAGATTTTTCCACTGCTATTATTATTTACTTTGTGCCTCCACATAATGAGGGCTTGCAAGGAAAAATGTGAAAAAGGATCCCATACCAGCAAGGCATACAACGTACACCAGGAATATACACAGGTATATAGTTTTAAAACTAGCTTAGCTGCCAGCCAGGCAGAGCCACCAATGAAGGGGAGCAGAAAGACAGATCGTGTGTCTGGTGACCCACTTTGGCCACCAGAACCATGAAAACAAGATGATATCTGATAAATTCCTGCCACTCTGTTTTTCTGCCGAGGAGTGCACAGCACTTTCTCCTGCCTCAGCCCTTCCCCATGTCTTCTGCCTGTGTCTAAGGCAAGAACAGCAGCCCTGGCTTCTATGGGGGTGTTGTTATTGGACACCCTGAGTACAGGACTCACTATGAGTTATTTGATGATAACATGCAAGTGGTTGAGGGACTCAGGCCATTGAGTTGGTGATGGTTGAGCTATCCCCAAGGAAAGAAGGAAGAGGAGCTTTCTCTTTTGAAAACCAGGGCTTTGTCTTTCTGCTTAATGCAAACACAGGGCTCTGCCATTCCCCTGGATCTGAGGCTCCCTGGTGGGTTACAAGCTCAAGATGTTCACTGCCCAAAGAACAGCAGCTTCCTTCTCAAATACACACAGCCAGAAAGAAATCCCCCCCTTTCTGCAATAACAGGCTCCTTCGATCCCCCTGCAGTACATACATTCATTAATTCACCCAGAGCCACAGTCTGGCCACATGTTTCTCAGCAAATCCAGCCTCCCCCATTAGCAGTCAGTGTTTCCAGCACTCCCTTATACATTTCCCTCTGCTAAGGACAGGATCGCATGTTGTTTCCCAGCTTTTTTTGGAACGGTCTCCCCATGGTTACCTTCTCCTCCTCTGCCTTCCCCAGCTGCTTCCACCCCACTGCTCCCATCCCCATCCCCTGCAATGAGCACTGCTGGAGAGAGGCACTAGCCAAAGAGCTCCACAATTTTTTCCTCAGCCTCAGAAGCAGAAACTTTTGTTGTTAAATCTCTTGAAATAATAACTGAATCTTTTGAAACACCATAGGAGGAAAAGACCCCTTTCAAGATCTAAGCAACGCCAGGCCAAATAATACAGGGGGGCAGGAGAGGGTTCCTGTGCCCAAAGGGCAAGTGAAGGGGGAAAGGCAGGGGAACACAAAGCAAAATGCTTCATTAACTCCTCCTGAGGTTATGTGCTCAGTTTAAAAGCTAATGCCTCCTCCAAAACAGTACAATGCATCAGCTTGCAGCCCAGTTCATTACAGAGCCATTCCCTGCAACCAGGGACACTTCTCCCGGGACCTCTCCTGGGGCTGTGTGTGACCAGAGCCACCCGCCACCGCGCAGCCAAGGTAATGATCTCTTATGCTTGTAATGTTTCCTGAAATCACCCAGCTTTACTGCTCCCCATTACCTAGGAACAGACCTGAAACTGAGTGGCTGCAGTTTACAGGGGGATATTTTTCTTGTGCTTCCACAAGTCCTTGAGATTTTTCAGCTAGACCGAGTTGTTCGGTTGAGCATGGCAACAAGTCTTGGCATGGCAGCATTGGAGAGGAGAGAGTTTTATGGGAACTGAGGTGTTCCAGGGAATAAAACCCCCTGCGTGGAGTCCCCTGGGGCTCATGGTGGCCTCCCTCTTTGACAAGGACATGGCTGCACAGCATCTCTGCCACTTGGCTGTACCCAGCAGGCACCAGATATCCCAGCACAGGGCTTTGTTACGGCTCCAGGCAGCTCGTTCCTGCAGGGTCCTGTCTCAGAGCCCATTTCTTCCTTCTCTCTCAGACAGCTGTTTACATTTTTGTTTGCGTGAATAATCTCAAATATGAAGGCTTTGCTTTGCTTTTCACCCCATTAGATAATATTAATTACTTTAGGGAGCCAAGTAGCCTGGAAAAAGGGGAGGAAAAAAACCTTCCTGGAAAAGCTGTGGGCCTTGCAAGTATTTAAAGGGCCATCTGCATCTCCTCCAAAACTGTGAAGACAAACGAGAGCAGCAGTAGCGCATAGTTATTCAGTAGACATCACATCAATATTTCTACTCCTGTCTCAGCCAAGAACTAGCACCAGAAATGTAAGGCTTGCTATTCCTCAAGCCCTCATCTCTGTTGGGAATGTAACAGAGAGGTTGCTTGGACGCACGGCATCACCCGTCCTTGGAAGGAGTCACCTAGATTTTTGGGTCAAATGCCAGCTCTGCTCTCTGCCTCCTCCCTCCACAGGCATCTCACCTTATGGCTTCCCCTTTAGAGCTGCTGCATGTCTTCTCCTCATAGGTTTTGGGTTGGCTGGCAATCAGGAAAACACCTGACTTAAGCAAACAAGCAATATCCTCTGGTGGGCAGGGATGCAAACAGAAATGCAGATTTCTGATCCTTACTTACTGCCCCATACACATGGATTCCCCTCCGTGCATCTCTCGGGGATTTAGGCATCGTCCCTGAGAGAAACGTCTCCTCACTTCACATCTGGACACAAATATTTGTTAGGCATAATAAGGAAAGACTGAAATCCATTTTAACATGTGCAGTGAGACAGGCTGTTTAAGAACAATAATAAATAACAATAAGCTTATTAATAAATCACTTGTTTCAAACAACCATCTTCTCCAGGCAGTCATTCCTGCCTACTGCCTCTCTGATATTAAGCAAGGCTACTTAGGCCTGGCCCTGATTTTTCATCTGGATACCAGCCAGCAAAGCTTCCAGGTGGATGATGCTGATTTACAGCCCATCTACCTTTGCCGCTATATTTACACTGGGCTGGGTTTTTTTTGTGAATTACCTTTCAGGGCAGTCATCAGTTTTGAAATATAGGAAGAAAATAGCAGCAATTGGAGGAAATCTAAACTGAAATTCAGTCACAAATCTTGTACATTAATTCCTGTTCCATCCCTCTACTTCCTCAGCACTTGCCTTGGGAAGTCATGCCTATTACTGGCATGGTTTTCGCCAGAAATATTATATTGCTATAAATGTCAGACATTTGAAGAACAATACTATCTATTAGCATGTAAAAGAGTATTATTGTCTGCAAGTTATTAGGTTCAAAGGCAGCATTGTACTTGGCAAATTGCCGTCTGCAGCTCCCAGCACACACATCTCCTAGTACCCCGCTCCCGGAGCTGATGGCACAGAGTAAGGAGAGAGAGAGGTTCTCATCCATCCAGAAACACAGTGCTTAACAAAAGGAGAAAATTAAGTAGGAAAACTATACAAATGTCTTAAATACACTTTCGTTATTCTTCCATGTTACTGTTAACTTTCCCTTTGAAAGTAACCTCATCTTCCAGATCTTTCCTTCTCCTCCTATATTAAAATGATACTAAAATGAGAGAGACCTTCATCTAACCCAAATCCTCTGCTGCAAAGAGGAAGCTGCTCGGTCCCCAGGAAGGAGCCAGTTGAACCATCGGACCATCTGGCCATTGACTTGTGGGGTATGATGCTCTCAACACCAGATGTGCTCCATCTCACAGGTGGTAGGTCACTTCCGGTTGCTTCTCCAGCAGAGACTTGTAGCTGTTTTCCATCCCCAGAACCTCTCAGGAGCTCGGGATGGGGTAACGCAGAGCTCAGGGTGTCACGTTTATGCTGCAGAGTACATGCAAAGGGGCTTTGAACTTGGGTAGAAATGGCATCTTGGCATGCTCCGGAGTGCCATGTATAAATAGTGCTCAACTCCTACAGCCCTGCTGTCACCCATTAAGCTCAAAGCATTAATTAAAGAAGTGTGAGTCATGCTTTGTCTTGCAGAAAGGAGGCTCTGTTTCCCTGGCCAGTAACTCCACAAGATCTCAGCTCTATGGGCATCTCTGCTCTTGGGCCACTCAACTCACCCTGACCCTTCCTGCAACCCCATTCCTCCCCAGCTCCCATCTGCTTCTTCCCACTCAACTCATTCGACGGAGGGAGTTGTATTTGTGGGTGTTGTGCCCACACTTCAGACTTGAATTTGACTGTAAGATGCATAAACTGAAGGCAAAATCCTTGCTGTGCAAACATGACAGTAAGCACCCAGCACCAGTGTTAGCAACTGGATGTCTTGGGTGGGAGCAGATGCCCCAGGAAGAAATCACAGAGTTGGCTGCCAACTCTGGCCATGTTCCTGTTAGAAACAAATAACTGGGGGAGAATATGGCTGGGTACAAAACTATATCCAATGCCTAATATACAGTGATTTATCAAAAAAATCACAGCAGCACAGACACCCCACAGAGCTGCACTGGCCCCTCCCTGCACCTCGCAGCAGAGCACGTGAATCCGGGCAGAGCGCAGCTTCAACACTGGTGGCAAAGCTTGTGCCCACGAGCATCTGGATTAGAAAAGGGCAATAACCCCGGTGGCTCTGATGCAGTAGGCTCTGATGCAGAGGAACTGAACCGGCTTTGAGGAAGGGACTTGGGGGAAGCCAACACAGAGCAGGTGGTTAGAAACTACGTTAACAACCCCGTTAACAAGCGCTGCAGATTAGCCCAAACAACGGCTCATCAGCATTCAGTCCAAAGGCCACAGGCTGCAAAGGGAAGAGAATAGAGGAACAACAAGAAGGAGGGGAGATGAAAAGAAAGCGGAGATGGGAATTGGGTTTAATAATATTGTTTCCTAATTACAGCACAGCACAGAGAGCAGATGCAGCCTGCTTTGACGTTTACAATTCAGTAAAGGACGTGCTGAAAACACGGTGAGCAAACTGCTAACAGGAGGGAGCAGGTGGCAGCACCTGTGGCGACAGTGGTGGTGCAACATGGGGGAAGCATCTGACCTGGGGATCATGCCACCCCATGTGAGCTATTGCTGCTGCCTAGCACCCTGATGGTGTTTCCTTTGACGATACAAAATGCAGTTTAAGGGTTTCTCCTAAACTTGGTCAGGACGTGCTCTGGTGAGGTTTGCAGGGAAGAGGTGGCATCTTCCTCAGGACCACTCATGCACGTATCACCTGCTGGGGAGAGATGTGCTTCTCCACAGCTCTGTGCACTGGGGGTGGGCACACCTCTTCAACAACTGCAGATCCATCCTCCCAGCACAGCTGGAACCTGTTGCTTTTCTCATTACATCCTGAAACCTCTATGATGGGAATTCAGTATCATTGTCCCAATGTGAGAAACCAGGATGAATTATTGCACAACTCAGCAAGCAGCACAGCTGGGACTGTGGGGCAGACCCCTGAGCCTGCCCTTCATGATAACAGCTGCCCCACAGCAAACCCGGCAAGGATGGGCATGTATGGGGCAGGTCTGGTCCTTCCCCAGCACATCGGGATGCCCAGGCCCCATTTCTCTGAGTGTGTGTATAGGAGAGAGACCTCAAACTCCTGAAAACCTTTCCCCCAGCTCGGCACTGCATGTGTAAGCCCCCTACACTCATTCGAGCTGTACGCAGAAATCCACAGGATGAGGAACACTAATGCATGTTTTGGTTCCAATCCAAAATAAACGCCGGCTATAATAACCCTCATGGGAAAGCCAAACAGAGGACCCCTTTGTTAGGGAAAACTCAGCACGTTACGCTTCATTTGGGCCAACAGCACTTCCAGCACGAGGCTCAGGGCACCATCTGCTTGATGTGGGCAAGGTGGGCTGAGGCCAGAAACCAGAGAAAAAGGGGAATCTCGGGACAGGGAGCTTCAGATGATGCCTCTTGTGTCAGCCTGGCCCATAAAGACTCAAAAAATCTTGGAAGAAGAGGGACTGACAGGTATGTTGGGCCCATTGTGATCTCTGCTGGAGGTAATGGTTTCGAATGGGTCAGGGAGCAGCGGTGGTGTCCTGTCCCACTCTCCTTTTGTGCATGTGTGTGAAGAGTTCCTGCTTCAGAATCCTCTATCTCTGGCTAATTCATGTTTGGTTCCCCTCAAAAATAGAGACAAAGGAACAATAGCATTGGATGAAACCCTATAGCTCTCTGCTAAGGCCAGCACAAGCTCTGGACATTTGTGGAAGCTTTTTTACTGGTGTGAGAGTGATGAAATGTCCTGACCTGAGGGGGACAGAAGGGAGGGATGACCTGCAAGCTCCTGCCAGAGCTCCAGCAAGAGTCTGGATGTAAGGTGGTAACAGAACCTGTGCCCCATGTCCTGCACCTGCCAGAGGTGCTGATGAGTGGTGCTGGCCCCAGCTGGGACATCATCTGTGTGATGGGAAGGGCCGTGCTGGCGGGAGGGGGGGCAGGAGGGACTCCAGGAGGCAAGGAGATATCTCAGCTACAATCATGGGCTACTCTCCTCTCTGAGGTGTGTGCCAAGTAAAGGATGTCATCGCTGTCCCAGCTGCCAGGTAGGGCCATGTAGCTGAGGTGAAATGAGCTCTGTGTGTTGCAGGGAATGGTTGTGTTTGTGGGGAGTGTGATGCAGGGGCTGCTGGGGTGAGGAATGCCTGCTGCCCCCAACCTAGGGGATGCGATAACATATCTCCTGTGGTGGGATCACTGAGCGGGGGCTTCCTGGGAGGTAACTGCCAACATGTAGCAACAGGCTGGTCCTGAGTGCTTTATCCCAGTGCCTGGTGGGCTGAGGCAGTGATAACCCTGGGTGCTCCAGGTGTCTGTCTGGGTTAGCTGTAATTTGCTGTCTGAAATCCAAGACAGTACCTGGGGGTTTTAATCTCTGTGAAGAGTCAGAAACAGCCTTTCCGGAGCAAGTTCACAACAATTGCAGTTTATGCCCTTCCAGGGCGTGATCCCTGAGGTTTCCCCACCCAAAGTGCCCAGAAGAAGTAGCAGTGGTCCTGGGAGCCAGCTGGCCCAGGAGCAAATATCCATACTGGGCACCCCACATAGCATCAGGTCAGTCTGTCTGTTGTGTGTTGGGCTCAGGTTTGCTGGGGAAAGCCTTGTTGACTTTCAGAGAAATAAAAGGAGGGGGCACGAAGAACAGAGTGAGTGACTGTGATGGGCTTGCAGCTCAACCTCCTGTAAAGTTAATATTGTTCCTTGGCTTATGGGTGAGGTCTCTGGTGTTATCACAGTAGAAACCCAGATATGTTTCAATCTTACAGGGAAAAGCAGTCAGAGGTTTATTTTTCTGACAGCTCGTTTGTGATGTACAGTCATCTAGCAAAGCAATTTTTATTTTTTTCCTTCTTATTTATGAGTGCTGAAGGAATGCAGTGCTGTAGAAAAACACTTATTTGCAGCCAGGATGCCATCGTTATTGCTGGCAATTGCTGCTGATGGGGGGGGTGTTACTGCTTCCCCCCTCTGCAGCCCTGGTAGCAGAGGTTTCTGCAGCAGGCAGGGAGTCCAGACTCTCAACACGTTGCTGTCTTCCTTGGCATATGTGAAAATTTCATTGGCTTCTCAATGGTGATTAGATCACTAAATCATGTTGTTCAATACTGAAGTTGTGGCTCAAAAAGAGAGTAATGTTTATGCTGGTTTAGGGAGAAAAGTAGGGGAGAGAGGGGTTACTGCTGTTTTCTAGTAGATATGGCTGCCCGTGGCTCTTCATCAGATGGAGCTGGCAGGTAACAGGCCAGCTGTGAGGAGCCGTAGGAAATCTGTCTGCAGCTCAGGGATGTGAATGGTGTGCATGAGGATTGGGGCTCAGGCCCTGAAACTGCAGCTTCCCAGCAGCCGGTCTGAGCAGCAGAGCAGCGTTCAGCATCCGCTGAGTGTGTTGTGCTCCTCAGCAGCTCTGGGGAATGATGAGTTTTGGTTCCCTTATGCTTGTAAAATGCTCTGCTAGCCTGGAAAAGGAAGAATTAGAGATGTGCAAATAATTAATTACTAATTAATTGGTAGATTGGTCACAGGATACAGCCTGAGGCTAAGCAGTTCCTGCAGAGACCATGGAGAGTGCTGCAATCTGTGCGGGGTCTGCGTGGTGGGTGCTGTGATATTGCTGGGCTGAAGCTGCAGCAGTAGGAAATACCTGGGAGAGAAGAGAGAGGTGTTTCGGGAGCTGGAAAGGAGAACAGATGGTACTGGGGATGACAGAGTGCCCTTCAGGAGGACAAAAGCAGTCAGAAATGGGGTCAAAGCTTCTGTCATGGGCATCCTGAATCCGCCAGTGAGGATCAAATTTCCCAGGGGGAGCATTAAACAGAGCCCCCATGGCTGCTGTGATGGAGGGAGGAGTGGGGGCTCTTCAGGGGAGACCCACAGCTCTGTGTGATGATTAGAGGTGAGGTGCCACCAGCTGAGTTGAGCTGGAGGTGTGTTTAACACCTCTTTCTGGGGAGCCACAGAGTGAGATGTGTCCTGGGGAGGCTGGCTTCTCTGGCAGCCCTGCTCCAGCCATCATCTTCCCTCCAGCAGGACTATCTGGGGTAAGTGTGGAGGTTTTTCCTGAGGAAACTGGTGTGGGGGTACCCTGGCTAGGTTGAAACTGGGCTAACATGCACTGGTGCCAGTATGGGCCCTTCCCCAAAAACAGAGGGTTAGTGAAGGGCTCAGGCTAGCAGCTCTGCAGCAGGCAGGGAGGCAGAGGTGCAGGCTGGGGGTCAGAGCACCCTTCTGCCCTGGCTGAGGGATTTGCTATGGGGTTGTAGGGAGATTTCTTCCTTTGTGGGAACGCCCATTCCTTTTACACTTCTGAGACTGGGACAGTGGTTGATGGTGCCACTAAGGGTAGCGATGGCTTCTCTGTCACCTTCACCAGTCTCAGTTATGTGTACTCTGCTCTGAGTTTGTTTTATTTATTAAAACCCTTGATGCTGAATGAGCTGTCAGACGTTAGGTTAAGTCAATACCAAATTGGTGGTGAAGATACAAACTTGAGGCATTCTCAAACTTCTTTTTTCCCATTTGACTGTCCCACTAGCCCCTTGACTGTGTTGGCACTGATGGCTGCAGGGCTGACCCATGATGGGGCTTTTCCATCAGTTACTTTAAACCCCCATGGCTCATGGCCTCATTGCTGGTGGAGGAGGATGGAAGGGATGTCCAGGGTCTCGGGCAGCAGCTGGCATTACTCCTGTTTGACAGAAATCACCTTCCAGATGGGCCTTTGGCTCTGGTTTAACTACATTAGTCCTGAAAACATCTATTGGTGAAATATGCCCAGTTCCTAATTTCTCAAGCCTTCTGAGGATAGCAGTTGCTTGGGTCTTGAGGGATGTCCTCAGTGTCTGAAGCAGCAATCAAAGGTGTTATATCGGTGCAGAAAGAGTTTATGCTCTTGGGTTGAGGTTGATTTGAGGCTGCTCACATCAACTTAAAGGAGGAGATCTCCCTGTCAGGAGGAATGATGCAGCTTCTTCAGTATCAACTTGAGAAAGCGGTAAGGGGAGGCCCTCTTCTTGTCCAGCTAATGAGCAAGTAATGAGAGCTTGGCCTCAATCTGCTCTCCAGGCTGAGAGCAAGGGCAGGAATTAAAGCAGCCAGGCCTGGGGCAGCTTGTGCAGCTGGGTGGTCCTGCCCTGGCAGGGAGCATGTGCCAGCGGTGCTGAACCTCCTCCATGCTCCATCGTGGACGTGGATGAGAAGGGAGTGGGGATTTTGGAGTGGAATAGGGGGTCCCCATGGGCAAACCAAGCCCTTCTGTTGGAGGGTGACGCATGCAGCTGGCGAGTAGCTCATGCCACCACTCCCTGGGGCTGGCTGGTCCCCAACAGACATACCTGCATTGTGGGCTTGTTTGTTTTTCCCTGTAGAAGTTCAATTTGCTGCTTTTCCAGTGAGGCTCTTAAGCTGTGGTGGGTATGAATCTCAGGAACGCCCATGCAGACCCAAAAGAATTGTGTCCCTCAGTAACTGCATCGTGTGGTGCAGCATCAGCTCAGCTTGGGGGTGGCGGTGGCTCCTGAAATCTGCCGTGTCCCTGGTAGGGGATGCAAGGAATCAACTAATGTTGGTTGTTTTTTTTAATTTGTGCTTG
Organism: Athene noctua; assembly: GCF_965140245.1. Lineage (NCBI taxonomy): Eukaryota > Metazoa > Chordata > Aves > Strigiformes > Strigidae > Athene > Athene noctua. The sequence continues at coordinate 7,476,841 of NC_134056.1, read as the reverse complement.
GTTCTGACAGACATCTCAGTGGATAGTAACTAAGGTTGTCAAGAGGTCCTGCCTGTACCGGTAAAAGAACACTGAGCCTGTGTGATGCCTGGGGCATGTTGAGGCCCCATTAATGTGCTCAATGAGGTTTGGAAAACTAAGCTCCAGTCTAAACATGTGTGTGATTGATTGTGATGTCTTGTTTGGCTGATTCCTGGGTGAAGCTCAGAAAAGAGCCACCTGTGTCCTGGTGGTGGGATCTCTGTGCTGTGTACGGAAGGGAGGAGCTGCTGGGTGGATCTGTCTCTCCATCGGTAGCTGTCTGCTGCTGTTTCATCTGTTATGGCACATCATGTGCATCTCTTCAGGCCTGTTACCTTTCCTTCTGCTTGATCAAAGAGGATGGTGCCCAAATGTGGGGAGCAAGAAATGCCCCAAGGGGGTTGAGCCAGAGTCCCCAGCAGGAGATGCTGTTTAGGGTGATTATTTTAAGGAAATCGCATGTGAACTCACCTCCTCCCTTAGCAAACTGCCAGCGGTTTTCCTAAACTTGCAAAACGCGTGTGGCATCGGCCAGCAGATGAGGCACAGGCAGGTTTCCTCTGTGTGCTTTTACCCCTGTGCACTGGAGATGGCAGCAGAGCACTCCGGGCTCCCATGCATCTCAGGTGTTTAAATGTGCTTTTTCTCCCTTTGCGTCTGAGACTGCTAGAAAGTTGGGGTATTGATGGCTTTTTAAAGTGCTTGGAGTGCTTGTGATGTGCTAGTCAAAATATGGATTGGCTCTTATGTCTTAACCATACATCAAATTGCGTTTCCATTGATTTTTCTGGGATTGTTGTTTTTCTGAAATTCCAAGTCCAATAGCCTCAAAGCCAGAGGCAGCTATTAAATCATCTGGTCTTACCTAGTATACAACACAAGCCATACAGCTCTGTCCTTTGGGCTCTGTACTGAGCTGGCATTTCATTAAAGCAGGTTTCTCTTTGCCTAGAGTCTGTGTTATTTGGGGGATGGAAAGCTACCCAGTGACTTCCCTCGCAGGGTTTGCTTCTTCAAGTGTCTCACACTAAACCGTGACTCTAACTGAAATGTGCAGCCTTTGTTGTTTTTAATCCCGTGTTTCTTGGTTGGGTTGATGGGAGCTCACAGCAGATGCTTGAATGAAAATCTTCTGGCCCCTAACGGCACCAGCGAAGGGCAGGAACAAAGGGGTCAGGTGTGGGATTGTCCTCAGGGATGTGCAGCACCTCCCTGAAGGTTGTCCAGCTCAGTGGTGTGACTGCAAGTGTAAACATGTCCTGCTTCATCTGCCTGGGTCAATAGGTTCCCAGAGTGACTGTAGGTTTCTAGAGACAGCTGACGAGGTGCAGCGAGCTGCAGACAGATGCATAGACTTGCTTCAAGGCCTTGCAAAGAAGAGCACTGCTGGATGTGAAGCTCTAAAGATGTGGTCTCCGTGTGACTTGACCTACCTCAGTGCGTGTTCTGATGTATAAATACATGTACTTAAGTAGCAAAACACCGTGAGGTTGTGCCAAGGAAGGGACAGCTGCATATGTGTCTGTTCTCACATGGTTTCTCTAAGCATCTGCTGGTGGCCATTGCTGGAGACAGGACACTGAATTAGAGACCTCTCTGGTCCAGCTTTTGAGATTGTGCTGCAGTGAATGATCGCAGCTGCAAGCTGGCAGCCTGTCTGGCCCAACGCTGGGGAAAACATCCCCTGGAAGCACCTATAAATTTGAGATTACATACCCGATACAATGTGCTGATTGCGGTGGTATATCACCTAGGAGGTGAGGAACTGAGCTCAGGAGGCCCACGACTCAGTACACCCAGTGTCTATCATCTCTTGTAGAGATGTATTTAACTCACCTCTAGGTAGTGCTGTGAATTAAACTCCCTGCCTAAATGACAGATTTGGGGGAGTCTAACAACCGTCAACATTATCAAACTCCCACCCTAGTACACTTACACTGCTGAGTGAAGAGAGCAGTATTTCTACTTGAAAACAAATTTTAATTTAAATCAAGAGCCAGTCCAATAAAAGATGAAGTGTCTTTGTAACTTGAAATTATAAAAGTGAAAACAAGCAATCTTTCTTTATGGTACAGCATTCCTTTTTGGTTTGAAAGGATCTAGTGTTTCATAGGACTTATTTGGGGAGGGACAAGAATAACTTTTTGGTTCAGTACTTGGCTAAAGCAGAGTTTGTTTTGATTTGTGTTTTTTTTTTAAAAAACAAACTTTTAAATAGTTTTTGGCTTGAGTTTTTATTGGAAATCCAATCCCCTTACACATAGATATTTTTTTTTAATTGTTTCTATGAAACCCAGCATTGAGTGGAAGAATGTTGTTCTAAGCTGTACAACGCGTACAGCTCAACCGAATTCAAGCCTTCCATCTGTGCACCACTTCGAAGTGCTCCGAGAAGGTAACTGAGGAAAAATAATTGATTTCAGTAGGTCTGAATGCATGATGTAGAGATCTGTGCTTCCAGTGTTGGGGAGGCGGGGAGGGGAAATATTGAAAACTTCGACAATGTCTCACTTTTAAGCCGGACCACAAGAGGGCAACCCGAGGCCACAAATCCTCTGGTCATGCCTGGGAGAAGCTGGTAGGAACACCGGGAAGGGATGAGCGGCTGGAAAACCAAGCCACCACCTCCCTGGTGCGGAGTGGAACCTGCTGGAGGAGGGTGTTCTGTGGGTGTCTGCACGACTGCATGCAGCGGGGCTCACTGCAGGTAGTTCTCTCAATGGAGAGCAACTTGGTGGCTTTTGTTAAACCCCTGCCAGGTGCTTCTCTGGCTTGTAGATCAAGGCAGAGGTTGGCTGCTATCAGTGCAGGTTAGTGCTGTGGGAATCTGCCCTGTTAATTAATGTTTGCCAACATCCAAAGCAACAAAGTGGCTGAAATTAAAGGTGCGAAATGCATTTCCTAGAAGAATTCAGGTGCTGTTGCTGCAGGTCTTAGAGGAGGCTTGAGGTTTCTGTGCAGCCAAGACTTTTTACCCCGTCCACTGCGGAACAGCCATGAAGGCTCCAGTCTGTACTCAGAAGGCAGCGACACGGAGCCCCTGGCCAGCCTGCAGCCCACCTTGCCCAAATGGCATTGCAGCAGTGGAAAAACGCAGTCGGGTATTTGGTGAAAGCCCTCGCTGCGAAGGGTGGCCAAACGCTGGAGTGAGGCCTGGGGACTTGGTGGAGCACCCCAGGCTGGTTGATGCCGTGTGGAGCTGGATGCTCTACCCTGCTGTCCCGGAGGCATCTGCTGCCTCATGGCACTGTCCTTCTGCACTTGGACAGCAGGTGATGCCACATGAATGCAGCAGAATATTGAGCTGAAATTGAGAGTCCAGAAATAATTCCCAGCTCATCAGTGCCAACGTGAGTGGAAATGACCCTGTGGAACCAGACAATGGTTTTAAACTCTTCTGGCATCACTCTGGAAGTGGGTGGAATAGGATGAAAAATGCCTTAAAACTGGTATAAAATGGTTGGATTTTCAGAGGGGAGTTTTGGAATAAAGTGTGTCCACTTGTGGAGGGATGAGCAGAACCTGTGCAACAGCCACACTCCTGCTGGGAAGGGGATTCCCTACTGGGAGGAGATGGCTGCCTGGCAGCCCCTGGTCATGCCAAGTTGAGTTGTGCCAGGGCTGCTGCGTTCATGACCTGACTCAGAACAAGGGCTTATTTAAACAGTAGCAGGAGCTCAGTTAAAACGGAGACACTTTCAATTTAAAAGTACGTAATGGCAGGAAAAACAACCCGTGACGAGTTAAAGAACTGACTCAGGCCAGCGAAGGCCAGTCCTGAAATAGATCTCGAATGGGGCTCGTTGAAAATGCTTCCATCAGAACGGTTTCCTGATGGAGAATTTGGCATTTCTACTCAAAGAAATCTTTCAAGAAAAGCATCTGCTTCTGTGGAAAATTTCATCTTTTTGGGTTGGAAAAATGGAGCATGTGAAAACTGAAATCTTTCAGTCCAGCGATGCGTCGTGCCAGTTTCAGGCAGACTCCACCTCTGTGTTGAGCTTCACTTCTCATTCCTGTGGTCCCCTACTCATCTTTACAGGAGGGAAACCTCCTTAATTATTAACTCTACTTCTCCCCATCTCCCCGTTTTTCTTAGCAGCTGTCACACACACTGTTAAAGCCTCCCCCTCAGTGGGGAGGACCGTAGGGTCAGCTTTTGGAGCAGTATGTGTGGCAGCTCCCCTGGGACATGCTCTCTGCTGCTTCCACACCCTGTCCCTTCTGACATGGGCTTCTGGGAAACCCATCTCCATCTCATGCTGAGGATTTGTGCATCCTGGGAGGTGGCTGTGACTGGACAGCCAGGAAAGACAACTCATTTTACTGGGCTTATTTGTGATTTTACATTTGCAGCAAATGGTCCGCTTCCCAGGTGCTTTTATATCTCCTTGTTGATGCCTTCCTCATTTCTGTTCTTATCCCTGAGCACCCAACTTCTGATGGAAATCTAACGTAGCAGATGGAGAAGCTGCCTACCCAGATCCATGCAACAGGGTCAGAGTTAGTCCTACAACCCGTGTTTGTTGAGTCAGGATGTATTGCCCTGCAGAGCAAGCATTGTTGGACTTTATTGTGCCTTCCTTCATCAGCAGTGAGAACTTACTCTTCAAAAAACACTCAAGAAAATAGGAAGGGGTGGGAAGAAGCGGCATTACTGGGTAAAAGATAAGGGTGAGACCTGAGATTGAGTGTTGAGGAGGAGGGCTCAGAAGAGGCCTCTGTTACGTGTTGTAGTGCCTTGGATAAACATGATGAAAAGTAAGGAGATGAGTTTGTGCCAGGGATGGAAACAAACAGTGTAATTAAAGTATGTAAATGGTTTAAAACCTGTTAACTGTGCAACTGCCCTTCATAGCAGCTCTTGTTGCCCTGCTGTTGAAAGCTAAGGTTGCTTCTGGAGGCAAGGTGTTGAGCTCCAGCAGTGCACAGAGTGTTTGCTGTGTTTGGCAGTTCCTGTGTTTCCCAAGCTATCTTGTACTGGTATGTTGAGCTGGAAAAACCATAGGCCATGGGGTGTTTTGTTTTTAATGGCAGTTCTGCTTCTGCATTCAACGGAGCCCAAGAGATGAAGCAGTCTGAAAGGTGTTAGAGGCCCAGAAGACAGTCTGGGTGTCAGAGAAGTGTTGGTGTAAGGTTTGGGCAGGGCAGGGTTGACTTGCTTTTCTGCCACAATTCTATCCATCTGTACTAAAGGTCAAACTGTAAAAAAGAGGTACACCTAGACCTGGATGAGACCTCCAGAGGAGAGGCTGGTGCTTTTGAGTTCTCATTCCAGTTCTCACTGTCACTTCTGCCTCTTTTTCCCTTCCTAGTCATTGACATGGGTAGACTATTCCCATCCGACAGTGCTAGAATGTGCCACACACCTAAGACCCTGCAATACTTTGAGGACCTTGGGCAGAAGACCTTGCAGAAATGTTGAAAAGAAATGGTCATATTGCAGAATAGTCATTATAATATGGAATAATGCAGGTCTGAAACCTTAATCTGATACAGAAGTGTTGCTGTCTATTTTTTAAACATTGCCTTCAACACTTTTCCAAGGCTGGAAAAACTACAGTACGCTTGCTAAAACAGATACTTACATTCACACTTAAGTGCCTGGTCTTGAAAATAGTGGGGGAAAATATCTTAACTACTGTTTTCCGGAGACCGTAGCAGCAGCAGGCTGGTGGAGGCTCTCTGCAGTCGGCAGAGGGAGTGCCTCACGTTTGTGTCCCATCACCTGGAGAGCTGTGCTGAGAGGATTCTTTAATTCCCAGCAGCTCTATGCAAAAAAAGCAAAAAGCTTCCTAGGAAAGGGGGTTTTGTGCATCTATGTGGTTCTCCGAGGCCTGGGCATTGTCATAAGTTGGTCTTGCTGCTGATGTGAGCGAGGGGCTGAGTTGAAAACCCGCCTGGACCCTGGGATGAGTGTGCTTTTCCCACGTGAACTTTATGAAAGGACTTCTCAGTCCATTTAAGAAAACAAAAAAGTGTTAGGAGCAGAGGCTTGGCCAAAGCTTGGGGTCCCGTCATGGAGACTGGAGGGAACAGAAAAGCCTCAGTGGAGAGCATTTTCTAAAAAAACAACCCAGGTACAGGCCAGGCTTGTGTTTCTGTACTAGCACGGAGTCTATTTACCAACCTTCCTCTGCCTGTAGAGAAGCAGGGAGGCATTTTAAAGAGAAAATAGGAAAGAGCCCTCTGTCCCGAGAGGTGGTGTGTCCTGTTTCCTGGTGTCTTAGGCCTGTTAAAGCACAGGCACAGCGCTGCAGACTGGCCGATGTATTATTTAACATCAAGGCTCTTGTGACAGCTGCTGTCGGAGGCAGTGCTGGCCCCAGCACAAGAGCAGCGGAGATGGAGCCCTGTGTGCAGCTCTCCTCTGTCCCCACGGGATGCTCCAGGACTGTTTGCACGAGACAAGGTCTCATGCAGGACCCAGAGGGGGCTTCCCTCTCCCTCCCACAGTGTGGGCCTGGGTCTGTGTTATGACAAATGCATTCAATCAATTGTACTTGTGCCAAATTTCCCCATAGCTCTTGGGAATAGGTGTGCTATTGGTAAGAGCAGCTTGTTCTCTTCTGAGTGGCCAGAGAATCCTCTAACGCTGTGGAGCTATTGATTCTTCATCCACTGCCAGGAGTTCTGAGAAATGAAACCAAGACAGAAGGTACCATCTTAACAAACTGGTGATGTGCCAGTTGATTTTTATCTGCATCTACCTCCCGCAGCCTCAGAGCACCGATTTCCCCCACCCCACACCCCACGCAAGGCAGTCCTGAGGTCAGGCTCTGTTGTGCTGGGGGCCGTGCTCCCCTTGACAGTCTGCAGCATACAAAGGGCTGATGAGAAAGGGATTCAATCCAGTGTATTGGCATTCGTGTGTGGTGGTTGTATTAAAAGTACTTGCTGTCAGCCTAGCCATCACTTATAATTGGCTTTTATTTTTCCGTGCGCCTCCTGGCAACAGCAGCTCTTCCCAGGCTGCTGGTGGGGTGCTGGGGCTGGGAAGGCTGCTCTGCATGAGAGGTATGTGGAAACAGAATTGTCTCAGGAAGGGTAACGTGGCCCCTTCCTGCCTGTCTCTAGGTTTGCCTGAGAATGCCACCAGAAGCTTTCCCTCTGCAGACTTGCTGTCAAGCACTGGCAAAGGTCATCCATGGGATGGCTGGGTGGCTTTTGATGCACTGGGGAAAGTGCATCATGTTTGGGGTGGGCAAGTTTGCAGTCACGTGGTTATGGTGCAATAACCAAGTTATTGTGCAATCACCTGGTTATTTTGGGGGAGGCAGAGGGAGGCTGGGTTTTGTTGTGGTGCTGCATGGCCATGTCACCAGAGAAGAGTGCTCAACATAATCTGTTTAGGCCTGGAATTAGCATCTTTGATTATGGTGTCCTTGTGCATTGCAGATACATAAAAAGCAGCAAAAGGATGGAGATAGGTGAGTTCAGAGCATATTTACAGTGATGATACTGTACAGTGCAGGCAGGGTTTGGCAGAACCTCTTGCAGTTGCAATCTCAAATGCTAAAAGTATAGATCCCTTTGGCTCAGGGTCAGTGAGCAGCACATGGGGGTAAATTTGCCTCTGGAGGTGGCTTGGCCGGGTGGGTGCCACTGATTTGCACAGTCAACTTTGAGTCACGTGGGCCAGCTACTTGCTTTCTGTTTTGAGGAAATAAATTAAGTTTTGGAATATCCTAAAATATAAATCTTTTACAAGTTCTGAGGTGCTGTAAAGAATTCTTTTTTTAATGTTTTTTTTTAGTCTTACCCCTAATTTTGGAGAACCTAAACTTGCAAACTCTTAAAAGTCAGATGAAGATTTCCTTGAAATAATCCCCATGAGCATTTGAGGTGTCACCGTTGTCTAGTCTATGTATCCTAGATATTACCAGTTCCATCTGATTGAATTATGTTTGCAAATTGAATAATCTAGTGACCTATTTCTGAAGGAAGCCTGCTATTTATTAACTGTGATGTAAATTCTACCAGCATCAGAATAAAGAACATTGGGCTTTTTAATTTCTGCTATTTTTAAAGATCCAAATCTCTAGGGCAATTAATCATTTTTCTGACATATTGAATTCAGTCATGTGTTATAGCAACAAAACTTCATATGGGCAGTTTATGATGCAACATTAACTTGTCAGCAAGAAGGACAATTCATGACTGTCTACGAGTAGCAAGTGGCAGGCATTTGGACAACTGTCCTATAGTTTTGCAAGCATCAGCAAATTTTGTTGGCAAAGCCTGTGTAGGCAGAGCATAATATAAGCTTTTGCTCATATATATTAAAAAAACAACAAAAAATATAATCCCCTGCCAGGAGTTTCCACTTATTTCCATAACGAGAGCTGGAGGGTCTGTAAAAGCTGGCCTCATAAAAAGAAATTACATTGGATGAATTTTTCCTTTACAAAGAAGATGGAAGAAATTTGAGTTTGTTTGGATGCACGAGTCTTCCTAAACCATAATTTATTAGCTATGTTACTGCAAAAAGGAGGGCTCTCAATTACAGACAGGGACTGTGTGAAGAAAGGGATGGTGCCCGCAGTCAAAGCGGACGATGATAAAGGCACATGCAAAATGAGCATGGGAGCACCATGAGCAACACAGCAAACTGTGGTTTTCAGAAGCAATGGCCTTGGCACACCAGCAGCCTGTCTGGTGTCAGGGGGGGTTGAGATATCGGAGAAAAGAGCTGCAAAAGCTTTGAGGGAGGAGAGGGGTACGCTTTGCTGCTGTTTGTGGCGGGGCTCTGAAGGGTCCCTGAGGGCGCAGGGAAGTGGCTTTGCTTTGGTGCTGTAGAGAAAATCAGAAGATAAATGCGAAAGGAAAAATTACACAGGGGAAAGGCAAACAGATTAAAAGAAATCTTTACGGTACTGTTCCAGGCAGATACGCGCTGAGGCAAAACTGTCTGCCAAGGCCAGAGGAAAGGCGGTTGCAGAAATCTGTCTATGAGCTAACGTGTGGACCTGAATGGGGATTTTGGCAGGGTGGAGACGGGGATTTTGGCAGGGTGGGGGACTACGAGAGGCCATGTTCTTGGAGTGGGAAACCCTGCACAGTCACTGCGCTTGGGTCTAGTCTGGGAGCAGGGAGCAAGCTGAGTCAAAGCAATGGCCAAGTTGTTGGCAGGAGGGGCAGGGAAGGTGGTGGTTCACAGCAATCAAAGATATAGTGGGGAGGCTTTCTGAGATTGGAGTGGAGAGATGCAGAGTTTTAACTGGAATAAGGCTTGGTTGAAGACTCTGTATACCAGAGGACATAGAGAAATCAGTGACAGGTAAAGTAGCCTAAAATTGCTTGATGTGTTCCACAAGGCAAGAAGATACTGAGGATTAAATGTTGGTGGAGGTGGTTATGAATTGTTCTTCCGCTCATAAGCAGGCTTGGACTCAGCCTTAATTCAGGAGTGAGATGATGAACTAGGGAAAGTGTGGGGGTAGTGCTGGCCTTGAGACTGCTTCCACATGAATGGTTGAGGTTTGAATGGGGTATGTGGGCCGTATGTATGGCATGTCCTGGCTGCTCCTCCCTGACCACAGATCACACCCTTTTTCCATCTGAGGGATGCTGGCCTCATTCTTCTAGTTGGGAGCAGAGATACTTAAACTCCTTAGGTTTAAGCTGGATAAAAAAGGCTTCTATAGCAGCAACTTATGATGGAAAGCATAAGCTACATACCATTTGGGGATGAGCACATATGGCCTCCAGTATCTTCACATACCTCCCAGAGCACAGTAATTTTGTTTGTCTCAGATCAGTTGATCGCTGTAATGTGTTGAAGACTGACTTATGAAGGACACAAACGCAAATTATTCTGATCAAAGGAGGCAGAGGGAGTATAATAAGAGATCAGGTCAGCTGAGCTGGGAGCTGCTCAGTGCCCTGAGACTCAAAAAGGAACGACAAAAAAACCTAGAAACTAGATCAAACAAATAGGCATGCCTCCAAAAAATAGTACAAGGAAGAATCATTGTAAGACCAAACAGGCAGCTATATTTCTGCCTACTGCAGAGGGAAGCTGATGTTAAAAGATGCCGGAACATTTCATGACTTCAGCATGTCCATCCAAACCTGCACGACTGCAGTTTGCTATTTCAGTTAATACTCTACAGGCATTGATGATGGTATGGGCTCACACTAGATGTGCTCAGATAATTGGCTGGCATAAAATTGACCCTGAAGTACCTAGTATAGTGCCAAAGAGGTTTTTGAGCACTAGTTTGTTTTTGGCTCCCTTTGAGGACTCCTGGGGATGAGTGAGGTTACACAGAACTGAAAGGGCAAACCTAGTACTTGGCTTTAAAAAGTGTGGTGGGGGGAAAGAAACCAGGAACCTACAGAGCAGAGTAGCTTACCTCTGGTTTCTGGAACAAGCTTATGACTTCCTAAGGGATAACAAGGCTTTGTCAAAAATTAAACCTGTTACATTATTTAAGCAAGCTCGATGATTTGTCAGGAGTGTTTGTGGATGGGGAGGAACAGCAAATGATGATGGTGTAGGTAAGGTTTTTGATGTTTTGGTACTTAATATTCTTGTAAACAAGCTAGAAAAACATGGCATAAATTGTGTGTATCAGTAGTTCATTTTTACAAATTACTAGTCATTCTCAGACTGGCACCAAGTTGGAGGTATAAAGAAGCTCCCAGACTCCAAGGAGATCCAGAATGGGCAGTGGTGCTTTGTCTGGATGTTAGGACCACTTCATACATGCATTAATGAACTGCATGATAGGATAGGACATAGACTTATAAAAGTTGCAGGTATCAGCAAAGTGGAAAGGCTTCAGCCATGCTGGAAAATGGGATTCAGCTTGATCTTGAGTGAATCCCTCCTAGAGGAGAAAGAAACCCTGCGTGTTTCTCTAAACAAGAGTGAATTTATGTGGGAACAGTCCACCGTATTACTGCAGGATGGAAGAATTTACCCCTGCAATCCGGCAGAAAATAACCCAACATTTCTGTGAATCACAAACAACACGGGTCAAAAATGTCATACTGCTGCAAAAAGGGAAGGGAGATTAAGCACCATACTGAAAGGCACAGACCAGAGCACTGTTTCTATGAAGCCCCCTCCTGCTCTACGTGCTTGGGCAAGGCCCGTAGGAGACGATCCCAACTTTGAACTTGTGCTCAAGGAAAATGGGGCAAACTAAGTCAATCCTGGGGCAAACAAGGAGAATGACCAGAAGTATTATCTTTGCCAGAAGGTCTCCAGAAACTGCCAGGAGATGGGAGGGGAGATAAAGGGAAGGTACCACATTCAAAATTGGGAAGAGTTTATGTGAGATCCCTAGATGAATAGGCTTTGTTCAGCTCTCGTGCTGTTGTTTGGTGGGAGTGTTGGGGCAGGAGGAAACTGTAATATGGCAGCCAGGGCTCATTCTGCTTCTGCTTACCATGGTGCTTGGCCAGGGAGGTGACAGTGGTGTCTTCACCTGCTTTTCCTCCGATGCACTGCTGGCAATGCCTAGGACATAATTCCCTGCATCTGTTGCTTGGGAACTTCTCCAGATCCTTCCAGGTTGTGATGAAGTGGCTCTGCCCTGCTCTTTTCCAAGAGACAGAGTAACTTGTGATAGATATACACCCACTGAGAGACAAGTTAATCTGTATAATGTCAGTGGTTGTCATGTGGTGTTAACAGTACAAAAACAGATTCCAATGCAAATGCAGTTCAGGGAAGCAAACCAGGCGATCCCATAGTGTTAGCTTCTTTCAGATGTAAATCTAGATGCCACTTTTACTTTTTGGGAAGCTGAACTTCAGTGCAAAATTTATCAATTTGAGCTGACCTTTGCTCAAATCCAATAAGTGGCCATGGGTTGAAATTATTTGTTCTGAGTTAGGAAAAACATGAGGGTTTTTTCTGAAGTTTGGTAGTTTTCAGGTAAGCGTCACAAGTAAAAATCCCTGTTTCAGTGGTACCTGTGAGGCTTTTCAAATCTACCCTTTTAGTCACAGAGACAAGCAAGGGTAAATGTCGAGTGATGGATTTTCAGAACAGTAATAATTCTTTCTCAGTGACTGTTTTCTTTGTGCACTAGCAGTATATTGTCTTGTGAAACCTGAAAGGGATTAGATTGCATTTCTTTTTCTTTTCTTTTTTTCTTTTCTGAGGTCCTACCTAAACAAGGCCTTATTCAGAGCAGCCCATGCTGTATTATTAAATATAATAACTCAGATAAGACCACTTCCCTCACCCTCAGGTTAATATGGTGTGCCTGTTGTTGCCAGTTAGTGAGATCTGTTCTGAGCATTTTCTGGGCAGAATGAGATAAAAATTTTACCTCAGAAAGCTCTTCTTCCAAGGCAGCTCCATGGGTTTTCCAGGGAAATACTGCTTTTCAATTCTGTCAGGAATTATGGCCTCCTTTAGAATTAACTCTTCTGGGCTCTGCTAGAGCCCAGGATAGGGGTGCAGCGATGTGCATATCCTCTCACAAGAGAAGATATTACTCTTTATTTTCATATCTGTTTAACAATGTGAGTAGAGATGCCACCCTGGCACTGCAGAGTGTCATCAAAGGTCTGCTTCCAGCCAGCTTTGTGGTGATGTGGTTCTCGTGATGTTCCTGCCAAGGGTTTAGTGATGCCAGAGCACCTGGAATCTTGTGCCTTTATCTGAGATTACAATGTTAGCTTACATGGGGTGCAGGCTGGCTGCTACTCAGTAACAGGCGGCAAAACACAGCAGCTGTGCCCTACGTAGTAAAATATTGTGTGCAAAAGTCAGTGCCATGTGTATCTGCTGAAATGTCTTTTTGCACAGCGTCAAACACAAAACCTCTCAAAGCCCCAATGAAGCCTTGCTTTACAAAGCCAGAGCAACCCAAGTGAGTGTAGGGAGTTTATATTTTAAAAACAGATGAACTATTTCAGCCTTTGGTATTTCTCCAAGCAGATGCCAGCTACTTAGAAAAAGAGGAGCTTGCTCATTCCTACATTCCCTTCTTGTCCTGTGCCTCAAATTCCAGTGCACTGATGGCACAGCCAGAAGTGCCCTGGCTGATTTTTAGCAAAGATAGCAATATATCTTCCTGTCTGTCTCTAACGTTACCCGCACATCATCTTCCAGCTCCTCCACTGCCCAACCCAAAGTGCACAAGCATAGACCCTGTCACCTCTGAATTCTGGAGCCTTATTTTTCATGATCAGATTCACACTGAAGGGAGTGGGTTTGCACCAAAATGCCTGACTTCCTTGTTGCTCCTGGTTTGTAGCCAGAAGGCCTCAAAAAGCCATCTTGCTGCATGCCAGGCAGCCAACAGAAAACCTCCTGTCAGCCCGCTTGACTCCACAGGGAGGGTTTATCCAGCAAATTCCTTAAAGTTACCTGTAAAAAGCAATGAAACAAGGTGTCCAGAAATGTATGGTTTTCTGACGTTTTGCACTTCACCATGAACCAGTCGATGATGGCTGCACAACAGACCTTGGTTTTGTCAGAAGCTTCCCCCCATCTCTGTCTCTGCCTTAGCAGATGACTGTTCCCTGCAAGTGTCCAGCTGGCTGTCTTAGATGGGATCACAGGGGCTCTATTTTTTTTCTAATTCTTTTCCTGCCTGCCAGTCTTTTGACAGAGGCCTTCTAGGCTTGAGTAGGAGGATCTGCATCTTGGGCAGCTGACCTTTGCTCATTAAAGCCTATTTCTTTCCATGACTGAGCAGAAGGGCTGAATCCATGGCAGAAGAGAACATGTTTTAAAGTGACAATTGCTTCAAGTTCAAGCCACTCATTTGCACATGATTGCTTTCCTGGTGGATGTCTTCTCTTGAACGGGCCTTTTTAATTTTTCATCTCTGGTGAATGGTGTTGGAGCATTCCTTAGCTGTAGCATGTGAATCCCACAAAATCCCTTGATCCCCCCTGTCTAGTTTCAGACTTGTTTATGGAACAGAGTCTGTGTAGGTATTAGTGGCTGAATTAGCAGTGGAGAACCAGAAATGTATCAGTGTCAGACTGGATTTTCAGCAATACTTAGCATAGGTCAAAAAAAATCATGTCCTCATGTTCAGAGGATGTTCCAGCCTGGATCTGGAGGCAGAGTAGGGCTGATCTGGGTAGCCTTAAATATGAAAAATAAAATTTTAGTTATGATATTTTGGCCAGTTATCCATGCTGGCTTGGTGTGGGACCTGATGGCGCAGCTATCTGCTCAGTTAGTTGGCTTCTGTTGTCTGACAATGGTGGAAGTTTCCTCTAGTCTTGCACCCTTTCCCCTCTATGTACGTGAAGCCAGTGGGGAAATGCAGTGTTAACTGATACATTGATGGTTATCAGAGCTGTTTTTCTTTTATTTAATCCAGACTTTTCAACCTCCCTCTGTCTAATGGAACAGCATGTGACCACGAATAGCTAGTGCCTTGTAAGAGAGATGATGTGCTTGGGAATAAGTGAGTTTCTGCATCATCTGCCAAGGGCTGTTGACGCAGTACTGCTGATGTGTCCTGCTGATGGATCCCATGCTTTTCTGTCCAGACTGTGGTACAGCTCCACATTACATTCAGACCTGCCAATAAAATAACTGGGAGGCAAGCTAATGCAGGGGGAGGGGGAACCTCTTGTGATCTGATGAGTGACAACACACCCAAAAGTTGTGCTGCTGCTTGAGCGTGCCGTGAAAGGGTGGTGGAGTCTGAAATGTCAGCGAGTCTCTGGTCTGCTGCAGGTGGTGTGATGGCTTGGGAGAGCTGTTTAGTTGATTTGGCTGAACTCCCTGATGCAGCAGAGAGATCTGAAATGCTCTCCTGTGAGCAGAGATGACAAGTCTATTCGTGTTGTGATCGGACTTAACTAGAACTCCCCACCATTGTGGTTCTGCTTTAATTATCCTGAATCTTGATGCCATATGTTAATTTCTGAGTTTGTGTTACTCTAGAAGAACCCAGCATTCCCCTGTAGGTTCTCACTTCATTAATGTATTGTCAGCCTATAACAGAGCATTCTCCAGTATTAAAGTGACTCCAAGACCAAGACAAAATTCCTTGTGGATGCCAGCAGGATGAAGCCAAGAGCCAGAAGAGTCCATAGCCACCTCCCTGTTTAGCAAGTCTCAGATCAGAGAGATGGTCACCTCTCTGCAAACACTTTCCCCCTCCTTTTCCTCTCTGTTTAAAAGAATGTTGTGACTACTCTGGCTAGAAGAAAGTTCTTGCACACCTCACTTCTGTGTGTGTGACACTCCCATGAAGTTAGTTCCAGCTTGGTGTATTTTGGGTTTCTGGGTCAGAAGCAGTAGAGCATCACCACCAAAGGCCCCTGTTAGCAAGAGCTTTGTCAGCTATAATAGAGGGATGCCTTAGGTGGCTCTACCCGTCCCACCCCAACCTTCTTCTGCACAAATTCTCTTTTCTTCTCAAGTTGAAAGAGCTGTCTGATGAGCTCTGTGGGGATTACATGGTTGTGGGTACGAGCTTGGTGATATTTTGAGCAGGGGCATGTGAGGGTGGGTGCGGTGGTGCTGGGGTGCAGGCTGTTTGCCTGGGAGATGTATTGGGCCTGTGTAACTGTGCAAGGACCTTGCCATGTTACACAGCAGCTTTGTGGCTGAGCAAAAATAAATGAGCGACTTATCCCACTGCCAAGGACCGTCAGTGGGAGGTCAGTGTTTGATATTTCCACACCCAAAAAAGCAGCCCCAAGCTAGAATTACAGTACAAAATGCCCATTCAGACCTCTCCAGCCTTCTGTTTTCATTGACTTCCATCCCCTGCTTGTACACACAGAGTCCCTTCCTTTCCAAAAGAAAACAGTATTGCTGATAAGGGACACTTATCTCGGCAAGTCATTACAGAACAAGTGAGCTTTTGTGTTTGCATCTGATTCCTGTCACAATGTTAACAAACTCCTAGTATGGAAGCTTTATTTCCACTCTAAAGATGGCCCTTAGGGTACTATGTGAGGTGCATTATATGTCTCATAAATACTTCCCACAGATGTTTCTTCCTTCCTTAAAAAGAAAAAAAAAAACTTCTTAAGATTTCAGCCTTTCATTTGTTCAGTAAACGACTTTTAAACAATGATCCTTGGCTACACTGCACATGGATATTTATCCTTCCCGTACTCTCTGCTGAAATATTACTGGCCTTTGTTCCTTTCAAAGAATTAGTGCTGGAGTTTTTTCTCCCATCGCAGTGGGTTCCCATTAAAAACTAAACACTTATCCACAGTTTCAGTAGTTCAAATTTAATGTGTTATTTCCAATTGCAAATGTTGGGGCACAGGACATGCCGCAGGTAGGTATTGTGGTACTGTGATATGGGGGTTCCTCATGATGGGATCTCTGCCCTAGAAAGGCTTTTTGATTTAAGTAAGGTGCTCAGCACTTTCCAAGGTAGTCCCTAACACAGAGGACTTTATGGAAGAAGGAGTTTTTTCGGGATCTGAACTATGTCAGCCTTCTGTAATTCAGTGAGCTTTCTGTTGAAGAAGGTGCTTTCCAGGTGCCCAGGAAATCACTTCCTCACCCAGCTGGGGGAAGCGCATCATATAAAAGTGTCACTAAGAACCAAGAAGTTTCAGGGACGGATGTGGCTTTCCTACGGACTTCTGATGAGATGACAGCCATGCTCCGAGGGCGCAGCATCTGCCCGAATGGCTTGCAGCGTGTGAGTGCCGTAACCTGAGGCAGGGCAGAGCGGTCCTGCAGCTCTCCCCGGTAACTCTTCTGCAGTTGCATGGTGCAAAAACAAAGTCTGTTCATGTTGAATGACAAGTTGATTGAAGTGCTGGAATAAGAGGGTGGAGACAGCTCTACCAGCATGGTGTTGAAACAGCTACTCTATCTTCCCTCCTGCAGCCAAAATCTGATGCAATTCTAATTTTGATTATTTACGCCAAACAAACCGGAATGGGCTGTAACTGTACTTGACAAACTAATAAAAATGAGCTGGTTGGAAAATGTTCTCTGAGAGGAATTTTTTTTGTGAGGAAAACTCAAACCCAGATTGTTCCAACTCTTCTGTGTCACTTTGTTGTGCTCTTGCCATTCTTCAACAGACCTCCACGCTTGCACCGAGTGTTCCCCAATATGCTCCTATCTGAGCTCGTGTGTCATGGGAGCCCCAAGCAGTAGTGTTGGGTGGGATGCTTTGTGCCTGGGAACGTGCCTGTTGAGGACAGAGAGATTTTGAATATCTGATTGCAACTTCCCATGAGATACAACTTCCCATGAGATATTTCCTGGTTTGGGTTTTGTTCAGAAATTTTTGATGTTCCTTTGGAAGGAAAGGTCACATGACTCTTAATCAGAAATCTCATTTTCCACTGAAGAAGTTCAAATGGATTTTCTTTTCTATTTTGTTTTCCTTTGCTTGCCACCTTTTAATTAAAACAGCCCAGTTTAAAACAAACTACTCTTTAAAGTGAAGTCCTGTTGACATACCCAAAGCATTGCCCATCTTTAATCCTTTTTAAACAAAGATTAAGTCTGTGACCCTTTCCAGACACCTACCCAAATACATGAGCCTTGCAGTATGCTCAAGGGTTCAGTCATCTGGAAGTTTTGGTCAAAGGAGAATTTCTAAATCCATCAGTGAAGTGTCCTCAGTCAAAGGAAGTGAGATCATTAAGTCATTTAGAGGTGTGGGAGGCTTAGTGCCTACGTGGGGACCTCCTCCTTGAATTGTGCTGACTCTAGCAATATACAAAAGGCAAAAAAGTCTTGAATTGCTGTATGCCCCATGAGTGTGCTCACCTGGTTGCTTAGCACTTTATGTGAAGTGTGTATCTAAAGGTCTGAAACATTTAACTGGCATCCTCTTGTACTGATCGTTTTTCTTGAGATGTATTTAAAAGCATGAATCATTTTAAACATTTAAGTGGTCTTCAGAGGGATTACTTGCATGTTATGGCATGTAGGATGTAGCTTGCAGAGCTCTTCATGAAGAGTTATGTGTCTTTTGGCCTTGCATTGGAAAAGAGAAATTCAAAGTGTAGTAAATGACAGAGCTGGGACTAGGTCCCAGATGACTCTGGCTCACTCTGTCTCTTATCTAGCCTGGTGTCTGCTTGTTGCCCTTTTCTGTCTGTAGCTAATTGCTGCTGCTAATCAAACTTTGTAGTAGTGAACCTGGAAGAAGCTGACTCTTAAAAATAGTAATATTACGAGATGTTGAATTTCTTTGTCCTCTGGTAGACCGTTTTCTCCTATCTCTGCATCCCTGTTGTGTTCTAATCCCATTCTCAGCAAGGGGATTTCACCTTCTGACCGCAGCGGGAGCAGGACTTGTTTTGTGAGCATGGTTTCTTGAGGTGCTGGTTGGATCTCAGTGGATGACCAGAGCTGAAAGCCAGGGGTGCGCATCTGCAGCTTGCACAGTTCAGCAGAATAATTTTGTTTGCTTTTAAAAACCAAAACAAAATCCCCCAAAGGTCTGATACTTTTGAAACAACTCCTTTACTAATTTTGACTATTCTGGCAAAAACCGCTTTAACACCCTTGTACATGCTGTACTGCACTAGCTGTAATGACTCTTTGCTGTCATATAATCTAATTGCAAAAATGGACCAAATTCTGCCAATGGCATGAAGCCAGAGAACAGAACTCCAGAGCCCTAATCTCCCCAGCTTTATATCCTCCCCTCCTGCATCTACTTTTTTCATCTCCAATGAATAGAAGGCTTCATCTTTTTTAAACTCCAGCAGGACAACACAAATGTGGACTGCCTCTACCACAAACTCCTCAGTAACACTCTCACTGTTCGGGGGAAGTAAATATGCGAATTTCAAAAGTCTTTCTGTGTGGAGAATCTGTTTGAATTTGCACAGGAAGTGGGGAGCAGGCATATAGGTAGCAATATTAATGAAGTTTATAATAAAGACTTCATTCAAGGCTTTCAAAGAAAATATAAGTCTTATGGGACCCACAGTTTATCTGCCAAGTCCAAGAATCTGGTTGGAATTTAAAAAATATATTTAAAGGTCTCTAAGATGAAGATTAGAAGACAGAACAGCCTGAGAAGGGCACAGGGGAAATTACTGCTAGAAGAAGAAAACTGGTCCTTGGGGGGCTGAGGTAAGAGCCATCAGAGAATCAATCCTTTTCTTGGCTGTAGAGTAGCAGGAAGAGGGGGTGACTAGTACAAATCCAGTCACCACCTTAAATTGTTGTGCCATGTTGAAGTGGTGGAGTACATACAAGTCCTCCTTTGGTTGATGGACACACATGTTTTTGCAAGACCTTGAGTTCAGACCCTTTCCTCCTTTCTCCCCACGTGGGAGATGGCTGTGTTGGCTCATTTGATGCCTTAAAAATGCTGTTAAATAGTTTTGGTTCATATCCTTCATTTCCTTGAGGGTCCCAAGGTTGCTTGTTGTGGAATTGGGAGAAAAGAGCATGCATCGGTCAGGTAAACTGGCCAGAAAGGGTATGCTAAGGGAGGAGGGTATCTCTAGGCAGGAAGCAGCCAAAGGCAGCAGCTTGGCATTTATTTACAGGTCTTTTCCATCCCTAAAATCCCTGATGCGTCTAAATCCTTACTCTGAGGAGAGGAGAATCAATCTGAGAAGTCTTTTGCTTCTTATTTGGGGAAAATGGGTTCTCTGATAAGAGCACAGAGGTGTCCATTCATCTTGCCTGAGATGAAGTGGCACGTTTTGGTGATCTGGGAGGACCACAGCTCAAGAGGGTTTGTTCCCTCCCAGCCTTGTTTTTCTCGTGGGGACAGTAATCTGTTCCCTAATCTGTGCTGGATGGTGGTCAGAGACCAAGGCCTGCTCGCCCATCCCTCATGCTCAACGGAGCCATGGTTCTCTTTGTCAGGCACCATACAGATGTAATACTCGTGTCTCCTTTGCAGTGCGTACCTGTGGCTTTCTTGGAGTCTCTCTGGAAGCCCTGTTCTGGGGTTTGGGGTTTGTCTGTGTGTTTGTGTCGTATGAAAGGCAATGTAATTTTTTGTTATTATGGGACAGATCTTGTTTACTTCTTGTCCAAGCTAATAAGTGCAGGCCTGTGAAAGCTCACTTTGCAACTTGGCTTTTTACAGTAAAAGGAATACACGTGTACTATAGCCAGACGTCTGGGCAATGCATGTGAGATGTCAGATGCACCTGTACCCGGATGGTCCCTGCTCAGAAAGCTTTAACAGATGATGTGCAAATGCAGTTCATGACAATTTGCTCTCACCTGGCAATGATCCCCTCTGTGTGTTGCCCCTGTGCTTTGGACTCCTAGCGCAAGCGAAGTAGCGTAGTTTCAAAGTCAAATGGCAAGAGCACAAAGCTGTGCATTGATTTTAATCTTGTTTAGAAAAATCAGCAATGCTAATTTGGAGTGAAGGCAGTCTCTGTCCCCAGGTCAAAGACCCTGAGAATGTAGGAGGACTCATAGTGTAGATCTGTCCAGCCTCATGCTCCTGTCCCCAGCAAGAGCAAGAGCAGCAAGGGAGGAGGGTAATAGCAATATTTTCTTCCCTATGTATGTTTTTCCAGTGACTTCAGTCTAGGGGTTTTCTTAGCTTGTGATGGTGTCTTTTGGATTTAACACCCACTGACAGATTTTTCCAGTTGCTTTCCACAATGTCCTGTAACAATGGGTTTCACAGTTTAATTGCATGCTGTGCTTCACTGTGGGGCTGCTTCCTATTCTGACTGCATTCATTTTGCCAGAGCTATGCCTGATTTGCAGACCTGTATCAATGTCATCAAGCTGGTTAGTCTGTATACTGGATGTGACACTTCAGGTACATTGATAAGAGTTTAATGTGGGGGGAAGGATCCTGTGAATGCTGGCTGCATTGAGCTCACAGTGTTTCTTTCACGCAGTATCTCTATTCTCCCTATTTTGCCACGTTTTCACCTTTGTTGGGTCCTGGCCAGGTGTCACTGTTTAATGCAGTGGCTTTGTTGACATGTTACTGATAATCCTCTTTTCTTCTACCAGCCTCAAGCCTCACTGTTAGCAGAACAAATCTGTATTTCCACTACAGAGGGATTTGCAGGAAAATTCTAGCACAGTTTAAGCCAATGACAAAACTCTTGGGGTTTCAGAGTGATCTCTATGCCATATTTGCATATGATCACAAGACTATTTCAGTACCAGCAGGAATAACTACCTGGAGAACAGGATCAGACTTACTCAAAGAATTTGTCAGGCTTTAAATAGTAACAACAAAGTGGGGCTCCTGTTCTTCTGGTTTTGGTGAGGAGGCCTCAAACAGCACAGTCCAAAGTATATTCTGAGCTCCTGTCCTTTCCTGACCTTCTTTTCACTGAAGAGCAGAGTCTTACAGTTTAGCTCAATGCAAGACCAAGTATCAGTGTTTACAGAACAAAAATAAACCAAGGATTTTTGCTTCAGAATCAAATGAACAGAAAGGATTTCCAAAAAAACATAACTTGGAATTAGATAATAAAATTAGCAAGGAGACTGCTCTCAGGAGCAAGTCTACAGGGAGAAGTCAGGATTTTTTTTTTTTAAGGCTAAAATAAACTTTTTAAATGCCCATCCTGTTGAAGAAGGGGTTTTTTTTTGGTGACTCTAGTGGCTGAAACACCCGAAAGAGCGTGGATATTTTGGCATGAGGGACAAACGGAGGCTAACAGGGGCAGCAAACTTGTGACTCCCTCCATGTATAAACTGAAGGCGATTCATACAGGTTTTTATTTTAATAGCAAGGCCACCAAGCCAGCTGAAATACATCTGAGGTGAATGCCATGGAATAAAAGGATCAGCTCAGGACAGCGGAGCGGTGACCGGATGCCAACACCCCGTGGTAGGTACCAAGAGTAGAGGCTTGTCCTACCAGTGGTCAGGTTGCCAGGCACAAAGGAAAGAACGGGCAACTGCTGCTGCTTTGGCAGGGAGGGAACAAAAACAAGCACTAAACACTCTGGTCTTTTGGACTTTCATCACTTTTGTGTATGTTCTGTTAAATTTCCACAGGCCTAAAAACTGGAAACAACCTGAAGCCCTTTTCTCCCCCACATCCCCAAACCCAACTACTTTTACTATTTTTCTGGGGAGAAAGGAAGCTATTTCAGTAGGAAACAGTTATTTTAAGACAATCTAGAAAAGACAATGGCTTTTAGCCAAATTAATAACATAATGCAACTGAAATGTTGCTTTCCATGTCATGCTTCCAGTGCTAACACAATAACAAAGTGCAGTGAATTTATGGAGCTGCTGGTCATTAGCCTGAGTGTAAGTGTACTCCCTGTTCAGCTGCTTCACACCCCTCTCTTCCTCTAACAGCTCAGGGTGTCAGGCTGGAGCAGACTTACTGTTTCTCCGTTGGCTTTAATTCTAGCCAGCAGAAAGGCAAGTGAATACATATTTGAAGGGGTATCTTGAGGCTTTGGACCTGCTGAAAACCAGCAGCTTTCCTCTGGAAGACTGAACATAACTGACAGCCTCATGCATAGAAAATAATTTCTGTTTTCTTAAAAGTCATATTTTAAAAAATCATATTTACTTCAGTGGACATATCTGTGCTACAAACTGTCGATAAACAATATCCAAGATGTATGGCGTTAGGAAGAAGCCATTGTATCAAGGGCTGTGTGGCTGGTGTACAGACGAGATCTGACAATTATGCTGATCCAAACTTCAACCAATTTTTGAGGGTTCTCTTTGTCTCACAAAACAGTATGAAAAAAGCACAAGAATTTTGAGGTAAAATTAATATTAAAGACTAGAGAGTGAACCTGAATCTGTCCAGCTGTTCTGCCTGGACACAGGCTGATTTTGTACATATCTAAATAAGATTTAAGGTCCAGTTTCCTGGCTTTTTTGTGTGGGTTTTTTTTCTTAAATATATATAAATGAAAAAGGTGTTTATTGCTGAAGGAAATGCAGTGGGAAGAGCACCATTTTTTTTGGCTTTCTGTCTGGTCTCCACAACAGGGGAGAGACTGTGAAAAATACAAACAAATCTTTATTTCTGGACTAATTGCCCAAAGCCAGGAGCTTGCAACAAGCTGAGAATAATTTGATGCAAAATACAGTTCTGTCACCCTGTTTTCACACTCCTCATTGCTCCATACACCTCTGTTCCCTCTTTCCTGTTAGTTCTTCCCATAGCCCTGTCCAGGCTATTGAAACCTGTAAACTCATCCAAAAACTACTGAAAGACACAAAGATTTCTTTTGACTTAATGAACTTTAGGTACGTAAAGCCTAAACTAACACAGCCTTGCTCCCAACCCATCTGTGGAAACAAATTCAGACACAAATTCAAATGCTGGTTTGGAAGCACTTTTGACCGTTTATAGAATACTCTGAAATCCTCAGAATTTTGTTTTCATCCTTACTGCTACAGAAAAGTCTTCAGTAATAGAGGAATATGGTGGTTGATTTGATTTGTTTTGGGAATCTACCTTTTGCCTGGGTTTTCACAGGCTGGACTTGCAGATAGATGGTGAAGATGCAGGTTCCCACTGCATGAGAGAACTTCGAGTTGGATGTCAACCAACCCCCCCGCAGAACCTCTGCACTGGAGGGAATGAAAAACAATGTGTTTCCTCCCTGTCAAAACATCATCTTGGGTATTTGGCCTCTATGTTCAGTTTTGCTCCAGTGTATCAAGCCAGTCCTGCTGTCTCTCACCAGATAGGACAGTCACAAAAGCAGACCCTCCTTCAGCTGAGGACAGCCTTTGCAAATGCTTCCACAGTCTGACCTCCATCAGAGAGACGGTGAATGCCCCTGCTTAACCTAGTGGAAGTGGTGTAATTTCATAATCAGTTTTCTTTTAAATGCATCTGTTATGAGTCATCTGTGTACGTTAAGGATATATCATCATCAGTTTAATAACAGGGGTGGAGACCCACATATAATTCCAGATATGGAACTAGGCTGAGGGCAGATGGGAATTTTCCAAACAGCCCCTCTAAATCTTCATCTCGAGTTCGTGGCACAGAAGCAACTCTGAAGAAGGAGGGCAGTCTTAATATTGGGTGTTATATGGCACAGGCTTAGAGAGTCATTTGGGCACTGTAGAGGTATCAGAAATATCCCCCTGTGATTCTGTTCCCTTGCATCTTCCTCCAGGCTCCTCCCAACCCATGTACAAAGTCATCTCCAACAAGAGCACTGGAAGCACCAAATGGGAGTTTGGGTTTGAAATCTAGATCTTATTATTTTTTTCCCTCTTTTCCTGAAGCCTGATCTTCTGCCAAATACTATAGATCTCATTGGTGTCAGGGACTCAAGGCTGGGAACCACTTTGTGTTTTAGAATAACTTTTCTAAATGATGCTTTAAGAGACTTTTTTGCTTCTGCTCTATTAGTTTAATGCATTAATTTGGCACAGAGGAGGCAGAGCCCATAATATCCTGTTCCTGAGGAAGGAGTGATGGGTAATCCTGTGAGCCACTGTTCCAAGCATGGGCTTATTTACTTTAATTAGAAAGTGCACTTGTTAAGTCCTCAATTAATTAGGTAGAGCAGCACCTATTGAGAGCAGATGAAAGAGCTACTGTGTGAGAGGAAGAAGGGAGGGGGAGATGTGAAGGATGAAAAGAGAAAGATAATACCAGTGCTGGAAAGTAAATGGTGTTAGAGAAGCCAGAAAGAGATCACAGGTACAGCTCTGTTAGACCCTAAATTGTAGTCACTGTTCATAAATTGGCTTCAGGTATGGTTGCTGGTGCAGATTTTGTGGGATTATTTGGAGTCAAGCTGCAGTTTTAAAGCAGATCATTGACGGGGGACTTCGAGACTGAGTTACTCTAAGGTCCTGCTCTGTGTCCTGCACAACTCACCATGTTCTAGAAGTTATAGGTCAGTCAGGAATATATTGATAACCTATAGTCTTTTGTAGGACAAAACCCACAGCAGAATAAGTGCAGTAGTTTGTTTTAGAGAGGAAATAGTTCGTTCTAGTTTAGAAGACTTTTGAATGTTCGCCACTGTTTCATTTCCCTTTCTCTCCTTTTGCATTTTTCTTTGAATTAATATATCCAAAATTTCAAAGCAAACAAGTTGAAGTCACAGTTCTGAAAGAAAATTCTCATGTTATGATTCCAGAAACACACTATTAATACCAGATGTTTAAAAAGTCATAAATACGTTTCCCAAAACTAAGGAGACTTAAATGATACGTCATGTATAGTTCTTTCCTTCTGACTTCTGAAGGTCTGTAGAATTCATGTCTCAGGTTTGCAGAATGCTTATACAGAATAGAGGTTTTGGAGTTTTTAAGCAGAAGTTGAATTTCTTGCACAAGATTCCAAGAGCTGGGGTTTTAAGCAATATGCCAAGCATCATGAGACTTTTGATAAAATCAGGCAGGGTTGCCAATTTTAAACTTAAACCCATCTCCCCATCTAGAGGTTCACTTGAACCTTAGCCCAGAACCAGTGGAATAATTTTGTGAAGCTGGGCTGAGCCTTGGGACTGACCCTTTGCCTGGCAGCCCAATGTTTGCTATAAATATTTGCGGTCCTTTTACACAACGTAGCTAATCAAGAATCTATTTAGTGGGTGGCTGCAATACTCTTCAAAAAGTTCTGTGTTGACAGATCAATACTCTGATGCTGTAGATGGATAATGGGTTTTCTGTGATCCTCAATGAACATGAGGCTTTTCTAAGCTTCTCCTGAAATGTATATGCAGAAATGTTTCAGAGGCTTCTGATGAAATTTTATGCTCTAGTGATGACTACGTAGCAATTTCCAGGGAATTGTAATAACATAATAAGCCAGTCTTTTCAGAGGTTGAGGGAATCTTTCCTCAACATTTCTGAGGTTCACTGTAATTCCCTGTCTTTTCCATGTAGGAGTGCAAGTGTGGTTCCATGATGGATCAAGGCAGTGTTCGTGGTGGGCAGCAGGAACACTGTGAGCTGTTGTAAGCCTTTTCCCCAAACCTTGGAATATTCCTAACAAATACATTTGTGTAATGGTACAGGATTAGGTAATGGCAATCTTTGGAGCCTGACTCTGCTTAATATTCATTTCACTCATATTCCACTCCGCAGTGCCTCTGAAAGCAGAAGCTTGGTGCAAAGCAGGAGCTTTTGGCAACTGAGCCAGTGAAACAATTACTATGAAAATACGATCATCTGAAGGAGAGGAATAGGGTTTGTATGTGTTAAAATAGAAGGTCAATAGAAACCTTTGGAGATGCACTTTCTGTTCCTCAGTGTGAGAGGGCCTTGCTGTGCTATTCCTGCTGCTATTCTTCCATTTCTTTCTTGGCTTTGTCAGTGTTAAAACAAAATCTGAACACACGGATCTGAGGAGTCCCTGCTGTCTGTCTCTCCTTCTGTGCTTGGTTCAGCTGCTTTCACTCTCTTCGCTTTTTATGCCCATGTGCTATTGATGCTTCAGTCCCTAAAATACTGTTCTCCCTTTCATTGACTCTGTTCCATCAGTCTGTCCTGAAGCCTTTTCTTTCTCTCCTTTTTTTTTTTTTTTCCAATATGCAATTTAACCTTAAATAATAATTGTGACTTGAAATATAATAGCTAACTCACATACAACTCTGTAAATCATCCTGGGAGGTTTTGTATGACAGAGACAACTTCTGAACCATAATGACTGAGGTTTCTGAGGCAGCATAGGCATTTGAATACAAACCTTTCATTAATTTTAATGAGGACCAGAAATCTGTGTGTACATCTCCAAAATTGCTTCAAAATACTTAACTGTTAATGTGTGAACAATCCTGTCACCTCTTTGATATCACAGTCTCCTGAGCTGATGCTGCTCTTCTGGAGAGTAATATCAAATGTCAAAACAAGGTTTGCTTCCTTTTTGGAAGATGAACCTGTCATGTGGACTTACTGAGTGGCTTTGATGTCTCCACTAAACACGAGAGAGATGCAAACAAACATGACTTCTGGGTGCTTCAGCCCAACAGCATTTCTTGGGCTTCAGACATCAGCTTTGCCTCAGGAATTGACTCTAAGCTGAAGCCAAAGCAACAGGGAAATGATCTTGCTGCTAGTGCAGGTCTAGTCTTGTGTGTAAATAGTAAATATTCCCACCACAGATGTTTCTTCCTAGCTGCAGACCCACCTGCACTGTGAAAAATAACTCAGAAGATGTGTAACTTCAAAACTGAGCAAAGAGTTCTAGATGAATCATTTACATGCTAAAAGTTTTTCACTTCAGGTCAACCAAAGGTATTTGTGAATCTTGCCTGACTCTCAAGTACTTTTCTGCTGGAGAAGGAAGAGTTGAAGCAAACTCAGGAAGTTTTCTCCAGCATTTCACACTGAAATGCTACCTTTGCTCATTTCAGAATTTTTCTGAAACAAACTTTGAGAAGTGATCAGAAAGTTTTGGCTCATCATGAAATACTTGGGGGTTTATGGTACCCAGAGTATTGTCTGTTCTCAGCACCAGTGCTGGCTCCAAGAACAGCCTGACGGTACTATAGACCTGGTGCAAACCACTAGAAATCTTTCCCATTGATATTTCCACATTTCTGAAGGGGAAGCATTAATTTGATGAGACTAAATCGGTTTTACTTGAACAGATGCTTATGGAAAACATTCTATAGGATAGCAGTACTGACTGATATGATCTTGAAACTAGTTTCCCAGACCTTCTCATTGCACCTTTGGCACCAAAGCAATGAAGCCTGGTGAGGTTCTGCCAAGTCCTATAGCAACCAAAACCACGTACACATGCAATAACTTTGGCAATGAGAGACAGAGAACTAACTCCATTTTAAACTCAGCATTCAATACAGTTAATTTTTGTCAATTACTCTTACAGCAACCCTGTTTTTTTCTAGCAAGGACTTAAAGGAAGCCTGTTTGGTTAATAATGAATAAATTGTAAAATCAGTTTAAAATTCCCTAGTGCTGTTCTCTGATTTGTCTGTATTGGGGGATTCAAACAGCAGGGGAATAGTTTGGGGGTTTTAGAGTGGTTTTATATTTTTGGTGCCATCCTGAGGAGTTGCCTGCATTGAAGTACCAAAGCTAGACCACTTGACTTGTGTAATTGGTCACAGCTAAATTCAGCTTGGACTTCAAATCTCAAATGTTGAATTTGTACACTGTGCAGCATTTTCAGAGACAAAATAGCCATTCATATTTTCTAAGATGAAGGAACTGGCATGCCTTCCTAAAATGATAATAAGCAGATTGAGAGGTTGGTTTTACATTGTTAGGAGCCATTTCACATTCAGCTTTGCTCAACTCTCATGTACCAGGATGGGCTAGGGAAATACTAAAATGAGTTTGTGTAGATTTTGCTATAGATTGTAGGGAGCAAAGTCTCACAAAGGTTATCTTGTTCTTTCTTCTTATTCTCAAAGGCCAGCGGCAATATCTGAAGATGTACTGCTCTAAAGACATTTTGATCAAAAGCTAGAAAATTAGGCCCATTAAAGTATTGATTGAGGCTCAGTACTGAAGTGACTGTTGTCTTTAGAGGCACAGTGTGACTCTGCCCCTTTCTGCTGGGATATTCAAAGCGAAGCAAATTAGGAGTGCTGGCCCTTCTGCAGCAGAAATAATCAGAATAGAGACAAATAACCCCAGGCAATGAGCTGCCAAGTAGTGGAAATGGAAAAATCCATCTTCATTTGTGCCAAAATGCTGGAGACCTTGAACGATGCCTCTGCGAGCAAGGCAGGCGTTTAGCACAGCCTTTGTGTAGCCCCACAATGGTTTGAGTGTGGACGCCGCTCATCTTCACCCCGAGGTGTCACATCAATCCTGTTACAGCTGGCTGCTCGATTTTCCCTCTGAAGAGAGAGATAATAGGTGAAAACAAAGTAGACAGATGAGTTTAAGAAGGGAACTTGAAATTTGGGGAACATACACACAGAGGGGCATTTGGCAGGCTCTGTCTTGGTTGGAGAGATGCCTCGTGGTATCGGGTCCCTATTGTGTTACCTCAGGAGTAGAGGTTTGTGCCTAGAAACATGTGGGTTGCTTCTTGAAGACATAATTGTCTGGGGGGGGGGATTAATCGGGTGGATCAGCCCTGCACTGCACTGATCCCACGAGCCAAGGCCTCAGTGCGGTATCTGCTAGCGCTCCCTTGAACGTGACCGATCAGAGAAACAACATCCTGTGCTGGCTGTGAACGCTGTTGGGCCTTTCTGGATTCGGGTGGGCACTGCATTAGGCTGGACACGTGTGACAAAGCCCGGTTTGAAGACCTGTGTCCGTGCTGCCACTGGGACCAGCCCAGGGCTGCTGAGGACTTGCCAGCCCCAACGCCTCAGGCGCTGCCACTTGTGCTCTGGCTCTTGAGCTGCCTGAGGGGAACACAACCAAAGCTCACTTTGATTCCTCTGCTGGGAGAAAAAGCAACATTTGAGGATATTCAATCTCTCATTTCACAGATACAAGCCAAAGGGGAAGGTTTTGGTCTGTCTAAGAGCAAAGCTCAGCCAAGGTGCTCAGTTCAGGCCTGGTGGACCATGGTACCAGGCTGGTGGCCAGGCAAGACAGATGCCTGCTTTTCCAGGTGGGTTACGTGGCAGCAGAGACAAGCAATGACACCCCACAGGGCTGGGGAGAGGGTCGTGGGCTGCCCCCCTGCTCCCCTTGCTGCAGTCCCCTGCCCAGGTGCCGGTGGTGTTGAGGTGGGTGTGAAAAGAAGGGAAGGACAAGGCGGGCATGTCTGCAGATGGAGACGTGGGGAGCTGCGTGAAAGGGGCAGTGCTGGCACTGGGAGCTGGTGTCTTGTCCCCGTCCAGCTGCTGGCAGGTGAGAGCAGCTCGGAGAGTTCCCCAAGGCCTTTGGGATGAGGTCTCTAGAGGTGCCCATCTCCACCCCAACTCATGGGAGGCTGAGTACGACTGCCTTGCAAAACCTCTTTTGCTTCAGCTGAAGAACGAGTGCCACGCTTTGAGGCAAAAAAACTTTTATAAAAATACTTACTGCTATGAGACAGTGGGATTTGCACCATGCTGTTGTCCATCGTGCAGCCCAGCAGGGTCCTTCCCGCACGCAGCAGCCTCCTTTGCTCCCTGGCCCCGACGTGTGCCCAGGGATGTCACAGACAGTCATTCCTCTCAATCTGACAGCAAAGCCATGGGGACTCGGGTTTGCTCGCTGGGAAGCACCAGCGTGTCGGCTGGGGGTCTCAAATAAACCCCCGTCGGTGTGTGATGTGCCATGTTAGACTCCATCGGTGGTGCTTAATTACCCACCAAGGCACAAGGGGGCACCCATGGCTAAAGATTTAATTATCCATTAAGACCCGAGAGCCTTTATGTCCCGCAGGGTTTCCTCTTGCCCCCAGCAGCACCCTGTCTGCCTCTTTCGGGGGTGGGGGGGTGGCTGCGGTTGGGAGGAAAAACAGGGGAATACAAAATCAGGTTTGGGTAAAGTGAGAAAATGTCCGGTTCCTTTTCGTAGGGAATAGAGGAGGAGGAATCCTAAATTCCTTTTGACTGGAGGCTTAACTGAAGTCTGCTAAAGTCATGAAATATTCAGGTAGGACCATTAAAACAATCTTTTAGGCATTTTACTTTCCTTTTTTTTTTTTTTTTCTCCAGACAGTATTTGAATCCTTTATAATTCACGGTAAGTTCAGCACCAAGTTAGACTAACAGGAGATGGTCCTTTATAATTAAAGACAGGTTCATATTTTTGCGATTTAAGGATGGAATTAGATTTCTGGGATAAGAGTGAAGCTTTCTAGTTATTTTCTTCTTATGACATATATGTAGTAACCTGGAATTTTATACAGTTTTTACAGTCACATAAGGACTTCAAAACACCTACAAGTAAACTGGTACTTCCCTGTGGATTGAGTTACTCTCTTAAGTTTTCTGTTCATTTTCAAAATTGCCAAACACCTTTATCCCCCTGTGTCCTTCAATAAGAAATACAGTGTTCTGCTTTTCTAAAGCGGAAAGTTGAATGGAGATTGTGGGTGTCTTTTCCCACCTTCTCCCCTTTCTTCTCTCCAGACTGTGCTGCTTCCACACCTGCATCAGCGTGTCCTTCCAGCAGTTACACACCCCTGTATGTCCTTACAGCTGCAGTTTTAGGAGCTCCATGCAGGAAAGGTGAATTGTACTGGGGAGCAACGCTGACAGCACTAGCAGTTCTTTCCTCCCCTGCACCAAGAATGGAAAGAGCTTTTTCCACTTTGTTGGGGAAAAGCCTGAGCACATGGATGGGCTCTGCAGCATATCCAGGGGTCACGGAGCAGGAGCAGGGACAGGAGCCCTGCAGTGAGGGGTTCCATGCAGGGAGCTTCCCCCTTCTCTTCCTCCCAGGCACAGACAGCTAGAGACCGCTGCTCTACCACTGCTCTGACGGGTGTCTGTGTGACAAGGTAAATGAGCCTGGAGAAAGGTTTATGCAGGGAAGAAATCCTGGCACTTGCCAGTGAGAACTTTGCTAGCTGTAGAAGTTGGATGCCTGTATCCCCACAACCCTACCTCTCTGCTTTCTCACTATTGTTCTCACCTGGCACACGAGAAGCCCAGAAAAAGCAGAGGTTCCTAATTGCCCTTTTTTTAAAGCAAACCAGTCTGATTTCTGCTGAGTGAGCAGAAACTCTCATTAATTTGGAACAGGGAGGGAGGAATGTGTAATGGGCAAGGAAGCATGGATGAACTCCACGCTTGTCTCCACAGTAAATGAACCTGTGGTGAAGCCAAAAGCCCCGTCACAAGCTCTGGAGGAAGGTGCAGTTAATATCTGCAGCTTTATGGCATGCTTGCTGTCCACAGCACCAGAGCTTCTCCCCCTCATGTCCACAGCAGCTTTGATTTTTGTGGTGGTGGAATGAATTCTAGGTTTATATTTTAGAGCCTTTTTTTTTTTTTTTTTTTTTGACGGTGTTCTTTAAATATTCTGGCTACTGTGAATAAGTTTTTCCCTGGGAGAGTGGGTCAAAGCTAGAACTATCAGCTTCTATCAGACACTTTCCAAAAATAAATTGGCAAATTTGTGGTAACTCATTA
This sequence comes from Athene noctua, assembly GCF_965140245.1. Lineage (NCBI taxonomy): Eukaryota > Metazoa > Chordata > Aves > Strigiformes > Strigidae > Athene > Athene noctua. The sequence continues at coordinate 7,444,984 of NC_134056.1, read as the reverse complement.
TCTTCAGCACATGGCTGATGTGTGTAAAGACCTCCAGACTTGCATGCATACAGCCTAATGATGTTAAAACAGGGAATAACCACTGTGATATGATACTCTTGAGTGGCCTGAGAAAGTTATAATGTGTGTTTCTTTCAGCTCAGTGAGCTAAAAAGAAAATGTGCTGGGCAGGGCTTGCTCAGCTTGTCCAAGTCCTAAGTTGTTTCTAAGATTGCTTTGTCCGTAAGTAAGAGAAGCGAGGTAGGATGTGAAATTTGTGGCTTATGTGATGGGGGGTTAGTGTCCCCTCAGGGCTCTTTTTCCCCATTTTCTTAAAAATTTCAACTGTGAAGTCTTCAGTGCTGGAAATGTTTTCTTTGCACTTGTTCACCTTGAGCACACTGAGGGTCCCAGTTGGGTGCCTGGAGTTGAATAATAGAAGGAGGTGAGACATGAACAGGCTTCTTTTGCTACAATATAGAGGGGGCATATTTTGCTGTATGCACACACATGTCCTAAGGAAACTAGTAACTTCTGTTGATGCATATGCTATAAGAGGATGCTAAAAAAAATTAATTTATTGCAGTTCAGAGGATGTGTGGAAAAGATTTATATGAGAGGAAAAGAGTTAACACAAGGATGCAGAAGTGAGGAAGAGGCATGTGTACAAGCAACCATAGTTACTGCAAGCCCAGGAAGAAGGTGTAAGTTCTATTCTGAGCCTCTCAAATCCATTGTGAATGTCTCTTGCCATCCAGTGTGTTCTCTGAACTTCAGTAAATCCTTGTCAGTGCTTGTTCTCAGATGCTTTAACCAGGAAGAAACTTGCAGATCCTGCAACTGCCAAGCCTCGTCCTGAGAAAACACCTGGGTCATGTCAGGCTGAAATGTAGAAAGTGAGACCAGCTGATATTCACAGAATCACAGAATGGTTTGGGTTGGAAGGAATCTTAAAGATTCCCAAAGCCCCGTCCAACCTGGCCTTGAACCCTTCCAGGGAGGGGGCAGCCACAGCTGCTCTGGGCAACCTGTGCCAGGGCCTCAGCACCCTCACAGGGAAGAATTTCTTCCTTATATCTAATCTAAATCTCCCCTCTGCCAGTTTAAAACCATTACCCCTTGTCCTATCCCTGCACCACCCGATCAAGAGTCCCTCCCCATCTCTCCTGCAGCCCCTTTCAGCCCTGGGAGGCCGCTCTAAGGTCTCCCCGGAGCCTTCTCTTCTCCAGCTGAACCCCCCAACTCTCTCAGCCTGTCCTCACAGGGGTGCTCCAGCCCCCCCAGCATCTTCGTGACCTCCTCTGGCCCCACTCAAGCAGGTCCATGTCCTTCTGATGTTGGTGCCCCCAGAGCTGGATCCAGCACTGCAGGGGGATCTCACATAGCGGAGTAGAGGGGGAGAATCCCCCCCCTCGCCCTGCTGCCCACACTGCTCTGGATGCAGCCAGAGTACAGTTGGCTTTCTGATATTCCAAGGTGAAACTCTGGAGCTGGTTTGAGCTGATAGATAGCTGTTTCAGGGCATGCTCTGATGTCCCAGGACACTCCCAGAACCAAACAGTGTGACATGCTGTTAGTTTTACCTTCATGCTGTGTCTAGTGAGGGCGAGGATCAGACAGCCTGGGAGGAGCAGTGCATCCAGCATGTGAGGTCCTGTGGTAGCACCACGGACTGGCAGTCAAAGGCACAAAATGTGGAAAATTGAGCTGGATTTGCTTCTTTGTGTGAAAGTCTCTTTCGCTCCAGAGCCTGTGTTTGTCTGGTGGCTACAGGGAGGGCAGAAAGCCAGGAGGGAGCAGGGATCTTCTGAACCCAGCCAAGGCATTTATCAAGGCAGTTTTGTCTTCATGCCACCCCAATCAAATCAGGGGGAGCATACAGTTGTTTGGGGAGTAATTTGTAAGAAGGGGAGAGAGAAGCACCTTGGCAACGATCTTGGATATTACAGTCATCTTAGCTTGTGCCTAAGCACTAAGCTTTTGTGCCTATTACATGTAGGAGAAAAATGAGGACTCTGAAATCATAAGTTCGTTAAAATGATGCCCAGTGTTCGTCAATCAATGCTTTAGAATCAGAAGAAAAAAAATAGGCTATGAATAGAAAAGATGGGGAAAGTATTAAGATATCAAATAAATATTTTTGGGTGTAGGAAACCCTTTCCTGTGTATAGGAGAATTTCTGTGTGGTTCTGGGTGCAACTGTAGAGCGCTTTTGGAAAATCAAGCTGTTGAAACAATGGGGTTTGTTCTGGGATCACAAGTAGGCTTACAAAAATGGAATCACCTTGAATCAGTCATTTTAAAAATCTTTGGTGTTAGCATGTTAGCCTCCATCTGTGTTTCCAAACTGAGATTAAGAGCTTTATTTCATTGTGTTAATGAAAACTGGTTTTTAAGACCCAAAAGTCCTTTGTCAAATGCAGGTCTGTGTCCACTGTGACTGTAGAGTGGGCTGTTGCTCTCCTTTCCCTTCCTGGCTTTCATCTCAATATAAAATGGTGGTTTAGTTATCCAGTGCCCTGCACCCAATTTTTCTTTTTCATTTTCCTTGATATTTAAAAGCAAGTTGGGCAGGACATAAATGTGTTCCACCCCGTTATTTAAAGCCCATCTTGCTCACATTTCAGTCAAGCTTAGTAGAAACTCTCCCCTTTGGAACAGGATCATAACATACTAACCTCAGGTGTTTCAGCTGAGATTTGATTGTTTGACTTTTCCCTGGATCCAGTGACCTAGTTCCTCTGTGCTCCCTCCCTGACGAGGAGAGTGAAGGGCACTTGAAAGAGAAATCTTTGAAACTTGCCTGATTTTTTTTCAAAGGGTCCCTCCCAAACTGTTTGCACTGGCTTCTCCTTGTTTCTTATCTTCCCTTGATCCTTGTAGGTTCACTCTGAAAAAGGACTGTGTAAATAGAAAATAATAATAGCAATAAAAAAGAAAGAGTCTTTTTATTATAGTTGAGCTGGAAGAATTAATGGCAAATTCTTGTAGAGTAGGCACTGCAGCAGCTACAGTTACTGAGCAACGAGCCCTGAGCTGGTTAGGCACCCTTTTGCTTGTCTGTCCTGGACACTGTAAAAGTCTCATCCAAATCCATCCTCCACTTCGTGCCACAGGGCAGCCTATTGTACTCTAGAAGCATAAGAGCATTCAGGAACCTAACTTGAAGAATTATTCCCAAACTCCCAAGCTTTGTAACTTGAAGCATTAAACCATCATTGTAAAATCTCATTTGACAAAGGTGTTCAAGCCAGTGGGCACAGCAAGGGTTTGGAAAGCGTACTAAAACTCCAACCCGGTCCCTGAATCAAAGACCAGTTTTCAGGGTCGGCTTTATGTCCCAGCACAGGAGCAGGTGGTGTCAGGATACAGGTCACTGGCTGAGCAGTGGCTCCAGGAGCTGCTGCCAGCAGCCAGGCACGGGTGAGGTATGGGCAGGACACGCTCCACCAGGCTCTCCCGGCTGCTCCGTGCAGGTACCACAGAGCCTTTCCTGAGCCCCCCGGCTGCTCTTTCTGCTGGGAGTCAGGAAGCTTAGTGCTGGTTTCTAGTGGGGAGATACTTGGCAGTGCCCATTTTCAGACAGGCTAAGGTCATCTCACAATGTCATAATAAAGGTAATAGACTTGGGGCTGCTTTCCTTTGCCTTCTGGCTTTCAACTTTGTTTAGTAAAATAGTTGTCTTTTCAAATCTGACTTTTTCATTTTTCCCTCAGGAAATACAAATTATTATCAACACATCTATTTTCTTTGAGTGAGAAAAGGATACTCACAGTCCCAGGGCCTTAGGAAACCTCTACTATTGCATATGTCTAAGAGTTAGTAGCAGAGCACTTCTGATCTGCAACCGCTGCTCCCTATTTGAGAAGACGCAAGGACTAAACCAAACCATTGACGCTTTGCATCAGCACGACCCATAGGCTTCCTCCCAGAGCACTGCACACAGCTGCTTTGCTGGCTTTGGCACTTTAGGAAGGTAACACTTAGGATTTGCCTTTCTCTTTTGGGTGGCTGCTTGAAGTCTGTCCAGTCCCACCTTGCAGTGCTGAGCCAGATTTGCAGGCTTCTCACAGGTACATGGAGGTAGCCGCGCTTGTTTTTCACCAGACTACTTAACATCTGGTGATCTTGTTTTGCTAGAGAGTCCCTCAGGAACTTACAGGTATAGGTGACCTCAGTTCTTGGAACTTTTGGCACATCTGTGTTCAACCAGGTATTTTGCTCCTGACTAGAAATCACGGCAGGTTGGATTTGCCCTCCGAGTCTCCCTCTTCCTTGCTCTGCTCCTCTGCTTGTTGCCTGGGAGTCCTGCTGCTTTGCTCAGACCGTGCTGGGAAATCTTAGATGCTGGCTTACTCAGAGAAGGCAACCAGAGCTGGCAAAACTGGTTGGCTGCAGTTGGCGTAGCCCATGTTCTGCTGCCTATTGCCAGCAGCATGCTCTCCTGCGCAGTCTGCCATGTTATTTACATTTCTGCTCAGTGTGTTCTTCTCTGGCACAAAGAACAAAGGCATGTTGGTATGGATGGGTGAGAATTCATAACTTTGTTATTAAAATTAGGACTTTTCCTGCTTGGACTTTTGCATTGGAAATAGCATCCAGTGATTAATCTCCTTCTGGCTTTGTTCTTTTTATGACCACAGGATTGGCTCTTGGAGGACTTCCTGCTTCTGCGGAGGGCCTTTTGCAAGGTTGATTCATCTGTAGTAATAGTGGCTGAAGTCACCGGAGTTTCTATAGTGACCAGATGGAGATAAGAAAGTACGTGCTAGTGGTAGTTGCTGAAGATGCTGGATGCCAAAATTGCAAACTGTTTTTAAACAGACCAACTGAGCAAAAAGAGTTCTGTGGCTCCACAGTCAGCTTGGACCTGAACGTCCTCTTTGTTTGGCTGAACAAAAACCAGATAAACAAAACACTGAAGGCAATTAGCTTTGTTTGCTTGCCTTTGTCCCCTCTTCTCCCAAATCATTGTAAAATTAGGAATAACGCCAGTGAATTCTGTAGCTATTCAGTGGACTAAAGCTGGTGCACAGGAGATGAGAAACAAATAAGTATAATACTGTTGTTTTCAGTAATCAGCCCATTCAGTTTTAGCTTTTATTCCACTTTCCATGTTCCAAATTTAAAGAAATTTCTTTGATCACTCTTGTAAATGAGAGTACCAAGCACTGTTACAACCATGTATCTAGGTATTGGTACCACGCTTCTCCTGGGAAGGTCTTTGCTTTGCCCAGTGCTGGCAGTCTCCTTTCTTTAGAAGTTTTACTGCAGCCTCTTGGTTGTGTCTGGGGTTGCAGATGTCACCTGTGAATCAAACAGCGTGCCAGCGAGGGGCTGTGCTGGGCACTGGGCCACGCTGCGTAGTGACACATTTCCTGGATGTACATGCCATGAAGTTTACTACAAAAAAGGGTAATTCTGACCTCCCCCTTCTTACAAAAGCTTTTTGTCTACCGTGTGCACTGGCTGGGGAACAGCTCCCATCAAAGCCTGTCACATGAACACCGCTGTGTAAAGCAGGGTGTGGAAACCCACAGGCTGCTGGAAGGGGACTGGTGCTGAGGCGGCGCAGGTAACACCTGCACTGTACCGTGAAGAAGGCAAAGGCAACGTCCCTTGATGGAAAAAAATGCAAGTGTGGGGATTTTCTGGGTGCTGGAAGCACCCGAGCTGATGTTAAGCCCGCCTGAACTTGCTTTCCCCATAGCCATGACCCTCACAGCACACAGCCCGAGCCTGCAGTGCAGTGCATCCAGCCCTTGGTCTTTCTGTACGTGGTCTTTAGTGGCCTCGTGGGAGAGGTGCAAGGTGCTGGGTGTGAGTGTGAAACATGTTCTCGCCGTCAGCTGTTTGCTCCTACAGGTCCTAAAAGCTCAGTGTGGGTTTTTGCATGAAGACACTCGCTCCAGTCTAAATGAGGGCTTTGTGGTCCAGCCTGTTATTATTTGTGAAGAGGGCCGGGAACCGCTGCATGAGCATGGCTACAGGACTGCAGTGGAAGGTGACAGGCGTGCAGTGCCTGGGGCAGATGCAGCCCAGGCTGAACAGCCCTCCCCATCCTCTCAGGAAGCGTCCAGGGACAAAGCTGGGGACTTCCCATGCTGATGAAATGAAAATGAATGAGAATGTTTGGCTGGGCTGTTTCGGGTAGCACCGTGCTTTGCCTCCCCAGCTCTGTATCGCCCTTTGCCTCTGACAATGACCAAGACCTTGCTGCTCGTCTCCCTGGTTCACCGGCTCCTCCCTGCCTTTCCAAGGCTGTCGCAGGGTCACGGTTTGAGGGGCTCTGCGTGAGCAGCGCAGTAGGACAGGCCATAAATCACAGATAGCTGTGGGGCTGCTGGGCCAGCGGCGTGCTCAGCCAGCGCTACGTGGCAGTGCTCTCGGGCCGGGATCTCTCCAGAGGAACAGATGCTCAGTAGCCCCGTTGGGCTCCCTGGGAACACCCCAGCCGATGTTTTACCTTCTCTAACCCTTTTAGCATCGCTTTAGACATACGGCCTTTGATGTGACTGCAGCTGTTGGCGGCGTGGAGTCTGCCCAGAGGGCAGCGAGCTGCCCACAAGCACCATTCCTTCAGGATCTGCCAGCATAGCCTGAGAGCAAACAGGGTTGGGCTGGGGCAGCCCAATCCAGACATTTGCTAATTCCCAGGAGTGTCACACCTCTATCTGCAAAACCTTCTGGCAGCTGAAGGCTGCTTCCCTCCACCACCTCTGCCTGGTACCCAGGAGGATGGGGTCACACAGGCGGGCTGGGAGCAGCACGGATGCTCTGTGCGTTAATCATGCACAACACAGGAACTGAACCTCACAGCGGAGACGGGAGCTCTTTCAGGCCTGTTCTGGGATAGACAGATCTGGAAGGGATAACTTGTGCAACCCTACTCTGTGGGGGATAACCCCCACCCCCCTCAAAACAAACCAGGTCAATACTGGTGGTGGGATGATGGCAACAGCTGCCCCCACCTGTGTCTCCAGGAGGAGCTCAGGGCACATCTTCCTGCCCCAGTGTTAATGAGCTGTCCCTAGCTGAGGCTGGTTGATGTCAGCTTGCTACCTTCTCTTCGTATGGTTATTTCTGGCCAAGGGAAGATTAAGCCTTTGGTGGGTATTTGGTATGTCAATAACTATAATTAAGCTTTTGTGGTTCTCTTGCAAACTCTGGAATCTATAATTTTCCTCATAGTCCCCTTCTAGTATTGCTAGTGGGAGAGGGTGGTCTTTGTTGAACTAAAAAAAAATAAAACTAGAAGCCATAAAATAAAATGCTGATCAGTACTGTTTACAAATATTTTAATTCAATGTTATTTCCCGTTTAAAGGAGGAGGGAAATAGAAAGTTTGGCATTTCTTGCTGTCTTCCAACTACTTTGGGGAAAGTTTAACCCATAAACTAGTTTATTCCTGTTGTTTAATAATGGCATGTCAGGGAAAAAAAAGTAAAAAAACCAGCTCAGGATGAAGGGGAGAAGGGTACAGAGATACTTTATTTTCTCCACAAGATCCCTTTGCTGACCACATGTGTAGGACAGGCGTGTTTTGCAATACTTACCAAGTACAAGTGTCAAGGGGAGGCTCTGTGGACTTGTGACATGATAGGGACAGATTCCTGGGTTTTCCTTCTTGCTTTGCTACTCACTGTGATTGGGATGGGACAAGTTACTAATGGCCTGATTTTATTTTTGAAGTTGGAGTGATAAATACACCTCTCGGAGATCGCTGGGGAATGTGTGAGTGCTCAGGCTTCTCTTTCAGAATTGCACCTTTGTGCATCTGAAGCTTTCTGTATATCCAGCTGGCGAATTAGGGAAAATTACGTGGGTGGGTGATGAATTAGGGGTGGCATTAATAATTGCAAAGTGCTTTTAGGATGCTATGATGAAAGTATGTTAGGGGCATCAAAGTGTTTTCTGTCCTAATGACCTGTTCACCATGCATTTGATGGGGATGGCTGGTTTGGGTGTTTTGTGTGTGTTATTTTGAGGAAGGCAAAGGTGAAAGCCATGTTGCCCACATCAATTAAGGGCTGAGGCTGTGTTAGCCATTTGACAGTGAGGCTGTCAGGTGCACTACATCAGCATTAATAGAGAAAATACTGTACCTGCTCCCTGCCTGGGGCATATCCACTGACAACAATATTAACAAAATATTGTTGCTTATTCAAGACTTTGAAGATATAAAATATTAAATAGTCTCATTTATTCCATTCTGCTGATTAATGCAAGTCTTGCAGTGAGTTTTGGTCTGGTTTGTGTGCTAAATGTGGGATTTGATGGGAAAAGAGCCACAGTCAGAGTCATTCGGAGAAGAGCATCTCAAGACACACAGAGCAATGGAATGAGATTAGAAGTTGCCCTTTTTAATCTAAACAAGAAATAGTTTTATGTTAGCTCATAATGAAGAAAAGCCAGAGACAAACAATATAACAGAAGAAAGGCAGGTGTTCAGGAAGGCTACGAAGTGAGATTACACTGATAAAGCATAAAATTCGTTTACATATGAAGCAAATGTTGAAACATGGCGAGTTTGCCAGTGGAAAAGCTTGCTGATGACACACAAATGAGATGTTCCATATGAAGAAGGATTTGACTGTTTTCTGAGAAACCGGAGAGTAAACAGTGTTTCTTCCTTGGTTTTTGGAGTGTAGAACTTGACCCCGCAGTAACCCTTGTCAGTGACAAGGCTGCTCTTCAATCCCACAGACTTTGGGGGAATGGCAAAAAGAAAGCAGGCTTAAAAGCATCTTGATTTGGTCTGTACAGTGGCTCCTCTATAGCAATGCCACTGGATGCTACAAATGAGGGCTTACCCCCTTGACTACGTTTCTGAAATATATAAGGGCCAAATTCTCTGTGCTGTTTCACAAATAATACATTTCAGCTGAATGCATAGGAATTCAGTGCAGTTCTATTGCTGTAATTGTGAGCTGTGGAAATGCAAGATTATTACTAACTTTACTAATGTTCATTCTTTTTTTTTTTTTTTTCTGAAAACATGGAGAGGGTGCTATTGAGTGTTGGCAGTATTTATGTATTTATTTCTCTTTGCAATTATATACTAATCTGCTCCCAGGTCTGTCTACACAGTGAGCGGGGAATGCCCAGCTGCAGTCAGTGGCACTCGGTCAGTTTATATCAAGTTTGGCAGTTTAAATCCTCCTAAACCACGTTAGGAAGGCTGTTACGCTGCCTGCTGTAGAGTAGCTAGTCCAGGAAACAGTTTAGTGAAATGCATTCCAGTGACTCGCTTCTGTAAAAACTTTAGGTATCTTGTGCAAAAGGATTCAGAATTCTTTTTTAAAAACAGTAATAATAGGAATAGTGACTCCATTATATAGAATTGAAGAATAGATACTTTTGATAAGAAAATCCTAACTAAAATTAAGGCTTTCCTGATTAGTGGTGCAGAGATGCCAATCATGCTGCACACATAATACTCTGGTCAGCTGCCATGGGGTAGCTCACGCTGCAAATTCAAGCGTTGCGGAACTGTGTGGGATTTGGTCCAGGTGCGTAGTTTGGGGGGATTTGCCTTTGGCAGAGAGAAACTACCTCCAACAGACATGTTGATGGGATCAGAGTCCCTGGTGCTCTGATTATTGCTTTAGTAAAGGGATTTATGAATCACACAGAACAGACAAGCCCGAGAGCCTTAATGTGGGTGGAGGGAGAAGACCAACAAAGCAGTTTGTCACAGAGTCAAAGAGAAAATCTGTTATGGGTAGATCTTTCCTTTTCAAAGGAACTGTGCACCAGAAAGGCTGGAGTTAGCCATATAGACCATACAATCAAGAAGTCCTGGTCAAACCAGAGCATGTTCTGGGGGCCTGAGAAGTCAATGAGTCTTTCCATTGGCCTGACAGGCTTTGGACAGGACCTCCACACTGGGAGAGCTAGAACAATGCTGACTGAATTGTTTATACTGTATCTAACTTGCTGGAACATTAACCGCTTCTCTCTCGGCCAGTTGGGCCCCATTAGAGCTGAGCCAAGTTCATCCCAAGAGGGTGTTTGGTAGGAATGGAGATGGTCCAGCCTCTGACATACCTGAGCCTTGTGTCCACCAGATCCACTGATGAGTCTCACAGCATGCAGGGGCTCCTGAGCTTTTGGTCCCCAATTAAAAGTCCCACTGTGAAGCCACTTTGATGCACTCTGTACAGTAGAATTGCATTTAAATTACAATAAATTTTTTTAAAAAATCCAAACACCTCTCAAGCTCTGAAAACAAATAAGCAAACAAAGTCCCCTTCCATGAAATCCCATTTCAATCACTTCATTTTATTTCCCTCTTCTTTAGGGAGGAGGGGATTTATTTCACCAGTGGGTATATAAATATTGACTTTTCCTTTTTTTTTTTTTTTTTTGGAATTGGAGGAACAGAGACACAACCAGGTCTCTTACTAGTTCTTACCCAAACATCAGTAAGTACAGTCTTTCTGCAGTGGCTTCGATTTGGAGAGCTTTGCCAAATACTATTGCTATTGAAGTAGAGAGAGGAGAGTGTGCAGATATGAAGAAGTGTATTTGCTGGAAGAAAAAAAGCCTATTAGCTTTGAAGCAGATTTGTATACTCTCAGTTAACATACTGAGTATGTCAGAAGATAACTTCTCTGTGAAAATGGGCTGTGTTTCTGCTTTATGTGTGAACAATTCAAGCGAAGTATGAAGAAATCAAGCATTGTTCTGCTCTAAGTGGCACAGATTGCATTTCAGTCAGTGCAGATAAAGTGCTAGGAATTGTCTGCTGTACTTCAGAAGATGTATTTGAATTGCATGTTTAATCAGCGTTTTGGTTTTTTTTTTTTACATGGGATTTTACAGCCAGATAAAACTGAACGATCTCAAATGAACTGTGCATCTGGATGATGGCAGGTCGTGGTGAATATAAAAGCTGGTTGGGAAATAGATTTACACTTTCTCCTGCAGGAGAGGCTGCTGCCAACTGCATAGTGCAGTAATAACTGCTCACTGGCAGCGCGTTACGTCTGAAGGTCTTAAACCTCTTTACACATAAGATGATCTATATCACAAGCTTCACTCTAGAGACAAGAACATAACGGCACAAAAGCAATGGTTTAAGTTGCTTCAGGTCACCCTGTGGGTCAGTGGAATAGTGAGAACCAAAACCGAGCTCTTCTGAGATCTAGGTTAGCATGTGATCCTTTGGACCCTACCACCTCCAGGCAGAGAAGAGCCCATCGGCTCTGTCTGAGACACCCAGGACCAAACAGATGTTAAAAAATGAGGTGACACCTCTTTCCAACTAACCAGCCACATCACTTGTCATCAGAACAGTGGTGAGCAACTGCCTGCAGGAATCGCTGAACCCAACTGCTAAAGGAAACGGTGTCACTGCAGTACACTGTGGCTTGGAATATGTAAAGCAATTCCCTGTTATGGTTGGTTTGTATCTTAAAGTTACTCTCAGACTAAACAAATTGCAGTTGTTTTGGGGCTGATACTTCAGAACTTAGTGGAGTAGAAGCTTTTGCTTAATGTACACATGTGTGTGCATGCAAGGGATGTCTCATCCTTGTCATTGCCTAAAGAAGCTTTTTTGGTGTCATTAGTGAAGCCCAGTGCAGGGTGGAGCACAAGAGATGCTCATCTCAACTTTGTCTAGTCCTGCCCTTCCTTCATTTTGCCCTGGACTTATCATTTCCACTTCAATTTCTTCCTGACCCAAGGCGGGTATGATTTCCCCTTGAACGGTAAACTGCTCCCACGAACCTGCCCAACCCCAGTACAGAGGGTTATCTTTCCTACAGCAGTTGGAACTGACAACTTTTCAAAACAAAAAATGTTTTTACTTGTAAAAAAACTTTTTGGTTTAAATAGTATTACCTTCCATGTTGGTCATAACAAAAAGTTGTTTTGATGTTTTCTAAGCTCTTCTTCCTTTCCCCTCCCCACTGAAACTACTTGGAACCTGACCCAGGCTTAGTTTCTGTCTTGCACAAAATCTCTGTACCAGACATTTGCATTGTAACATGCTGCCTCTTGAAGGCCAGGATCTTGCACTGATTTCTGTCTCCCTTTTGAACTCAGCCTTGAGGCTTGCTGGGTGTGCAAATGAGCTCCAGCTGCCGTAAGCACCATTTGCTCACGTTTAGGCATGTGCATCCACAGAGCAAATGGCTCCTCTTCTCTGAAAGGACATAGCATGACTCGGTAGTCGGTACCTTCCAATATTTTATGCCATTGTCCATGTGTCCACAACAGGTCAGGCTCACTGCTCCTGCCTACGTCAATTCGGTGTTGCCTGCAGCAGTGCTACTGGGACAGCCAGAAAGCTGACAGACCACCCTAGAAGTGAGCAGTGCTGCCTAAAATTCATAAGCACTGTGCACGTATGACTTGCAGAATTCAGACTTAAATTTTACACGCTGGCTTATGCTTCCTGCCACAGTATATGCTTGTAGTAGCAACCACAGTGGCAATTGTCTTCAGTATACAGGAAATTATTTAGATCACTGGGCACTTTTATGTACTGGTGTAACATCCATCTTTGCCATGGGAGAAGGCGCTCTTCAGGTGGTTCTGTTCAATGAAGAAAAGATGTGCTGTTTCTTTAGAGAAAGATCGCATTACCTGCACTCACCCAGGAAGCACACGTCCATCTCCACCAACCGAACAGGGTCCTTTGGCATCCCAGTGGGTAAAGCACTTGTGCCTGCTGATGCATTACTGCATTTAACTAGCAAGCCTCCAGACTGGAAGAATTCCTGCTCCATGTGCAGCAGCCCAGTGGAGATTTTGATGGTGGATTATTTTTTCCCCCTGTGGTAAAAGGAGGAAACTGGCCTTGGTTTTCTGCTGTGCAGTTCAAAATGTAGCACAGGATCACTACGCTATGCCAAGGACAGCAGAACAGCCTGGTCTGGTGTTTAGATTGGAGGACTCAAGCTGTCCAGTATTGATGACTCTCTTGTATTTTCCAGTGGCACCAGTGACTGCACAGGTCCTAAATCAGCGCTAGGCTGAATACAGCTTAGGAACAAATAGACAAACAGGGAAAATACAGGGATGTTAGCAAAACCAGGCAGCCTTTGCCTGATATCTTAAATAAAGATGGTCAGGCCTTAGGAGTTGTTTTATCTTCCTGTCAAAGCATGCCGATGTGTTACTCTGTCGTGGCTTACTTGTCAGTTCAACACTGCTTGCTTGTAACATCAGCGGAATGATTTGCTTTACAGCCATCCCGTAAAACTGTAGTTCTCTAAATATCTAAATAGAAGTGCATGGCAGCATTGCAATCAGCAGGCAGCATTTCCTTGGGAAGGGTGGGCTTGGACTTGTATCATTGCATTATGTTTCCTTTCATTCGGCTGGAAAAAGGCTCTGTTTAATGATTAACAGCCTTTCCTACCTCTCGGCTGGCTGGGCAGCCCGGTGTGATATGGTATAGTTGGAAAGCACAGAAAGATCAGTCTTTGCCAGACATGGCATCCCCGCAGCACTGGTCAAGAGACAAAAGCCTTTAGTGTTCCCGAAAAGAATTTAAAACATTTTACATCAAACGGCTGCAGAAGTTCAAACATGTCACCGCTAGCCTGTGGCACAGGATGGGATAGGGTTGTCAGAAAGGCTGCAGAGAGGGGGAAAATAGCACTGGGTGGTAACTTGGTTACATACATGATTTTTGAGCTTTCTGTACATCTCCTGTATGATTAATACCCTCCATAGTGGACTGGGAACAAAAAACATAACCCGCAGCAGCTTTTGCATCACAAAAGAGCTGTCAAACAGCAGTCCTGAAAATCAGAAATGCTGCATGTTCTGCTCCTCAGCTGAAACCTATTCTTGTAGTCATGGCTGAAGCCAGAAAGAGAAAACGAACAGGAGCATCAGCTGACTGAACCCCAGCCGGGCCAGCTTCTGCCTTCATGGAGATCTTGACTCTGCCATGGGTGGAGAGACTTCTCAGCAACAAAATGAAGCTCATCAGCAGGTTTCTGCTCATGACCAGGTCCCTACAGGGTAGGGAAGACTTTTGTCCAGGGCTTGAACTAGTGCCGGTCATTTAAAGAGAGCTCATGAGTGTGAGAAGTGCCAGTGCGGTCACGTCAAATACAGGATCTGAGCAGAAAAGTCGTGTAGGAATTAGGAAATCTTGTGCAGGGAATTATACGTGGGAGAGCACTGCAGTCAGTTGTGGAGCCCATAAAGGGCAAAGGGGCTGGGCTGCTCTCAAAGGGACCAAGAAGGGATAAAAAATGGTCACTTTGTTGTTAATATTTTGGTGTCAGCCCGACAGCCAGGGATCAGGACCAGCCCCCCTGCCTGAAGCTCTCCAGGCACCTCTTGCGGCCAAGGCTGCTGACATTCACAGTGCAGGTGCTAGGTCAGCCCTCAACAAGATGTCCCCAGGAGCTGGAGACTGGCACAGCCAGACCCTCCTGCGCCACTGCCTGGATTTCCGTGACTGTGTGTGAGTCCTGTTTCTGAGGACGGTTCATCTTCTGCTCCTGCTCGGTTTACAGGGCTGGATCCAGCCCTCCCCCGTGCCCTGCTCCCTGTGGAAGGTGTTCCTGGGCCATACCACCCAGCCACAGAGCTGTGTGCCCCCATGGTCCCAGGGACCATCTCGCCCTCATGGCAGTGGCCCTTCCCGCAGGGTGGGTTCCCTTTTCCTCTGGCTCCAGCAACTCTCAGCCAGGTACCAAGTTTAGATACTCCTGGTCTGGGCTGGAGGCAGCTCCTCAGCCCAGAGGGGAGTGAAAGGCTCTTTATTCCCACCTCTCCTTCATCTGTTTGTTTGATCCCTCCCACAAGTTTTTCCGGTGCCTTGGGTTTCACACTGCCTGTGCCTTCTGCCTGGTCATGCCACGCTTTTAAACCTGAATAGGGTATTTATCTAAATATATCCAAATACATCCCTATAATTCCTTGTGAGTTCTAGGGGCAGTGAATGATTCAGGATACTTTTCTGACTTGTGCAAAGGTAAAAATGATTGAACTGTAATTCAGTGTCGTCCTTCAGGCCAAGCCAAACCAGGAGGGCAAGCCCAGGTTAGTGTCTGGGATTCCTCTGGTCCTTGAAGCCGGGCACTGTGAGTCATGCAGCAGAGCTGTAATGCGTGCTCACCATGGCTCCTAGATGCCTCCACACTTGGTTTTCCAAGAGGAGCAAAGAGACAAAATTATATTAATAGGAGCCTTGATGCTTAACCAAGCTACGGATCCTGAGGAGAGGTGGGTAATGATTCTTCTGGAAACTGGCTAAATACGGATGAATATTTTAAATGCTGTATTTATTCAGGCAGTAATGACATGCTGCTTTTTTGGAGAGGTGCATTTTGTCAAAAGCAAGTGTTCTGTTCCCTGTTCTCGATGTTGTGTGGTGTGTGGTGGCATTTCCTCCTCCCCTGTACTTTTCTTATTTTGGCTAATTAAATGAGAACAGTCAATTCTAATTCCTGCCCCCCCCCCCCCCCCTTTTTCATTTCACTGCTGTACTGATTTACTTCAGTTTACTTAGTGTTTTAAAATGTTTTCTATTTAAATTTGGAAGGGGAGAAAAATAAATCTGCTAAATATATTTCTATTCAGATCATATGTTGTGGCTTTTCTCTTTTTGAAGAATGAGGTCTAATTTTTGAACCTGAATTCACTTGGCACTAGTCTTGGCTTCAGCAACGTTGGGTTTCCTTTTGTTTTAAACTAATTCCCTTTTTCCTACTGCTGGGCTACATTTATGTCTCCATGCTAGCAAAGCTTTTATGCATGTGTTTGGTTTGAAAGTGTTCATCTGAGGAAAGTAAATTGGGCAGAGTATTTGAGGATGGAGCTCGAAGTCTGGTTTTTGGTGGTCCTTGGTGCTGTGGACCTGAAGCATTGACAGTCCTTAGCAGCTACCCGTACACATCCCACCTGTGTACCTCTTTGAAAAAAGACACAGCACATCCTTTTGCTTTCTTCTCTGTCCCTTGCTCTGGGAAGCCAAGGCCTTGTTCTTTTCTGCATAGAGTGGGGTTTTTTGAGGGGAAGGAAGGTTACTGCATACTCGCTGCTTTTGGAAGAGAGAAAAGGTAGAAAAGAGCAGGAGGATAAGGTGTATTCTACAGCATAGGAGTTTCCACATGCTTCTTTGTAAAGTTTTGGGTTTTTTTTAAATAGGTTAAAGCTTTATCTTAAACACTTAAGCTTGGCTAGAATGTTTCTCAGTGAGGAATGCGTGACTGAGAAACATGGAAAAAACAGCTGGGGAAGAAATAGCTGAGAAAAATTGAGATTTTATGTGATTTCAGACAAGCTATATGACTGCCTTTTGTCCCCGAAGTTCCAATCCTCAAAGCTGGTGTGGATGGGTCATCTGAGCTCCCAGGCCTTCAGAGAGTTTTAAGACAGGTTTGTCTGTGCATAGGAGTTCCTCACAAGTATCTGGATGTGTAATTTAGCTGCATTCTTCTGAAAAGGTTTTCTTGAAGACAGTGGACTGTGAGGCTGTTAGTTATCTATCCCAGTCATAATTTCACATGTTTCAAATTTTTTGTTATTGCTACTTAAAGCTTCATCTGTTATAGCAAGCAAGGGAGCAAAATGCAGATACTTCAGAGCAAAGGTATGAATAAAATCTTATGCCTATAGAAATTGGGAGATGCAAAACCACAGTCCCAGCAAGCAACCACAACTAAGTCAAATATGTGTATTAAAGGAGAGAAGTCCTTAGCATGCATGGTAACAGAAAATGCCATGTGTACGGGAGACCTGATTTATAGTGGAAACCTTAATTTTTTGGCCACATTGAGGTCAGGTTTTTGAGTAAAACCTGCATTGCTGAGTCAGACCAGTGGATCCTTGAATTTTCTGCTCCAACCATAACATCTTTCCCCGCTAGCTTCGAGTTCAGGTACATGGTGGGTCGATGTTGATTCTACTTGAGGCTGTATTTTTTTTCATGGGGAGTGTGTAAGTTCACTGATCAGATTCGAGGTGCTTTAGTTCCACCTGGTCCTTCTCCCTGTCTTGGGGGATAACGTGGCAAAATACAAAATACCTTTGTGGTGCAAGCCCCTGGGGTGGCTCAGCTTTGATGCCCAGACCCACGCTGGTGCTGGGTGCTCAGCACCTCGCAGGACCTGTCCTTTGCTTTGTAGACCTTTGCAGCCTGCCCTCCACCCTGGAGCAGCAATGCCCATGTAGCTCTGCACCCGCAGCCCTCCCCTCCCTCCTCCAGCTTCATCCCTACTCCATCCCTTGCTGGGGGGTGCCCGGGGTGCCCCCCTGCCTCCCCATGCCTGCAAAGCAGCCCTGAACCTGCCCCTCGGAGGCTGGATCTCTGCTCATTAGCTGATGTTTGCTGAAACCGGATACCTGGGGCACCCCAGCCAGCGGCGGAGTCCCCTGGCTGCAGCTATTTAAAAGGACAAGGGCAGCCTTAGAATTTCCACCTCTTTCACATCCATGTCCCTCCCAACGCCCGGTCCCAACTTCTCTTCTCTCCTGGATCCCTGCAGCATCCATGACCCACGAGTGGAGCGACAGCCCGAGGGGAACCTGCCCGTGCCAGTCCTGGGGAAGGATTATCTGTTGAATTTGGGGGAACCTCGGGCTTGCCAAAAAGCCTCGGCTCGCTTGGGCCCGTGAGCCTGGCAGGCACTCGCTGCCTCCCAGCGCAGGAGACACCTTGAGACTGAAGGGGAAGGCGGGAGGAAGAGGCTTGGGGGTCGTTTTTTGTTTTGGGTTTGTTTTTTTTTTTTTTTTTTTCTCCTTTTGCTTTTTATTATTATTCTTCTATAAGAAGTAGAAATTGCCATAAGCTGCTGGGACAAATGAATGCCAATGAACACAGGGCTGCGAGGAGACGGTGCACAGCCTCTCGCCTCGCTGCAAAGTAAGTGCCCAAGGCAGAGACGCTTTGCAAGGGGGAAGGGAGCAGGGCCGAGGGGGCACCCAGGGGTGCAGGGAGGAGGTGGGAGGGTGCAGTGTGGTGGGCTGCCCTCACCTGCGTGAGGGAATCCCATAGAGCTGAGGGATTTGCTGTGTCCTGGCGTGGACAAGAGGGACCTGCCTGTCACCCTGGGGTGCGCACGGTGGCTGGGTCCCAGCTCGGTGGGACTTTGCAAGAGCTGGAATAGCAGGGGGGGCACAGGGGTGCAGTGGTACCCACATACAGAAGCCCCCTCCCCTGGTGGGGCTAGCTAAGTGGACTTGGGATCTGGTTTACTCTGATGGATCTTGCATAAGAAAACTCATTCCCCTCTCCCTGTCCTTCGGGCTGCAGCTTCCATCACTTGGTGCTGGGAGGAGAAGGGGGCGTCTGGAGATGCCCTGCACCCAGTCCCCTGTGTCCCCACTCCCTGTGGAAGGTTCCTGCAAGCCCCCTCCCCAGGCTCCCAACTGCCTCTGCCAAGTGCGGGGCCCAAGGGAAAAGCCGGGTCAGGTACCTTATAACCTGGTCCTTGGCCAGCCCGTGGCGAGGTGGGTCGAGGGCGGTTTGGGCTGAGGGCTCGTGGCCCCGGGCCCTGGGCGCTGGCGAGCAGCGATCTCCATCAGCAGCCTCCCCTGAGCAGGGGCCTGTGAGCTTCCTCCACCGAGCCTGGAAGGGGTCTTCCACTGCTTCTCGGCAGCTCTTCTGGCCGAAAGAGTTTCTTTCTTTATTTATTTATTTACTTTGTATTATTTTTTGTAAGTGCTTCGGTATTACAGAGGAGGGCAGCAGAGAGAGGCAGCAGGGACATCCTTAAATAATTTTCATTTCTCAAAATCTGCCTTTTCCTCTTCTCTCTAAGTCCAGAGGAGAGATCCTTGGGGGGGTGGGAGGCACATCTGCAGTGCAAATAAAAATAATAATTACAACCACCAACCAAACAACAACAAAAAAAGTAACAGCTAAGAAAAAACACTTTAAATCAAGGACTTTGGAAATCCGAGATCACAGAAATTGTACTATTAATAAGGAGGAAAAAAAAAAAAAAGAGAGAGAGAGGCAAGAAATCCAGCGACCATGGGCCAGCCTGGCTTCCTAGCGTGTACTTTCTGTTCTCTCTCCTTTTTCCCAAGGTAATTGCAGTCTGCCGAGAGGGAGTTAAATGGGATTAAAAGATCTGTGTAAGCAAAAGGACCCAGAAGAGAAGGAGGAAGGAGTGAGCCGTCCGGGCCAGGGGGTGTCTTTGACACAGCTGAGCCCCTTAGAGAGGCAGAGAGCTGAGCTCCTGGGAAGGATGTACCCACAAACCGGCCTGTCCCCCTTTTTCTGATGGATTGCCGCAAAAATTGCCCGAAAGAGACAATGCACTAAACGTGATGGAGCCGGAATCAGAGCCGGTCTCCAGACTCAGAGCTACAGCAGCAGGCAGGGGGTGAGTACAAAGTCCTACTTCTCCCGGCGCCGGGGAAGGGCAATCCCGGGCGGGGATGGGGGTGCCCGGGGAGCCGGGGGATCCCGGGAGGGCAGCGGGAGGGGAGAGCCGGCCCGGGAGGGCAGCTCCGCTCCCGGGAGGCTGGGGACGGGGTGGGGGAAGACATTCCTTCTGCCAGGGGATGATGTGAAAACTCCTGGGCTGGAGAGGAAGAATGGGCTGGGAGAGAAGGGAGGCCACGCTGGAGCAGGAGGGTGGGAATGGGGCTGGGGTGTGCGGAAAGGGGGTGAGAGTGGGGGGCTCGGGGCCGGGAAGGGCAGGAGGAGCCCCCCCCCCCCCCCCTTCTATATTCCCACGCACCGGGGAAAGGAGCTCGTGGTCCGGGGGGTGGGCGCCGATGTTGCCCCCACGCGAGATGCAGGCACGGACCATCCCACCTCTCCGCTCCCCCTCGCACCCTTCCACCCTTGCCGGGCACGGCCGGGGGGGGCAGGTTCCCCAGCCCCTCCTGGGAGCCGGGGGGAGATAGATGCTGCTCCCTGAGGCTGTCCCGCGGGGACGTGGGGGACACGAGTACCTGGAGATCGCCGCCGCGGTCCTCCGGAGAGTGGGAGAGCCATGTGGAGGGCTGGGGCAGGGTCAGAGAGGCAGGC
Source organism: Athene noctua (assembly GCF_965140245.1). Classification (NCBI taxonomy): domain Eukaryota; kingdom Metazoa; phylum Chordata; class Aves; order Strigiformes; family Strigidae; genus Athene; species Athene noctua. The sequence goes on along the minus strand of NC_134056.1, from coordinate 7,425,042 downwards.
GGGTGCCTGGTGGCATGTTCTTCATGTGTTCCGTGTACACACACGCGCACAAATACTCCTTTCTATGTACGTGTACATCTAAAACATGACAGCACACACCCAGCCCCCATCCTCTTTCTCACACAGCTGGGACCAGCATTTACTATTTTCATTGTTAAAGTTGTTGTTGTTATTGTTGTTGTTATTATTTTCCCGGGGACGAGCAAAGGGTTAATCCCTCTGGTTGCGTTGTCGGATGTAATGATGATTTACCGACACTCCCTTGGAAAGACTGGGATTCTTCTGCCTGGCAGTTTGAAAAAGTTGTGTACAGGATCCCTCTGCTGCTGCCAGGCTGGGCTGGGCTGTGGGATGGGGTGAGAGGCTGGAAACGGGGCAAGGGGATTTGGGGGCACCTCCCCTCCATCCCGAGGGTCACCCCGCTCCTGGCAGCCGCCCCTTTAGCGCAGCGCCGGAGTCTGGACGTGGATGAATGTGCAGTTTCCTTTGTAGGCTGAGCGCAGCTCTGCCTGCATGTGTCTGTGTGTGAAGTTATGTGGAGAGATCAGAACGGCTCCCAGGGGCTGCAAACAGCTCTCCTTGCAAAGTTTTTCATGTGTTTATATATTCACGAGGACTGAATTTTAGCACTTTATGGTTTGGGGTTTGGTTTTTTGTGTGGGTTTTTTTTTTTATTTTTTCGCAGACGTGGCTGTGGCGTGTCTGGAGATGCTGGTAACTGCGGCATCTCCCAGTTGCACCTTTTTAATGTTGGGCATGATCTGGAGTGAACTGCCCGCCTGGGACCGTGCGAGGGTGGCTGTCTCTCAAAAAGAGAGAATCGAAAGGGGAACAGAGAGATAAAGATTCCTTTGAAAGACCAAGAGCAGCGTCGCAGCGAGGGGAAGGGCCCCGATGCTGGGGAGATACTTGGCACCAGGCGCAGTCGCTGCACAGAGCACCAGCTTGTGAGCGTGATGGAGAAGTTGGCTGTGATCACGCTACGGATGAGGACAGGGAGATCCTGCTCGAGTCCCAGGGCAAACTGGACCCTGCTGGGGACAGAGTTGGGCAGCAGGGACCCAGGAGAAGGCAGCACAGCTGCCAGCTCACCGGGGGTCTGTATCTGGTTTTGCAGCTCAGTGTCCCAGGCTAGCGTTGTGCGTGGCTACACGGGGTGTGAGTGTCGCCGTGCCATGGGAAATCTGGTCTTTTCTGGTGACTGAATATCTGTGTCTTTTGTTCCCAGGATCTCCTCTGGCTTAAATACCTCGCCAGCGTGCTGCTGATCCGTTCCCTCCTCAGCAGAGGTCGCTTGCTACCCTTCACATTATCTCCCGATGGGCTTTTTGGTGCTGGGTTTTGATTTGCTTGGCAGAGTTCAGTGCTGTGCATTCTACCATCCCCACAGCTGGACATCCCTCTTGAGGCCATTAGTCTTGGAGAGGTTCCTCTGAGCCCAGAGCTGGGTTGTGCCTGGGCTCGCCAGGCCACCCTTGTGCCACCGAGTCCTCCTCGGCGTGGGTGAGGGTAGTGCTGCCTGAAGGCAGCGTGTAATGGGAACTTTCTGGTGCATTCCCATGTGACACTGCGGGTCCCGCTTGTCCCAGCACTCCTGCAGCATCCCCCAGAGCGGGGCTGGTGGCTGAGGAGCTGCCAGATGTGCAAGAGACCCATGGATGGGAGTGGGAGGGCTGGCTCACCAGGGAAGAAGCAGTTTCAGAGTGTGCTGAAGCCTTGTCCTGGCTCGAGCAGCCAAAGCTTGTAAAACTAGAACACAAAGTTTTACAGGCTCTGCAAGCTTAAAATGCCCCTCTTGATCGTTTCCGCTGATGCATTTTTAGTGAGCACAGGCTCACTAAACCACAGAGGAAGGCTTTGCATTCAGCTGTGCATTGAGCACGTGTCCAGACTGTAGCACTTGTGCTGTTCAGCTGCAGTTGTGCCACCTTGGCCCCTTCCAGCCCCAGTGCCACATGCTGGCCAGGGAGGAGGTTTGCTGGATGCTCCTGGAGGTCTGATGGGTGCCTGCTGCTGTCACAACCCTGCATTGTTGGAGTAATGCTGCTCTGGGGCCCATGTGCTGGATGAGAAACCCGCACACATGGTGATACAGCACCCACCTGGCTCCACGAGGTGGGTCAGGTCCTGGGAAGGCCTGAAAGGGCTGGAGGAAGGCACAGCTCCTGTTTTAAGAGGAAAGACCATTGCATGCAAGCTGAGCCGGTGATCTGGAGACAAATTATGGCACTTCCGGACAAATTCAGCAATGGGAGCAACAGGCAGGCAAATGATGTGTGTGCTGGGTGCCTTGGGGTAGAGAGGAGGCAATTACACAGCCTGCTGGAGCTGTGTCCCAGGAGGGAAGGGCAGTGTCACAGCTAGGGCTACAAGCTGTATCCAGGTCCCCCCTCTCCTGCTGCTTCGATGTGCCTCTCTGAGCAGATCCTTTTAATAAAGCTCCAGTTTCATTCCCTTTCTGCTATGGGTTGAGCTGATAAAATCTGCAGTGCTTGAAAACAGTGTTTATGCAGGTTACCTTGCTGACTGAGACTTGTGGTGAGGGGAGTTGTAGGAAGTCTCTGACCAGTATCAGACACAGAGCATGTGGGTTTTTTTCCACTCTCTCTTTCTTTACCAATTTGTTTGGGGCATAAGTAGAAATGATGGACGCTTACTGAAGTGCAAATGGAAACAATGGGGAATTCTATACGGGTCTGCCAAACCCCATTGACAAAATGAAGGAATGCAAAGGCATTTGTTGGAAGGACAAAAAAGGAGTTAGATGACAGACCATGCTTAGCGCTTCTGTTTGTTGAGGGCTCCAGTTACTAACTGAGAACACGAAGGCAAGGACCAGTAGTGAGTATTGTCACTTCACACATCAGCAAAGTCAATAATCCAGACAGAGGGTGTGAGCAAAGAGACCATGTAATGGGTTGTCAGGAAAGATCCCCTATTGTAGAAAGTTGCTGGGAGGTATCTGGGAGGGTATTTGAGTCATCACAGCCATGTCAGCCTTGCACCTAGCAGGTGAGGAAGAAGGTGGTCAGCAGAGGAGCTGGTTAGCTCTGGGCCAGCTTTGTGCAATGAATACAAAAGCTCTGTCTCCCAGTTAGGACGACAGGGACCAGCAGTTTGAAACCCATCAGCCCCTTTGTCTGTAGGTATCACCATAAACCCTTGAGAGAACACGGTGTGAGGTGTCTGCAGGAGGGAGGGTTGGCCACATGGACACTTCATCTCCATGTTCTCTGTACTGCAGATCTTCATTTCCCTCCTGGAGAAATCCTGAGATGAGCTATAGGTGTTGGGGGAGCAAATACCAGGCACTTAAGCATCCAGACCCTGCTTGTGCCTGGCTGATGTGCAGGCGTTTAGGAGAACAAAACTTCTTTGCAGTACTTGAGACCTACTGCCATACCACTGCCAGGAGCGCAGGTCCCTCCCCTTTGTGAATCCCATTCCTCCCTCTCATCAGGCCCCGTGGGTCACTCTTTTGCTACCAGGGGCCTCCTCCGAAGGAAACAGCAGCTTTTTCTGGGCCACAGTTGCTAAAGACTTGAGATAGACCTCTACAGGCACAGCACTAAGGGCATTTTCATCCTGAATTAAGATTATATTTGGCAGAAACTGTGCCAGAGAAACTCTGGGAATTTCTGGGCTTGCATGCACGCTCCAAATTCTGTGGCAGGGTGGAGGAGTTCAGACATTCCTGTTCAGGATCACCCCACGGATGGGTTGGAGTCAGGCCTAGAGAGCTTCCCATCCTAGGGAGTTTTCCCTGTTTTGGCTACTGGAGTCTCCAGTGATAATGGTGGGACAATCTTTGAAACCCTCTGCGTGGTACTCTGCTCAGCGCTGTTCACGCTCAGGCACCCGCGCTGACGTCCCACCTCATCTTCTCCCCTTATGGCTGCACGTGCAATGAATTTCTACTTGCCATCTGAAAGTCTGTTTTGATAAACATATGCCTAGGGGCAGTGGGTTGGATTCTGGATGTTTTTTGTGTACTCGCTGCAGGATGATATTTTTGGAGAGCTGTTTTGAACATTAAAATCTTAGAGAGGGGTGCTGAATTTCATTCTTCCCCACTTAATATTGAGAGTTTCTAGATCATTCTTCGATTTCTAAGTACTTTTAAATGACCATGGAATTGTATCTGTCTGGGCCATATCTGCTTGTCTGCTTTTTTCTTAAAGATGCAGATGCTGAATGGGGTTACAAATCGATACCGTTTCAGTCATCTCAGAAACTCTCCCCTTAGCATGCTGGGTTTTGCAACAGTGCCTGCATACACCAGACAAAAATCTTTGACTGGAGGTGTAAATCGATAGCTGGTTTATACTGCAGAAAATATCCAGCACAGGACTGTGCAGGGTCGTTACAGGGATGTCTACATAACTGTATGTTCCCATTGCTCTCTCCAGAAACTGAGAGTGAGAAGTACATAGTTTCCAGAAGCCCTGAAAAGAAAGCAGAAGTCTGCTCTGCAAAGGATGATACTAGTATGAAACAAGATTTCTACCCCAAAAAGCTGGGAGGGGAATCAATGCCACGGTGAAATTTAAAGCCTCAGTATGTAGTTTGTGATTTTTGTTTCCTGTTGCCTACCAAAACTGCCCGGGAGTCTTACAAAATATCACCTTCAGTCACGTGCAAAGGATCTTAAGCAACTTATTTTCTTCTTTTAAGATACACTGTCTGATCTACAGCTAGAAATGTAGATTTGCCTTTCTTGAAAAGCAATTTTCAACATCCAGCTGGCTTTCTGATCTTTTGGACAGAAAGAAAATGCACCTGAATGGAGGAGAATGGGGGGAATCATTTTTCCACCCTGCAAGAATGTTTGCAATTTCAAAGATATTTCCCCACTGTAAATGAGGGAGAAAGCAAAATAAAAAATTAAATGCTGCTTTGGGACCCTGTAACATTTTCTTCAGCTTCAACCCATCATCTAAGCAAACAAGATGTCAAAATCATTTTGGACTTCTTTTTTTAAGCTGAAACTGTTCCAACCAATTCCAGAAATTGTGAAGTGGAGAATTAGCTGATCACAACTATTTAACGTATTGTTTCAGCTTTGTCAAACTTGCACTTTTTTGAGGATAATTGCTGACCAAGTCTATTCTAGAGGCTATTGTTTTACCATTGTCCTTAGTTCAGTGTAGTGCTTTATTCCAGTGGTTGTCAGGTAAGACCTGATATGTTCAGCAGGATTTCTTCCTTTACTTTTGCTCTTGAGGTTCCTGCCCTGAACATGGCTTTACCGGGGCTACAGCAGCCAGACACACTGTGCACAAGCCTCCTTATCACCAAAGGAGAGGTGATAACTCTTCTTTAGCCTCCAAGTTACAACTTGCCACTCTTGGAAGTCCGATCTTTCAGTGCTCAGTAAGAAGATGGCAAGTGAGTCTGGAGGCTGAAAACCCAGGTTACAGTTTTGCAATTGTATGCTAATTAGCAGTCATGATTTCATCAGGTCTCCGGACTGGTGCCTACCACCACATGCAGGGACCTCCTGCCTGTCCTGAAGCCCCAGCAGAAGTGGTGCCTAGACCTTCTGGTTGCTTTTTGTAGGAACTCCTCAGGGTGATTACTCTTGGCTGCTACCTGCGTGTGCGTGGTCCTCACTTGGGAAGATGCTAAAATCGCCATTCGGGCTGAGAAGTGTTATTACCAGTCTTTGTGCTTCTCTGGCCCTCTCTGTTGTCTTCTGCCTTGCACTTTTGGCACTGGTTAGTTCCCACGGACTGATCACAGGATTTCGCAAAAAGTAGTGAAGCAAAATCAAGCTGTAGTCAGTAGCTTCAGTTTGCAGTAAAGAGAGTTTGTCTGCACTGGAAAACTTCTAGGGGTCGCATACGCTTACATCGTATGTATTTAGGGGCACTTCCTCACCTAGTGACTATAGCAGTGGGACCCTCATTCTGGTATTCATGAGCCCTATGCAATAAAAGAAATAAATGCCTTTAGTGGGTACCTCCTGACAGAATCTCTGTGGAAACTGCTGGTTGTGGGAAGAAGCTGAGATAAAGGCAAGGTGGGTTTGATAGCTCTATATAAGGAGAAAAATCTTCATTTACCATTGCTACTCAAGCTGCTTATGCAATCCTGTCGCTGCAGAATTGTAACGGAAAAAGAGCCTGCACTATAAAATCCTGCAATAATTAACAGCCCCATCAGTCACAGGTCTGCCATTTGGAAGCTGGTTTTGCTTTTTCCATTAAGTTGGTAAATTTTGCCAAAGTGTTTTTCTTCAGTGTTTTGGCACTTGGCCCCGTTCTCAACTCTTACAGTATTGGCTGTGTGAGGGGTCCAGGAGCGGGGCTGAGGCCAGCTGGATCCCACTCTGCGCATTCATCTCCTTTATAGCCCCGTCAGTGTCACTGGAATGAAATTACGTGCTGGACTTTCCCCTAAGGCTCGTTCCCTTCTCTGTGTTGGTCAACGGGGATTTTGGAAGCAAATATAGGTTGTGAAGGTACCCCCCAAAAAAAGATCTGGACTTCAGTTTGGTGTGTTGTATGCACCGGTGTTTGTACACAGCTGTACAAATCTGATCCTCTCCAGAGAAAAGGTGTTCTTGATGCCTGGGACTCCTGCTGCCCTTGACACTCAGGTCATAGTGGTCGCCCCCTTCCCCTCATCTTCCCGTGCTCTCATTGGGCAGTCAAACCCAGCTGATGATACCCAGCAAGGTCTTTGCTCCGTGCACACACCAAATTTTGTCTGCATCTTAAAACTCCATTGTTCCTTTGGAGGTAAGCACAGGAACGAAGGTTTTCCCATGAAGTGGATTTTAGCCTCTTTAGGAAAGTCTTTTTATGACTTAAGAGGTGGCCATGAAGAATCATCCTATTCTCCTCTTCCTACATCCCCTGAATGAACTGGGACACAACCTCTCCTGGGACTCGGCAGTGTCTTCAGCCCAACACCTGTGTCCCATGGGATGAAGTGGGCAGAAAACAACCAAGTCTCCCCATCTGGAGATCTCTTGAGCACACTGAGGGTTAGTCTATGGCTGGCTATAGCATGGCGGAAGAATACCATGATTTGGCTATTCCAAGCTGTTGTTCCTTCATGCATAAACTAAAGCAGCCCCAGAGCTCTTGAAATGTGCAGCCCAGTGTCAGGGTAATGGAAACAGCAAAGAATGATGTGGTTCATCTCATTTGTTTCCCAGCCGATGTGGGTCTGCTCCAGTATTTTGTCCCTTCAAGCCTTAAAATATTAGTTAGTGGCTGGATTCCTGCATGGAGTTTTACATTCAAGCCAGGTTTCCCCACTGCTGTGTAAATCACTGTGGCTTCGTTTTAGCTGTGGGAAAGGGTCTCCCGAACTGGTGAGAATCTGGCCCAGGGCAGTACATTGTCTCAGAGGATGCTTTCTTGTGCTAAAGCTGAGGTTTGATGGCAGGAGAAGAGTGGTCTCTAATCCCATTTGATAAATGATTTGTCTTTGCCAGCTCTGAAGAGAGGAGCAAGCTGCACTTTGGCATTGCTCTGCATATCCTAGTGTTCGCGCTGGCTTGGCTGAAATGAAGAACAACCTGTGGATGTCCCGCACTGCTTTCTTCTGGCTGAGGACTTTCTGTAACTTACATTTTTGTCTCTGTTCCTTCAGCAGCCCTTGCTGATCAAGCTGTTAAATATCATCTCGAGAAGACAAGGGAATTCAAACTTTCCACTGACAGTTTTAACTAAGCATAACCAAGGAGTTTCCTATGTTCGTTATTTGGCTACAAATCAAGGAAGTTTGTGGGGAAAGGGGGGGCTTCAGCTACCTTTCTCGTTAAAGTTTTCTTCTCTGCTGCTGTTTTCAATGGCACTTCAAGATTTAAAGTCTAGCTAACCGAAAGATTTGTCCAGTTCCCTCTCTCAGGCGTGAAAGGGTCTGTGAGAGCACTGCACTTGGGAGTCTGCAGACCTCACACTTTCTAAAATTTCCTGCCATATCAAACTAATGAGAAAGTCATTAGTGGCAATAGCATAGGATGCTGAGTAGTTAGAACCTTCCTCCATCTTTGCATCTGGGTGTAAAAAAGATTAATAGATCCATGTAGGGTTTTGTATATTTAGGGTATTTGTAAGCACATGGTAAAGCAATGGGACTCTGAATTTGTTTGCTGAGATGCGGGTGACATGTCAGTGCATGTCAGCAATTTTCTACCCATGTCTTCACAGGCATGCAATCCTGGCATGTCTTTTGCCCTTCAAACTTTGAATTATTTCTCCGTCCTCTTGCATTTTTGGTGTTCTGTCCTAGGCAGGGTGAGTGCCAAGGAGTAGCAGTGGCGAAGGGACTGCTGGCCTGGCACGGATGACCCTGTATCTCAGAACACTGGTCTGGTCCTTGTTAAACACTTGATCAACAGCCCCTGATACCAGTGGGAAAACCTTCCACTAGATTCAGTGGGCTTTAGATTACTTTAAGGTAGCAAAATGAGAGCTCAGGCAGAAGCAAGAGCTGTTCTGCTGAGCGCCCATTCTCCGCTTCCCAGAGACATGTGGACGCTGCCACTGACTTCACTACATTTGTGATCAATGAGAAGACCCTTAAAGGGGGACTGGTTTTTGTTACTGATGTTCTAGAAACTCATTACTTTTTCTTCTCTTCCAATTTTAGGGGATTCTGCTTTCTCTGGACTGTATTATGTTTTACCTGGTTCCTGGGATTCACGCAGGGAAATTCTGAAGGTAAATTACACTTTTTTTACCTCCTCTTTCAACCAAAGTAAAAGCCAAGTGCTTTGGTGTCAGTTTTAGGGCCATCATTTAATAATGTCTGAGCCTAGTGCACAGAATTAAATGCATTTATTGCTGGTGATTGCAGTACTAACGACACAGATGACGCAGTTAACAGCTGGCAAAAGAACCAGTTTTTTACAGGTGATTACGTGCCCCACAGGATTTTCAGAAGTGCCTGTCTGTCTGGTGGAAGTGGTGGGAATGAAGCACTTCGTGTCTAAAATGTCACTGGCACCTACCTGCACTTGCTAGATCTTAACTGCTCTTAGAAAGTGCCCCCTGAGGCTGGGGCATTAAGGAATTAAGCATCTCTGGCAGACAGGTTTTTCCTTGACTTGAATGCAACCAGTCATGCCTCTGCAGGCACATAGGATGTGGTACATACAGAAATTATGTGAGTTCTAAAAGTAAAAGCAAATTTAAGGAAGAAAAAGTTCCACAGGTGTGGTTGATAGTAGAATGACTATGTCTGGCTCCATCCTTGTGCAGCGGGGGAAGTGGTCATACACCTTCACCCTGCCTTTATACCTCTTCTCCAGGCATCCCCTCCCAGTGCTGCTGGGGACAGGACAAAAGGTACAATAATCAGTGACCCCACAAGAGGAGGTAGAAAGCTCAGAGTCAATAAAAATAAAAACAAATCCATTTTTTAGAGTTGGTAGTGCAAGCTGAGCATCTCTGCAACATCTGTTTGTAAAGGAGCCATCTCCTCTTAAAATAGCAACACCTCTTCCACACGGATGCTTTACACGGGTACATGCTGGAACTGAACAGCTTCCTCTGCAATCAGTGGACAACAATAAGTGGACTAGCAGGCTCCAGGGCTCTCCTCTTAGTCTCCAAAACATGAAGGAAAAATAGAAAGTTGGTCAATGCTCAGCTGTAAGCCAGCCCATGGAGCACTTTTTACAGGGGGAAAAAAAGAAAATACATCCCTGCCATCAGCAATTTTGAAAAATGTAATATTTTCCAAATTCTGCTTCAATGCAAAAGAGGTGAACATCTGGCTGAATTACTTAGTCAAGCAGTTTTCAGAGCAAGTTTTATGTCAGCTCATAAAGAGGCAGAACAAATACTGTGTCTTGGCATCTCTTTTTTTCAAGTGGATTTTAATATGCTGTTAAGATTCATCTCTATCCATCATTTTACTCCCATGATAATTATGGGATGGTGCCATGTCTTTTGATTGTTACCATCAATCTAAAGGAAACTCTTTCACTTCGCTCTTACTGCATTACCTTAGTGTGGTAGATAACTCCCCCCTGAGATACTTTCTCTGTGATAACAGAATTTTTTAAATCTTGCTTGGTTTCCCCACAATCAGAGACAGGCTGTTCTTCTGGTACCAGAAAGAAAAAAAAAAAAAAAAAAAAAAAAAAAATCCAAGGAAGCAAAGGCTGTAAGGAAATACTGGTGACTTGAGACTGTATTATCACCCAGGATTTTCAAACATGAGGTTTACAAAAGCAATAAGAGCTTGTTCATAGATCTGCGTGAGGATGAAATTAAGCCGATGCCGTGGGCTTTCAAAACACTGTAGTTATTACTGTAAGGCTTGGGGTATTTCTGCACACCGAAAGATCAGGGAACACAGAGGATTATTTTTCCGCAAGTGTTACAAATCCGAAAGATCATGAGGTTAGTGAGTTCATCTGATGTGCACTGACTAAGGGTCTGGGCAGTAACTTTTGGAAATGTAGTGTTTATTCAACGCAATTTTAGCTGTGGGCATTGCATCTCAGCTGCTGGAATCTAGGAAGCTGCAAGTAATTTCTCTCCTGCCTTTTGGATTCTTTTTCTTATAAAGCTTGTTTGCATTGGGAAAGGGGGAAGGAAAGAAAGAGATGGGAAGGAGAGCAATAAAATGTTTTATCCCCTCTTTTGGAGTTGATCGTGTGGTTGTTCAGAAATCTCTGTGCATCTCGCTTCATGCACAGAATCTGTTAGAAAAGTTTTCCCCAGTTGCTTAAATGTTGCTACAGGAATGTTGCAACTAGCTTCAAGGCACCTGGGACCAGGCAGCTCTAAGTGAATGGTTTTTTAAATAATGTGTTTTGATGGAAAAATCTACAGAGGAAAAAAAACTCTGAAAAGGAAAATATGCTTTACTAAACTCAGAGCTACTTAAGGAAGCCAAAATTACCTTGCCTTTTATGTTGGTTGATGACATCCCGTCATCTCAGGGGACGTGCCCCACCAGCCCAGGGCAGTCAGCATGGGATGGAGAGGCAGACGGGCTGGGTGCACAGGAGTCCTGAGCTGTGCGCCTGGACCTGGTGCTGGAAAATCCACATACATGTCCTGCATGAGGTGTCTCTTAATCAGGCTTTGCGTAGGCATCTAGAATTTGGCTCTACCTTAGTGCGTTTTGAGAGAAAGGAGTGGTTGGGTTGTGGGTTTTTTCCTTTTTCTTGAGCGCTGTTGGATGCAGTTTCTAGTGAGGCAGTTGGATTGGTGTTGCAAACAGCAGTGGCATCCTCTGAGAAAGGAAACATCCCTGTGTCTTTGCAGAGCAGCTACCAGATGAATAGCTCCTGGAGCATAAAGCATCTCTGCCTAGTAGAGACACACCGCTGTCTGTCTCTGGGACAGAACCTAAAAATACATGTAGAAATTGGAAGCTGGAGTCTAGCTCCTAGTTTAAGTGGTAAATTTATTTCCTTAGAGCTAAATCCTGATGCCTTTGAAGTCTGTGGCAAGTGTCCCACTTGACTTTGCTAAAGCCAGGCTTTGGCCTTTACTGTTTCATGGGCTCTGGAGATTATCCAGTATGAAGATACTGCTGTGATTCCTCCATTCAGTGCAGAGGGGGGAAGGTTCTACTTTGGCTATGCTGAGGGACAGCCCCACTGGGCAATATGGTAGGAAAATAGTGAGGGGCCGAGGATTTCATAGTACAGGAGAAGCACCATTATTAACACTTGCACATGCTGTGCAGTAAATTATCCCCCCTGCATAGAGTGGGAAATTTTTCATCCCCTTTAATATCTGACACATCTTCTCCAGGGTAGTCTCTGCTAGAAAATAAGCCAAGCTGCCTTAAAATAGGGAGGTGGGAATAAACCTGAGCTCAGACAAAGTCAATATTGATCGACTTGTTCTTACATAGAAAAATGACCAAGGTTTTTGCCAAAGTCAAAGAACAGAGGTTTTCTCGTTATTCTCCTCCCTTCCCGACCAACAACATTACAGGCCCCAGACTGGCTTGAGTCTACAACCTTTCTGGCCAACACTGAGGATCTCTTTTTAAGTGCCAGTTCCCCAAATATTGGATATTGTGCTGAATAGTTAATAGTTAAAGGTGAAAGAGGCCAAATTCCAAGACCCTTTTAGAGAAGGAGCTTGTTTTTATCTTGGACAACCTTTGATTTACTTTTCCTTTTAATCTGGGAAAGCTGCAATCCCATGGTGTTAGCTGACGTGCAGCCATGATTGGCGCTGCTGCATTTCTGATTGTTAAATTCTTACCTTGCGAGATCAGCATTTGGACTTCACAGTTCAGGCTGGCTTCCCCAAAGAGCACTTAAAATATGAGAGTCATCGAGTAATGGGGATTGCATTTGGGCAGGGAAGAGGGAAGGAAATACAGTCATGCTAGCTCATTTTCAACAGTGGTAGCGTCACAGTAATCATTATAGCCTTACCTTTATCTGTCTATACCATGTAGGTAGCATTTTTCATTAGACCAAATGTTCAAGCTGGAGGAAGAGAACAGGCGTTTGGGTGCATGTGTGCCTTTTTCAGGTCTGGGCACATTGCATGTTTACCTTTCCAACTTTTCTCATGTAGACCTCAGCATCTTCCCCAGTTAAGTAGTTCAGCTGAGCCGGCCGCCAGCTGGCTCCAGTTTGTGTTGCTGTTGCCTGCTGATCTGCCTTGGACTCCAAGCTCTGTGTGACTCCTGTTAGACCTCAGGGCCACAAACCAGAGGATTCTGCTTGTCTGTCCATTGCAGAGCTCTCCTGGAGTTGGTGGAGAAAGATAGGTGCCTCTGGACATCCATCCCTCTCATCCTGTTTTGAACAAGACACCTAGCTCCCAGGTGACAAATGCTGGAGGCGAGTCTCACCTCTGCTGCTCAGTGGCAGCCGTAACTAATTTCTCAGCTCTTCACAAACCAAGTCTGGTTCCTCCAACCTATTAATTTAAGGCTGTAAGATGATCTGCTGGGAAAAAAGGGACTGCTGTTGAGAACCTTAAGCGGTTCACTGAAGTCTAGGTGCAGTTTTTTCATGCTGGGAGGCACCTTTGCTTCCCTAAACTCTCCAGAGTCTCAGAGATCAAAAGCTGCTTCTTACTAATTTGAAGAGACACAGATACAAGGCTTTTGCTTCCTTTGAAAGTTCTGTTACTTGCCTTCTGGGGATATAAAATTTTGCAATCCCAGCTGTCTGTTGTTCAAATTCCTTTCCGGCTGTGTGGTCAGTACTCGGAATTAAATCCCAGAGAAGTGGACTATTGGTGCTCCGTGGGAAATTTCCCTGTAGTGAGGTCAGCTCCCTCCAGAACATCTGGAGCTGGCCCCTGGTGGCACAAGGTAGCTAGCCAGATACACCATGGTGCTGATGTATTTTGGTAATTGCTGGTGACAAAGATGAGCATGCACTTGCTCCTCACACAGCATGCAGAAGAGCTATGTGCTCTCCATTCTGATTATTTGATTGTATATATGAGAGAGGATGGTTGGGGTTTCCTGCATTCTGTTGCCTTTTTGCATGGACTGGTTTGATCCCCCCATACCCATCCAGCCCTTGGGTTGCCCGATACCTCATGTCATCTTTGTGCTTCCCTTTCAGATGTAGATGTTCTTCAAAGACTGGGCCTGTCAGGGAAGAGGCCATCGGGCGGATGGTCCTCATCACGTACAGTTCCTCAAGGAGTCATTCCTTTCAAATCAGGGGTCATCTTCACTCAGCGAGCACGTGTCGAAGCACCAGTCAGCACCATCCTCCCCACAGGCTCTAGCACTGACCTGCTCCTAGTGCTGAGCCTCTGCTCCCACCGCATCAACAATGCCTTTCTCTTTGCTGTCAAGAGCAAAAAGAAAAAACTGCAGCTGGGTGTCCAGTTTGTGCCTGGGAAGATCATAGTATATGTGGGCCACAAGCGCTCTGTATATTTTGATTATAATGTCCATGATGGCCAGTGGCACAATATGGCCATCAATATCCGTGGCCAGACAGTCACTTTATTTACTTCTTGTGGGAAGCGCAGAGTACATGCGGATTTGCATTTTAAAAAGGACGAGGCATTGGATCCACATGGATCTTTCCTCTTTGGGAAGATAAACCAGCACTCAGTGCAGTTTGAAGGAGCCATCTGCCAGTTCGATATTTATCCTTCCGCCAAGGCAGCTCATCATTACTGTAAATACCTGAAAAAACAGTGCAGGCAAGCAGATACCTACCGGCCGAACCTGCCCCCCCTCATACCCCTCCTGCCCAGGGATCCCAGTGCCCCCCCGAGTACCCCACAGCATATGGAGCCCTCGCTGCAGGGTCTGAAAAACCTGACCACTGCCACCCCATCCTTGGAGTCTGGCAGGGTCACTGCACCCCTCAAAACTCGGGGTTCAGGTGCAACAACCACCGCATTGGTATCATCCCCACCATCACTGCCAAGACTGACAACCAAAGCCACAAAGGTCACAGTGGCCCCATCTCCTGTTCCATCGAGTACTGAAACACAGCCACCCACCCGTTCACTCCCTCGGGGGACGGTGACGACCCTCAGGGTGTCTCGGCCCACTCCCAGCACACACATGGAGAAAACCCCCCTTCCCACTGCCAAAAAGGCCCCACCAACAAGCCAGAGCTCTGCCATGGCCAGCAGGAAGGAGTCCAAGCAAGAGACCAAAAAGAAGATCCACCAAAAACCCACCACTGAGCCCTCTGAACCACCCAGTACTGTAAAGCCAATGAGGAGGATGACTGATAACACAACCAACAACGTCCACTTCGTCACCCTAAAGCAAACGCCGCAGAACCCAAACAGTGGGCCCGTTCCAAAGAAGCACGTGCCGTCCCCCACCAGGAAAGTGGATCCTAGTAACGTCCCTCTGGTGTACACCAAACCGCCCCTGGGGTCTGCCCGTCCCGCCTCCAGAGCCAGGGCACAGGCCTTCAACCTCACAACCCCAGCTGCCACTGACAGCTATCAAATCTTTGACCCCCTCGGACCCACTCCTTTTCCATTTTTACTGGGATATCCAGGAGTGAAAGGAGAGAGAGGACCTCAGGTAAGTTCAAGCTCTTAACGCTAACTATTGCCAGTCACAGCTCAGCTAAGCGGCTGGCAGACCATAACCTACAAGGGTTTCTGTAAACCTCAGCAGAGTGTGACAGCTCTGAATAGCAGCCAAGCACAACTACATTTCTGATGATCATGATTTTAGCATGTATCTCGGTGTAAACTTGAGTGCTCTGTGATGGTGAGTGCCCCTTAAATTTTGTGATTAAAGTTGCTGCTTAATGTTAGATTTAAGAAAAGAAAAAAAAACAAAATAAAAGAAATCCCACCTTCCTTCCTATAAGTTGCTGGTTAAAATTTTGATGGCCAGACTGGGGCTCTGTTCCACACCCCTGTTTTTGCTCAGGGCCAAGAGGGCAGAACTGCCAGTCACCTTCCAAAGAAAACCCAGGTGTCTCAGAAACATGCCACGACTTAACTAGTTTTTAATACTGGTTATTAATTTGTTTTGTACCTGAAGTCCACATTTCCAGAAAAGTGCCCTGTTTCAACAAATGCTAGTACAGCAATTGCGTCAGGATTTTTTCTTTTTTTAAACAAGCTGTCCTCTATTTTTATGGTATAAGTTAATGTGGGGTTGTTGGGGTTTTTTTTTATTTCTCATAGCCCGCACTTAAAACGTGCAAAGAGTTTCCTTTATAAATTTAACTACTGCATTCCACACACAATAACCACTCTCAGGGTGTATGTCTTGGCCATCATAAAAGTATACACACATTTTGTAATGCTAAAAGCAGTCAGGCCACAGTAATTATCTGCTAGCATTTTTTTTTTTTCAAACACAGGAATGCAAACAGGATCTTTCCACTGGCCAACTTTTAGGAGGATTTGGTGTTCCAACCCAAGACTTTTGCTATAGTGTGTATACGAGAGGGGGGTTGTACATGTAAAATAAGTTACTCCCAGACGGAGACTTTGGTTGCCAAGTTCCAGCCTAGAGCAGATTTTTACAGCTGACTTCTTAAAATAGTGAAAGAAGGGTTTACAATGGAAATATTGAGACTGGCTTAAGGAACACAATCAGCAGCACTTGTGTCTGCAGATGTGTTGCTCATTGTTGCAAGTAACACCTAAAGTGAAACAGTTGTGTTTCCCTAAGCCCTCCCTGAGTCCTTACGTTCAAGGTTTGCATTTCCTGCCTGTCCCATTTCAAAGCAGTGTGGTGGTTGCTCTCCTTGTAATTTCGGTGTATTTTGTTCCAAGTTTCCCATCTCTGGGAGATGTGAAGGTGCTGCCCCGGGCAGGGGGATGCAGCGCAGGCAGCCCTGCCCTCCTGCCTGACTTTACAGGCACCCATCCCTGATGTAGTCTTTGTACTTGGAGAAGTTTTGCAAAATCCCCATGTAGACAGAATTTATCTTTGGGCAATCTTCTGTGTTTTGTGGAGAGTCGTTTTGGGCATATTTCCAAGAGGAGAAATTCAGCAATTGTGAACTTCTCTTAAAACACTACTGACCTGTAAGTAGTAAATAAGGGTGGTGTGCTCTGAGCCCAGTAAAATCCTGACCTTTTCCACCTTCTGGCCCTGCAAGTGTCAGGAGGGTGACCAAGCTTCAAGCCCCCACTTCCCCCTGCAAATGTAAAGAGCTTATTATTGAACTGGAGTGGAAAATCCCTCTCAGCTTGTGAATCATAGCAAAGAAACAGATTCGGGCTGAGGGAAGAGATGGCAGGATTTTTCCATCCCATCTGAGAACAACTGGAGTCCTGAATTGAGGGAAGAGAGAACATTTTGAGGCTCTGTCTGGCCTTATCCTCTTTGACTGCTGGAAACAGAGTCGGCACTTTGGGAGGGAAAGGTTATGGCTTGGCTGGAGCTGGCTGCTGTGCAGTGCTTGATAGCTCCTGTGACTCACTCGGAGATCTCTGTACCACACTTCGTTGGATGTCTCTGACATGGGAAAAGAAAGAGGAGAAAAGACCGGAATGGGGATGACATGTTGAGAAATTAATGTAGCACTTCTATGGCCAGACGAGCGTGTTTCAGAACAAGTGCTGATAAATGCTCTGTGCTTGAGTAATTACCTGGCGCTGTCCTCGTATTGTTGGGCAGACGTTTCTGATGAGGTCAGTCCAGCCCTTCCTGCTCTGCTGCGTGATACCGCGGCCCGGCGCTTTGCTTTCCCTGGATGGGACAGGTTATGGGCTGGGAACGTCATTCACAGAGTCTGGCACATGGGTGGAAGGATAAGATGATTAATTTAGTTTTCCCAGTTGTGCAGCCCGATACAAGGTCTCTTCAAGAAGATTCACTCTGGGCAGAGAATTGTATCTGGGAAACTGCCTTCTACCTTTTCAGCAAGGATTGGGGCCACCTTAGCAATGATTCATGGGCAGAGGCAGGCTGGCAGCCAACAGCACCCTGACTGTCCAGCTTCCACTTGGAGAGAAAGGACTGTCTTTCATCCTGATCATCCCAAAATCAGGATGTGAATTACAACTGCGTTGCAAGGCAGTGATGACTCAGGCACTGTGGTCTCTGTGCAATTCTGGCTTTGTGAATGCTACCAAAATAACAGTGGTATCATCTTAGCTGTGCAGAAGGGCCCCATCCCCACAATTGAGGGAGGTGTCTGAATGGTTAGAGGATTTCAAGCGAGGGTCTAAGAGGATCTGTTCACCTGGCAATAAAAAGCAGTGCCCTTCATGGATTAATCTGCCCTGAAAAGACCCCCACGGTGCTGTGCAACAGGAAATGGAGATGCTGTGTCCCACATGCAACTAATGGAAGAGCATTAATTCTTCAGGAATGTTGGGTTTGCTGGGGCGGCTCGAGGAGGGAGGATAATATGTTCTTAAAAAAGAAAAATTTCTTGGGAACCATTAATAACCACAAGCATTTGAGATGTCAGCTCTACATTTCTTTTGGAGGGGGGAAATAGAAAAAAAAAAAAAAAACAAACCAAAAAACCACCCAAACATCATGCTAAGTCAGTAATGCAGCACTGACTCAGCAGCTGGCAAACATCCCTCTGAATCATCCCCCGCCTGCCTGCAGCACCTCTGCTGAGCTTTGCTCGAGATCTCCCATCACTGCACAGGGCCAAGTGAGCCTTTGCTCAGCTTGCAGAGTGGCGTGACCCCAGCACATGGCTGCAAGCAGATTGTATACCCACAAAAGAAAACTATAGATTGAAAAATAGTATTTTGTTGCCAGCATGTCAAGCCCTTGAACCTTTGTAAGGCTGTGATGTGATACGTGTATGAATCCTCCAGTGGATGGAGTATCACTTGCTTGTCTTACCAGCAGGAGGTTTGAGGGGGAGACTGAGGGGGCTGCCGTGTGCGTGCTGTGTGATGTGGTAAAGCTGCAGCAAAGCCCCTGCCCTGGCACAGCTGGGGTCTAGCTGGGTTGCCCACGGTGTACCCCAAGTTGGACCTTTCTCCTCCCATATGAGTGTAATTCCATAGCTTTTTGGCCCCTACATACAAAAAACCCTGTACTGACTCTTTTGACAAGTCTGAGGGTTATTTTTAGAGCAAGAACACCATACCTGGTGCCGAGGAGCAGGCCGAGTTCACTAAGAGGCTGTGGAAGCACTGAGTAATGCTAGAGGGGAGGGAGGGAGGGAGCACGTTTCAAACAACTCCCCGAGTATCCGAGTGGGAAGAGTCCGCGGCGGGTGCGCGGCAGCCTGTGGTCCCCAGCGGTGCGGCGCGGTGCGTGGCCGGGAGCCCCGGGCTCAACCCTGGCGGCAGCAGCCCCGGCAGAGGTGAGGCGTCGCCTTGGCAGGCCGCCCGCTCTCCGAGGCAGATGTGTTTCTGAGCCCGTCCCCAGTCTAGACTGCTCCAGCTGCCATCTTCCGCACGAGCAGTTTGTCTTGGAGCCCAGCTCCTTTCATAAAGAAGCAATCCTTGCCAACTCAATCCGTGGGTAGGGGAGAGAGAGGTGATTGGGAACGCTGATAAAATATGAAGTGCCTATTTCCAGTCTTCCTTGTACCAGAAAAGGCTACTCGAGCTGGCAGTCTATGATAAATTAAGGAACACACAATGAGTTTGAATGTCTCTTAATGAATGAGTCATATTAGTAAAAAAAAAAATATATATCCCATGCTTTGTGTAATACATGGGAAAAGTTTTAGCTTCACTCACACAGTTGGATCACAATTTTTTTCTTAATTTAACTAGAACTATCCCCTAAGAGAAGTCTTTTTGCAGGCAGATGACTAAGCATCGGAGAGCCCTATTTGCATGAGACAAAGTCCATTTTGAAGAGCAGTAGTTAAATGTGTAATTGAGATAAATGTGCTGCAAAGGTTGTAGGGATGCATTGTAGAAATATATACAGGTATTTTTACAAATCTTTAAAGATAGGAAGGGAGTGATAGAGTATGTGTTCCCACTGTTTCTTCACACTCCTTCAGCCTTCCTTCCAAGGTCTGAGATTGCTCAAGCACCTGAAGTGCCTCATGCAGAGACTGTTCCTGAAATGTCTCTACAGAAAAGCTGCTTTCATCAAGCTGGGATACTAATATTTTGTTATGTATTGTGCTGCCACTCGATTAGGAATCAAGTTGTGGACAAGGGCTTTTCTGTGATAGGTGTTGTACAGACCCAGAATAAACATCTGTGTCTATTGCGGAAATTGTATTACAAGACTGGCTTTCCACCAACATCTCGGTTCCTGCCAGAATTATGAGGGCTTTTTCTTTTTAGACTGGTTGAAACCCAGATGTGTCCAAATTTAATATGATAAGCCTGCCTTGGAGAAGAAAGTAACCAAAGTGCTGGATATTTTTTCCTAAAAAATTGCAGATTTGTTTTAGGCAGTACTTCAAGCTGAGTTTTAGTTTAGGTCCTGTCTCCCTCTCTGCGCAGTGCCTGGCAAGGATGGTGAGGTTAGGAGGGGCTGGCGTGTCTTTTGAAGATGAGGTCTTCTCCTTTTCTGTTCTCCTAGGCAGATTTTTAATTCTAGTGCTGCCCCTGTAGCTGCTCATTTCCCCCCCATGCTGGTGCTTTCCAGACGTACAAGGTGAAATGGTAGATTTGTGGCAGTGGCCTTGCATATGAAATATGCTTCATCTGCCTCTGGGAAGAAAACAAAGGCAGGTTCTCTATCTGCAGGGGGAACGTCACTGCTCAGAACTTGATGCCAATGCAGGGAGAAGCTTTTGATGAGTTTTCTGAACTCCCTTTTAAGTTGGGTTTTACCACATGCATTAGCATCTGAGAAAGAAGAATGTTCTCTCTTCTTTCTTCAGTCCCTGCAGTGTTTTGCACAGTGCAGGATGCCCGCCTCTGAAACAGCCTTTTCTGGGATAAAGGAGAACTGTGCTGCTAATGCTGAGCAGGGGTACAGAACAGGGGAGGCAGAAGTATATTGGAGAGACCCTAAAGTATAGATGTCTTAGTCTATCAGTGTGCACTTGAGTACAAGCTGAATTGTGTCTTGGGTAATCGTCAGCTGTTTGCTACTAGGCTGAGTGCTTGCCCCTGGGGAAACGATTACAGGAATATTTTGCTATCTGAGCGAGCTGATTCAGTAGTCCTTTAAAAGGAAGCGAGTCATTTCCCAAATCGCCAGCACCAATTCCTGTACTGATTATGCTTTCCTTCAAGCCCTCTCCCAACAGGTTCAGCCTTGCTCAGGGTTTGAGATCTGAAGGCACCCAGCTCCCAGTGGCATCGCTGCGGGCAGAGGAAGCAGTGCGGGGAGGGTCCTGATGTGGGAGAGGCAGAGGTAGGCAGATATCTGCAGCAAGAGGAAATAGTGAGATTTCTCTTGTCCTCAGGGTCCGATGTATTTCCCTTTCAGACAACTTAGCTTAATTTTCCATTTGCAATTTGAAGCTCAAAAAGCTAAGAAAAAAAAGTCCCTTTTGCGCCAGAAAGTTTCCCAGCAGCAGCTTAGAATAAATCCTATAATCATTTGGTGGGATCAGTCATCGTTGCTAATGCTACCGTGGGAAACTGAGAAGGGTTAAACTTTTATGTGGCTGCCATTAGCTGCTTCACAGAACTGTTCAGGCTGGTTAACAATTCAGCTGTTTGGCTTGAGAAGAGAGAGAATATCTGCTTCTGCCGCGTTTCTCCTTGATCTCTGATTTTGCTTTGTGTGATAACAGGGTGTGTGTTCTCTGACATTGGTTTGCAGAAAAGAGTAGGCAAGAAGCCAGAGAGAGAAGAACCAAAGTGCGAGGAACGGTAGCTCGCTGCGGGAGGCTGTCAGCTTTGCTCATCTCATGGGGTGTCCCTCCAGTGGGAGGGCAGGAGCGGAGGAGCAGTATCTTCCTCTAGCTGCCAGGAAAAGGACCTTCCTGCTTCTCAGACCGCTTCCCCTGCTCACTATGGCATTCCCAAGGGATGCTCTAAAGGGTACAGTTGGAAGGTCCACACAGGCTCCGTGTGATCAATTTAATTCTTTCCTGCATTAAGGGAGAGAGTGGAGATGTCTCTGGTGAGAGTAGGGACTTGCATGGGCATTGCCTCCAGGCAGACTCTTAGCAGTTTGCTGCATAGTGGCTCCTTGATAGATGTTTCTTACTCTCTGTGTCTCAGAGCCTTACATTTTAAGTGGAATCGCATCCATCATCTGTAAGTAGCTGGGCCCTGATCCAGTCTTATTCTTCTCTGGCTGCCTCTCCAGATGTGCATTTTTCTTTGGGTGTATTTCAGTATTGCTTTCCCCAGGCAAAGCCAGTTGTCTGACGTGGGCCTCTTGTTCAAGATCTTGAGCTGGATGATATAGAGGCGTACGTACAGGGCAGAGGAGAAATGTCTCACTAAGAAGGCACAGTGCATGTCCCATCCAATCCAGCTGCCAAGGAACCATGTGAGAAGCTAGAAGGTGGTCCTGCAGAGTGTCGTGTTTCAGAACTACCTGTGTTCATCCAGCTACCTCAGTCCTCTTTCATCTTGGCTTGCTTCTAATTTATATGTGGTCACACTCTTGCCTTATGCAACTACCACAGTGTTTTGTACTTTTTAGCCACTCATCCCACCGCCACCTTATTCCTCTTACTCTTCAGGAGAGGAAAAAAAAAAAAAAAAAAAAAAGGAAAGGCAGATTAAACCATAGGAAAGGGATGGGAGTCCTGAATTATATACTGCTCTTTCTCCGCTGTTCCAGCTAGATGCCTTTCCCTTAGTTCCATATTCCCACTCCAGTGCAGGTATTAACTCTCTCCTTAATTTTTTGTTAGCTTCAATTTATTCTGAACAACCCACATTTTTGGAGAAGGTTTTTACTCAAGTGGCCAAGTACAATTGCAGCTGCTGTTAGCAGGAAGGTGGAAAAGGTCACCTCAATTCTGGTACTCAGGAAACACAGTTCTCAGTTGCATCTTCACTTTTTCATCTCCTTCTGGGGTAAATGGTGGTGGGTTTTGATGGATTGAATTAATCTTTGGTAAACTCTATTAACTGTAGCTGCATCAGTTGCATTGAGTTCATGTTTTGATAGTTATCTTCCCAACTAAAAGTGCTAGGGGATTTTTTTTTAATAAAAGCTTAGATTCTGGAGAACAATTGTACGTGAGGCTTAAAAAAACCTACAATCATGTGTCTATTTGCACAGCTGTATAATTACATTATGCATGGGGCCCTGGGCTGGCACAATGGCAGGTTAAAATGCTGTGTATATTGCTGAAATGAGGGTCAGCTGTATCAATGAGGATTGTTAATACAAGGACCGGTAATGCTGTGTTAGCCAGGAATAAGCAACTTGCAAAGGGATCATATGAAGTGTCCCAGGCTATAGAGACTGGAAATCTCCAGGGCAGACAGTAGTGTTTGTTAGTAGCCCTGAGTGATATGGTGGTAGAAGTCCATCCCTGTGTGTCCCAGTGTTGGGCATTAGCTGTTCTATGCTGTGTAGGCTCTTACAGCTTTAAACCAATCCTTTTCTTGTCGTCTTTACTACAGACAGAACTAACTACAGAAAAAAAAAAAAAAAACAAACCAAACATGATTCATTTGATGTCCTGGCAAATCAGTAGCACAGAGTGACCTAGCCTGGGCTTTGCTTACTCCTCCCCTGATTTTTTTCTACTGTACTGTTTGGCTGGATGTCTTTTTTGAAAGATTGCTTTTATACAAACTAAATTCCTGCTTATGTATAGGAGGGTTGGTAATACTAGGAGAGTGTTTATTGATCAGTTACTTCTATGGTTCAGGCAAGTTTTCTCTGTTCAAAATCTTATCCTGGGCATGAGATTTAGGGTAGGGTTCTTCAGGATTTGTTTTTGTTACTAAATCATGCACTTGATGACTCCCGAAAACTGCATTAGGGATCATGAACTTTTCACTCTTCCTCAGGGCCCGTAATACGTTGCAGAGCCTGAGCAGTTCTGCCTGGCAATCCTTCGGCAGCAACAGGGTCAGCCTTGCAGCAGGCTCTGCTCGGGGCCATCATGAGGTCCTGCAGAGATGGTCCAGCAGGAAGGGACCGAGGCCGTGCTGGGGCCAGAGTGTGGACACGGGGCTCATGCTGCACCCACTCCATGTGATGCACCCATCTTCCCCACGGAGCGTTGCTCCTGGGACCTGCTCTCCTGCTGCCATGCCGTTGGAGAGCTCGGCCTGCCTTCCAAACATTCTTCAGTCTGCTGCTCTGGATATCTTTCTCTCCTGGATGCAATGAAAACTTGTCTTTTGCAACAAGCTACTAGAATATAAATCCTCTGGGAGTTGCTTTAATTAACAGTTATTCTTGTTAGACATCTTTGGCTTGGGGGAAAAGAAGTTTTGAGGAGTTATTAGGAGTTGCAGATGGCTCTCCAGAAATCTGAATTCTCCAGTCCACTGGAAAAATGAATAAATAAATGAATAAATTCAAAGGAGTTCAAACCTCATTGGTTTAAGTATTTTTTCCTAACCCGTTTCAGATCAGCGCACGGCTGGGCGCCTGATATCTCCACTTTGTTCTCACCCTCTTCCAAGAATCCCCACTACTCTGACATGTATGAGTTGACCTTTCCTATGTTACAGAGCCATATTTAAGGTTTTCCAACACTGACACCAATTTTACTACATTTTATAACATGCTGCTTTAAAATAAAGTGCTGGGATGTAATTATGTTGCAGCTCATGTAGGAACCTACACATCCTCAGCTGATATATATTACAACACACAATGTACTTCCCTCACCGAGGTGCTAACACGTTACTTCTGTCATGTGCTAGCACATAGCAGGGAACTCTGGAGCTGAGACACAGTTGTGTTACCCCTGTGTTACAGCAGAGGTCCAGCAGGGTGGAAGCGTGAAACACTGCTGTGATCATGGGAACGCAGTCCACAGCAAAGGATATGAACGCTCTGTCTCTACTCCGTGGGAATATATATATGCTTCTGCAGAAGTTACTGTGCGTGGCTTTTTATCCCTTTATAGAAATAGCATAAGATGAAAGGCAATTCTAGCTGTGGTGTTATGACTGGCCCTTCTACCCAGGTCTTCGCTAAATGGTGGCATTATGGGTCTCTCTGAAAGACTGTCAGGAGCACCATCCTGTTACAGAACTGTCATTAATACTTATTTTTATTTTTTTAGGGTCCACCGGGTCTGCCAGGCTTACCAGGACCACCTGGCAAGAGAGGTTCCCGAGTAAGTGGTTTAAAAATTTCTGTCCATTTGAACTTGCATCTACCTGTCCTACTGTTCCAAGGGCTGTTGGTGTTCCCATAGCTGAGTAATGATTGCTTCAAAACCCCACTGTTGGGGTCTGGCCTTCCTCCTTCTCTCATTCCCTGTTAAAGGTTTTCAGGAGGCCGCACTGGTGATTTGCAGCTTCCCTGAGCTAAGGTCTGGCATCAGCAAAGGCTGGGGATGAATGTTTCCAAATGGCCATCAGGAGAATGAGTTCTGCCTCTCTCATTTTGTTTCCACTATCCATTTCTTCTTTCAAACCTAGTGCTGAATATTAGTTTTGGCTGCTTTTTGTTCTGTCCTTCACTCTCCCCAGCTTCATAAATTGCTTCCTTTGAGGTCCTTCACTGTCACTATATCTTCACTAGTGGGATCATGGTCTAGGACCAAGGACTCAACACACAAGTATGAGCTTTTGTGTTCTGCAGACTGAGACCTGCTCTCTGACTCCTTTTCAAGATCTAGAGCAAAATCTCTTAGCTGTTCTACAAGATCCATTGCAACTTCCTGAATTTCTTCCTCCCCACATTAAATTCTGATGCGGATCTTTGAACATTGAGTGCTAAGCTGAGGAAACATCTGGTGTTGAGTGCTGCAGCTAGCTGTGAGAAAAGCTTTCTGCATTGGCCTAGCTGCAGGAGTAGTCTCCCAAAGCTGGGCAAGATGCCTGACCTGGATACAGTTAACAGTTGGCACGTTTTCATGGTAGCATGGTGCTGTCCCACAAGGTACAGTCAGGGAGCCCGTTTCCTGAGCACTGAACTGATGTGGGTTGGGAATCAAAAGATGCAAGTGTCTGAGGCTGGAAGAAGGGAATATTTGGATCTGTGATCCAGGCAGCATCCTGGCCTGGCAGCAGAGGGAGTTTTCCTCACACATACTTGGCTAAAACTCAACCCCATGTAATGTCTTTAAAGAACAACCAAGAGGCTAAGAGCTAGAAAGCTGTGCATTCCCTGAGGACACTTGTTAGAGTCCTGTGAGATCTTGCAGTAACCAGTAAAGATCAACGCACCTCCTTTCTACAACAGTAAAAGCCAAAAGGTCTGCAGGACCCCCTGCAGCCTGGGTGTGGATATCAACAGACCTGGACACTGATTTGGGATGTAAGTGTAAGGCATTAGGTAGCACCATGCTCATGTGTTTTATAGACAGGACAATCTATTCTTTAGTGAAACATCCGCACGACAGGTTATACAGCCCTGGTGGCTTCTGTTTACAAACCCTTGAGCAGCAACCACATCAGCAAATTGCCCAGAGTTTGCAGTTCTTAGCAAATCCCAACTGAGGCTGAAAGTTTGTTCTTACCTGAGCTCATTACTCACGAGAGGTGTTTAGTGTTACTTCTTGCAATCCTGTGGTGTGCAAACCTGGAGATGCCAGCTGCAGGTGTGAATGACCAAATTTCAGCTCTGCATCTGAATTTCACTACCTACCAAAACGTGGGTTTTTCTGAAGAAAAAAACAGTGTGGAAGCTGTGTCGTAACTGTGTGTGTTATTCCCCAGATGTGACACACTCCATTCTGTATTTAAGATGAACCTCTGAAAGACAATAAGCAACAGAGGGTTTCTGAGTTAGTCCCTGCCAGAGGTGCTAAGAATTGCTCCAGGAAAGAGTTCCCAGTTAGGAAGTGTTCAGCACAGCTGAGCCTGGCTTGGCTCAGACCTATGCAAAGAGGCTGTGCTAATTTTGGGAAGGGGCAAAGAGGTCACTCTGTAAATGTCTGACCTGGAGCACTGGAGACAGAACTGCTCTGTGCATAAGTTGTTTTGACTTTGCAACGTGTTTTTTCTAGTATTTTTTATTTGGGGCTCTGGGGTTTAAAGATTTCATTGCAAAGAAGAGGAGCTGCCGGAAACTAAGACAGGCTTAGGGGAATTCTGGCATCTTTTGCTTTTGTTGTGCATGAGACACAAATAAATGTGCAACACTGCACGGGTTATGCTCTACCTCTGGCTAACCTGATCCTCAAACAAAGCAGCTGCAGAGTTCTTACCCCAGCCCAGCCCATGGGTTACCCATGAGGTGTCCCATGAGGCTCCAGCCCAAGACTGGAGCTCCTGAGAGGAGGTGAATATTGGATACAACTTTGCAGTGCTGAATGCCAGGGGAAAGGAAGGATTTTTTTCTTGTCACCAATGCAGTTTGTGGCCTAAAGCATGAGACTTAATTGCCCTTGTTATAGCTTGCATAATTTCTACATTATTAGTGCTTATACAATTACTTGGCTCATTTGAAAATCTAGTAGCAGCATTTGACTTGTGACCTTCTGTAGCTGTGAAGTCCATAAAGTTGGTCTCTTGCTGATGTAGTGCAGTATTTCCACTCCTTTGAATTATGTATTGTCTCTCATTTATTTCCTTTTCTTCCCCCATATTGGTCAGGGTAAAACGAAAGCTCCGATTAGCTTTTACTTTGAGGGTGAGACTGTGGTCAGCAACAGTTTCTAAGAAAAGCCGGTTGATCCCATGATTTTGGCTCCTTGTTTCCAGCAGATAAATATCACTAGACTTGTCTATGCAGTCTGGATGTTGCTCTTCCATGTTTTGCAATAACAAATGCCAGTCTTTGTTAAAGCCTGAAAGAGGTTATGCTCAGGACATATCCCAGCACTCAAGGTAGGGTAGCCAGGTGGATACTGGCCATCATCTTGAAAATTATGTTTTTTCCATTTTTAAAAGCCAGTCCCCATTTTAGGAGCATGGAATTAACTTTACACCATAGCACTTGGTATCAGGGACCCGTTGAGACAGATTCAGACTATAGCTATGGTCTACCCTCTGCAACTGTGAAGGCAGAAATATATAACAAATGAAAGCTGGGTGTTTCTTCTCATTATTGTTTAAGGGACTCCAAAGGAAAGGAGTACAATTGTTGCAGTTCTGACTGGAAAGGATGCTCTGCAAACCTGTATAGATATCGCTGTATCGGTCACATGTGCTTTACAGGAAGGTTTTTTCTCTGTGTCCAGCTAGGATTGTTTTCAGCTTTTATGTCTGCATTAAAGAATTTGAGGCACAAGCAAAAGATCCATCCACACCACTTCTCCTCAAACAAATGTGCCGTGTGCCTTGGCAAGTGTCTGTGTAAGACCTGAGGTGCCTCTTGAAGAAAATGGCAATTTTAGCAATGAAGGGTTTCCCAGCTTTATGTGCTGTGCTTTGCCAGCACGTAGTGGGACAGCTTTTCCATGGGGGTGTATGTGAGTAGTGGCCCTTGGGTACACGGTCAGCAACCCAAGCAGAGCAGTTCTGTGCAAGCGATGCGTGTCACACTTCATTTCTGCAGATGACCTTTGCATTTCCTCAAACATCAAGGTTTAGTGGGGAGGCAGTGACCGAGACTGGGTTTTGCTAGCAGAGATGTGCTAACAAGCTCTACAAGTAACTGTCAACAAAGGGCTCCCGATGGAGTAATAACTTCTGCACCATTGTAGCTTATTCCTGCCTCACCCAGGACTCGATTAGCTTCACTCCCATGCTGTCTGCACCAGGGGCTTTTGCCAGCATGTCTATGTTGATCACAAATTGTGACTCACTCCAGTCCTCACTGGCATATTACACCAGCAAACTACCCATGATTTAATCAGGTGTGCAGAAAAGTACAGTGAACACTAATACTCGATCTTCAATGCCTTCCAGAGGAGCACTATGTAAATCCTAGTTATCTGTTCCCCTCCTACGTGAAGGAGACAGCAAGCTGACACGTGACAGGCAGGAGTCCAGTCGTTGGCTTCACTCCCAGGACAGCAAGAAAAGAGCTACGGTCAGACTTTCCAAAACACTTAAATAATTTAGGAAGCCAGATCCCACTGGAAGTTGATCTCCTTCTCTAACAGGTGAGCAAACTCAGGTACAAGGGGAGTGTTTTACCCATGTCCACACAACAGGTCAGAGGCAGAATTGGGAATAAAAATCTTGCCATGCTGCAATTGCTCATTTCATTTAATCTCTCTGAAAAATACAGGAGAAATCCAAATGGATGCGTGAAAAAAAAAAAATAAAAAATGCACTCCCTAATGCTTTGGGATGTTCTTGCCATCCTCCTGTGAACCTTAGCAGCTTGAAAGATTGCAAGGTCCCGGTGTAACATGTCCCTGTTACATTTGGTCTGTGGTTGCAAAAAATCTCCCTTTCCTTCAAAACGCAGGGCTTCCCTCCTAAAACAAGCAAGAACTTAGTCAGCTGTAGAGGTTCCCCGGTATCCTCATTCCATTAGGAAGATTTTCCAATTTCTGAAAAGAAGTGTGTAAAGAAACAGTTTGTTTGGCTTCACTTCAAATATTTAGCTCATTTTTCAGCAAGCCAGAGGTCAGAGTGGGATCTGTAGGTCAGGAGCAGAAAAAAGTTGCTTTACACAGTGAAACCCCAAGACATAATGAATTTTGAATGAGCGGTCATTCCTCTGACTGAGGCTTTCTAACATTTAGCAGGAGTTTGGAGGATTTTTTTCCCTCCTTGTGAATGCGGGAGGGATGGGGGAAGCTGTGCACAGTTACACTTTTGTTAATTTTTGCTGGCTGCGAACCATTACACATAAAAGCGCTTCTGTGAGCAGGGTCCCATCTCCAGGCACGTCACTGAGATGAACTGGATGGCACAGTGTATTCTTAAGTAGCATCGTTCACGTAAAAGACATTCCAGGGTGATTACAAACCCGTCACCTTTGGGAAACCCTCTCTCACTTGGAGAACACATTCAGGGATTGTTCTGCTCTCCGTGCCACTGAGCCTTGGGCTACTGCTGCCCCATGGTAAAATTTTCCGTGGAATTTCTGGTGCAAGGCTTGGATGGTTTCAGATGCAAGTTTGCTTGCTGCTAGATTGGATTGTTTCAGGAGTTTTAAAGGAGCCAATGTGGGTGGGTAAACAGGCACGTGTGCAAATAGTAACACATGCTGTGGGATTTTTTTATTCAGTGGTCTCAGCATTGTCCCATCCTGTGTGTAGAAAAGAGGAGCAAAACTAATGTATTGATGGCAGATATATTCAGGACAATCCCAATTTCTAGATATGAGTGGGAAATTGAATTAAATCCAGGATAGCATGAGTAAAATATAGCAATTAACTATAGAACTACAAAGCAACGAACTCTTGAATTGCTTCTCCATGAAAAGAGGGGTATTTCTGGGAGCACTGGTTGGAGATGGGTAATTCTGAAGGAGTAGGAGAAGAGGAATGAACGTTGGACTGGATTTAATAAAACAAGGGTGGGTAGCCTAGGGGCATGATGACTGTTATTGGGGCTCACAGATTGGTGCGTGGATTAATTTGTAAGGCCTGCCTGTTCAGATTTTGTATTGCTAACAGCTCCTGAGGCGGATGCTGTCCTGTACCTTTTGTTGCTCAGCCCATCTAACTGTACCACACTGCATCTTCCTCCTCTGCCAAGAATGTGGGTGTAATCACAGATTCAGGACTAACCATGTTGGAACACATCAAGATCAGTTATTTTTTTTACCATTTTTAGGACTACTGCCAGACTACACCCTTTTCTCTCCACAGTTATGAGAGCAGTTTAAAATGTCTAGCACAAGGCCCGGACTTGGTTACAGCAGTTTCTTGTGCGCCAGACTGGACTTCGCGCTGTCACTTCATCAGCAGGATGTGGCCACTTCTCACTAGGATAAGTCCACATGGGTCTTTAGGAACAGGATGAATCTCTGACCTTCCTTTGCCTGGATTGCATGCTGTTTCATGTCAAGAGCCTGTGTTTTTCATAATCGCTTGTTTTGTCACTGGATACCAGGACTAGATTATTTCTCCCTTCTTCCTTCCTTTTGGCTAAGGCTTTTTCTGATTTTGTTGCTGTGCTTTGCTTTAGCTCTGGAAGAACCTGCATCAGATTTTGGTGGAGGTGTGATTAGTCTTTTATCCAGGAGCTCCTGATTAGCAGCTGAGCTTCCTGTGTTCCAGGTTTCCTCCTGGAAACTATCGTTTTCAGCTAGGAGTCACATCAAACCACGCTGTTCTCTCCAGCCTGACACTGTTTTAAGCCTGCCCCAGGCTATGGTGGAGCATGGATTTCAACTAACTGCACTGAAATGGGCTTTGAGCCAAGCTGCCTGACTCCAAAGTTGAATAACAGCTGAATTCCCTCCTCAAATCTAGCAGCAGTCTGGATTTATGAACCCTCTTCAGAGCTACCTAGATTATTGCTTACGTGCAAGAGTTTTTTAGGAACTCATCTTTTATAGAGACTTTACTGTTCTGATTTCTGTCACTTAATATGAGACTTCCAAGTCTTGGGTCAAAGTGCTTTTGCTACCACAGACTTGCTGATTTACCGTAAGCAGCACATTTAGTCCCTGTTTTGGTGTCCTGTCCGGTGAAGTGAACAGATGATGCCACAGTTTGCAGGGAAGATGAATTTACTTAAGACTACTCAGTGCTCAGTTACTCTGTTTACAGCTGTTATATGGGTTTTTAAATGACAATGTGATACTCAAACACCTTAATTTCAATGAAAGTTGTTTCAGTTTCATTGGAAATTCACAGCTAGGCTAAACTGTCAGAGAATTTCAGGCTGAAAATTTGGAAGGAATTTAAGAATGGGACATTAAATTTATTTGGGTAAAAAGTGCCATCTGAAAAGCTCAGCTGCAGCCTTTTAATTGAACAGCCTCTTACAGCAGAGCAGCATGTGTTGTGAAACAGCGCTGAGCACTCAACAACTGTCTATACCACAAGATACAATAGCTAAATAAAAACCCCCATTATTTTCTATTACTGTGCAGTAAAAATAAAACTGAATAGACATCAGCACAGAGCAAGGGCACTGAGCTTGGATGGCAGTCGCATGTTTAACTGCAGTGATTTTCCTTGGAAATCAGACCCTGAAGATTTTGGCCCCATGTATGCTGAAATGCTCATCGGAAATACTACAGCTTACTGAGAAAGTGTCTGAGTGGCTTTTTATCCCCTAGCCTGCACTTCTTCTAGCTAGAGGGTACATTGAAGTGCTCCTCATGGTGGTGTAAAGCTCACACACACTCTTGGCAGAACAGGAGCCCTTGGAAATGTATCTTCAGGTTGTTTCATCTCCCAGGAACGTGTTCAAGAGGACTTATAATTGTTTTTACTACTGCCTGAAAGGTTAACAGATCTTCTGTGCTGTATACAATCCTGGGATAAACTATTCTTAGCTGCTTATTCCAGATAACTCCTTAAATAGTCTTCGGAAAATATGCAGAATGCTTTTAAAATATGATGTAAAAGGAGATACTGCTTTATGTGATCTGAGGTAGATACTCTGACAGTGTCATTGCCTTGTGGGGCCTGTGCAAAAATATAGATTTTAATGGTTTAAACAGGGACTTACTTCTGCTCCTCCGGCTTTACTATCCAGCCATCCATTCTCTTCCTAACCTGTAAAGGCAAAAATCTGGTTGTCTTGTAGTGGAAATGCATTCATCCCAAATAACAATTTCCCTTTAGTAATTACTTCTGTTCTCTTCCATTTTGGCCAAAAACATCGTTAACACCCACACACACTTCCACTCCCCTCTGCCTACCTCCGTCTCTTTCTGCTGGGACTCCTTTTAGAGCTTTGACTCGTCTGACCCAAGGTAGTTTCTGTTCCTGGTTGTGGAATATTTGGTGTACCCAAATTACCTCGTCGTCATGACACATCTTGCAGTGACAGGCACATATCCTCTTCTGTAAAGGTAGGTGGGAACTGGCAGCCAAGTTTCAGCACTCTGAAGGCACTAACGAGGGTGTCGTTGGAGCTGCCTCCTGCCAGGGCACGGACGGCTGGTGCTGTTACATCTGGCCACAACCCAGCCTGAGACTTTCTGCTGTTCCCGGGACTAATGCAGATGTCTACCGACTCCTTTTGACTCTGTTATGTGTTTGTTGTGTTTTTTAGGGTCCCCCAGGTCCCCACGGAAACCCTGGCTCACCTGGCCCCCCAGGCCTGAAAGTAAGTATTGATTGGCGTGAGGAGCTTTTGCCTTCCTGTTCCAGAGGGTGTCCCCGTGGGGGAAGTACAGCTTTTTCTTACCCTGCTCCATACAAAATGACAAGTAGCTGAAGCCCTTTCTCCCCTCCCCTCTGCTCGCACACAGGCCTTCCAGCAGCACAGCCAAGGCCTTTTTCTGTTCTTCTGAGAGACCCTGCTGTGTGCCTCGGTTCTTGGTTCTCCTTAATTTCAAAGACTGCCTGATTAAGATCCTGCTTAAGCTACGCCGTGTCAGGGAGCAAAATGCTATGTTGAGATGAGGGCAGTGGAATCCTCCCACTCCAGAGCCTCACCAGGTCTGGATTTCTTTGCTTTACCATTTCTCTTCTCTGGATTTTGCACCCTACTCCTCCTTCTTTGGGTACGGACTGACAACACCCGGCTTATCCTCTGCCTTCCTCCTCCTGAAACTCCCTCTTCCCTCCATCCCTCTCCAGAGTTTCTGGGAACCCTGACTCCATCAGTTCTCCCAAATTGATCCTGTTTCTTCCTTCTAGATGTCCTCATCTCTTCCATGAGGTCTCAGAGACCTCCTCCTGCCATACCAGGAGCCCTGTGTTTTGCCCTTTTCTCCCTCACACGCATTCCTCCTGGGGTGCTGTAGCTGAACCTTTGCATGGGACTTTAGCACAGATGGAGCTCAGAGGGGAGCTAATTCTGTGTGCTGCAAAACCCTTCAGAAAGATGTTTTGTTCCTGTGTATAAGGCTTTGCATTACCTAAAGATTGTGAAGTTCCTGGGAAATTGGTTTGGATTGTTTTGGTGTCATTGTTTACACAGAAATAGATTTATATTTTATAACACTTACTTGGGACTAAAGGATAGTTGGGTTTTGAAAGGCAATGTTTAATAGAGGTTTTCCCTATGAAGGAAGCTGTAGGACGTCTCAGCCAAACATAGCGAAAGGTACGAGCGAGAGTCCTTGCTTTTCATGATCTCATCAGTAGGCAGAGATGTTATGAACACTATTGATGCTCTGGGAAAAAGATTCTGGAAACTTGGCATGCTGCCTCTACGTGATTAAAAATTAGGCACTGGAGACATGCTGGTGAACAGCAGCTGTTTTAAATTCAAAAGTGTAGTTATATGGCCTGAAAAGTGAGGCTGTAAAAGTTCTACATCTTAGTGTTCTGCATTTATTCTCTAGCAATGACTTCCAGATCACACTTGTTGAGTTTTATAAGTCAAATCAAAGTTCTTTTATCTAACTTCCAGTCCTGCAAATTCAGCCTGGTCTAATCACTGGAGTCAAACTACGTTTTTATGCTATAGGATTTTATTTTTTTTTAAACACTTAGCCTAATGCCTTGTCAGAAATCATCATTTGGCTGTAAAGCTGTATTCAGCTAGTCTCCTACTAGAAATAAAAACTTCTTGTATGCATTTTTCCTCCATCTTGATGCATGGTCTGGCAGCAGGAAGCCCTCAGCAGATGTATAGCTGTAATAGTCTGCAGCAGACATCTGGTGTCATTGGTCTGTGCAAT
This sequence comes from Athene noctua, assembly GCF_965140245.1. Taxonomy (NCBI): domain Eukaryota; kingdom Metazoa; phylum Chordata; class Aves; order Strigiformes; family Strigidae; genus Athene; species Athene noctua. The sequence continues at coordinate 7,391,028 of NC_134056.1, read as the reverse complement.
ATATATTTTAATTCTGTCCAGCCACCATTTGCAGGATGAGGCTGTTCTACATGATGCTTTGTCAAAAGCATTAAGACTGAAATGGGATGTGAGAGCTGTAGCTCAGCCCAGGCCTGGGCATAACTTCGCCTCTAGCAGGGAGAGCCTGCTAAGCCCTGATTGCGAGATTTTGCATAAGAAGCACTTTTTGGTAGGTGTGTATCGGATCCCAGAGTTTTGACTTCCCTTTGGCCTTTCATTTCTCTGGTGTTACATCAGTCCAAAAGGATGGACTTTACACAGAAAATTGGTAATTCACCCCCTTACATTTTAAATGTTTATACTCTTCACCAGTCTTGACAAGCCTGTGCTTGGGACCTGATATCTTTTTAGTAGACCCAGGCCATGGCTGAAATGACCAACTTGTGAAAGCTCAGCCTGGGCGCCAAGGCAGAGCAGCTCCAGCTAGAGCTTCTCTTGCTGAGAGCCTTGAAGTGGCTGCTGGACTAGGTCTTCCCCAGATAGCAGCTAATACCAGGGAAAAAACAAGCAATCCAAGAAAGGGAACTGAAATTTCCCAGATAGATACAGCTTGGAAACAATGACTAACACCGAGTCATTGTCACTTAGGAAGTAACCCAGGAGCATAATTTTTATCAGTTGAATTAACAGAGCACTTACAAGGTCAGGCAGTCAGCTGCATCCAAGGGATGTGGCGTTGCAGCTGGCAGACATGTGCGTGTTTGTGTGTGTCTCTTGTCCAGTTTGTGACTTGGAGAGCATCAGCGTTGTGTTGTCTGACCGCTGCTTTTCTGCATCCACCCTCTGCAGTGTCCTCCTTATTCTCATCACTGCAGCTGAGCACTTAGAATTCTTGTGCTTAGGAAGCTCATCTTTTGCACAGAGCTGTATGTAGCTGTTGAGCCAAATTCCTGCTGATCTGCTTGGGCATGGTTCCACTGACTTCAGTGGCATTACACCCGCTCGTGCCACTTGAGAATTTAGCCCATGGTGCTTTTCTCAGCAATTTATAATGTCTAACTCCTTAAAGGGGATTTCTTGCCACTTTTTTGCATTCTGTTCACTGTCCTTGGCAGTTGAAAAATTGCTATTGCTTCTAGTTAGCAAGGACTTATTATGGTAGATAACCTCTTAAATGCCTGTGGACATGTGCTGGGCTAGAGCTGTGGCTGTCTGTGTGACCTGTAAACTGCTGGTGGGGACAGGAGGGGTATTTTTGCTAATGACTCGATGTAGTTCTGAGGATGCCCCAATAGAGTTTGGGACTGGGAGTAGGGTTACTTGTCAGACAGGGTGTGTATTTGAAAGCCATTACAAGAGTTGGGTTTGCATCTCTCATCTGGAGGCTTTTGGCATCAGGAGTTAGTATGCTTTGCTTAGTTAGCTGCTCTGGATAAAACGCTGTTATAGCGCTAGGAAAAATTGAATTTTCATTTTAGTGAATGGTTTGGCTCCAAGATAGCTCATCAGTTTGGCTTGCTGATGTTTCAAATACTAGTAGTGGGATTGCAAAGCTGAAGTGTTTAAATTGCACAGCTCTGGACTTTTCCCAGGTAGGGAAAAAACAGAAGAGAACTATTTCTTCCTTTACAAGAGGAAGTAGTGTGCTCAGTTGGTTGGAATGGGAAAGAGGAGAAGCTTGTGGGCAAAGTGCTGTGGCTTAATGATGGACAAGGCTTAGGCTAATTCTCATGTTGTGGCTGCTGCAGGAGAAGAGTTGGGCAGTTAATCCATAATTTCACCCTTGCATCCAGGCATCTGCTCTCTCGAGTCCTGATGCCATCTTGCTGATTAATCTTAGGGATGCGTGATCCTGCTTGGGGCTGAGTTCTCCACCTGTGTAATGGTCTCAGCAGTGCTGAACACAGAACCGTGATACAAAGCACCATCTTTGCTAATGTGATCTGGAGCTTCCCATGGAAAAACATAAGAGGCTTGTATTCCTTTACATGGCTCAGAGTCATTGCATTGAGCACATGGCAAGATTTAGGGAGAGTGGTGGGTGTCTACCTGCTGCAGTAAATTAGTTTTGCAGAGTAGAAATTAATACCCTGCAATCCTGAGGATTGCTCTAATCTGTTCCAAGCAGTTGTAGCACCCACTGACTGCTCTGAAGCTCAAAGAGTGGGAGAATTGCCCTGATAACAGCTGCATGCAAAGCAAGATTATCTGCATGACTTCATTTACTGTTTGGAAACCAGGCAGCCTTCATTCAGAATTTGTACAGATGCATCTGCCTTGAATCAGCAGTGCTCCCTACAGTCCATAGCCCAGTAGTCTCACTCCCTGAACCTTGTAGTTTGTGGTGGATGGTGGAGGAGGAGAAGGGGAGATTTACACTCTGTGCAAGGTGGGAAGTGTGTGTTGAATGTCATCGCAGTGAGACTGCAAGGAAAAGCTGCACAGCTAGCTATAACTAGACCTTTGTCTGCTAATGAGAAATGCCAGTTAATAAATACTATTACTCCTTTGTAGGGTCGAGCCTTCCCTCCAAGCACTTCCCTTGACAGCCCTTAATTAACCCTCACAACTGTGCTGTGCTTGGAGGTTGGTTTTGAATCCCGTGCTGCTGAGGTGGCACACAGAGAGTGTGACTTGTTTATGATCCCAGGGGTGTTAAATAGCCAGTGACCGATGCTGGGATAACTGTGTCCTAGCTGCGCCAGAAGAGATGTTACACAGACCTGAACTTCTTTGTGTGCAAAGCCTCACCTCTCCCCTGCGAAAAGAATCTGGCACACTTCAAATCTCTTCAAGTTTTCTCTACTTCTGTCTCACCCTGTTAGGTACACACATTACCTTTCCACCTTTTAATAATTTGAATTGGGATTTTCAAAGGAATCTGCTGGAATTAGATGTTTAAATGCTGCTGAAATCCTAGCCTGTGTTTGTCAGAAGATCACAGTCTTAAACTGTAATTTCTCTCGTCACGGTTGTTAAAAAGGAAAATAAAGAATGCCACCACTTAAGATAAAGTGTGCCTCTTTCTTCTGCCAGCCTGAAAGCCTCACAATTGCTCTGGCTGCTGGTAGTAGTGTCTAATTAGTGTAACTTTCTCTGCAGTTTCATCTGTTCCTCACAGTTAAAAAAGCAACAGCATCTAGCAAGATGTTAAGAAGGATGGTTTAGCCAGGCTTGGTAATTATTTTTGTGATGGTAGTTGTAGACAAGTAAGAAATCACAGCTGTCTAGTCTAATAAGTATCAAAAGTCCTGGCGATGCCTTCTTCCAGTTATCCTTCCTTTAGTCAATTTAATACTGTCAAATACTATTTAAAACTCAACGCTTTAGCAGAAGCAATCGCTCACTAAAACCACCCCCAGCAAATCAGCTATACCCGGGGACTTTAATACATTTGGGATGTTGGAGCACGATGGAGATAAATGAAAATGTTTTTCTAATTTGCTGGAAGCAGCACCACATCTGTGGGCCGGATCCTTGGATTATATCATTAATTTAAGTTTTTCATTTCAGGGTCAGAAAGGTGATCCTGGGCTGTCGCCTGGAAAAGCTCGCAATGGACAGAAGGTAAGATGTTGCCCAGAGTGCACAGGCATCAGGACCACGGTGCACTTTAAGCCCTGTGCATACACATGGAGGGAGTCCATACTGCAGCCACAAGCATCACAGCTACTCAGGTAGACTTAGAACTGAAAATGAAGGCTCAGACCCCTGATTCAGGACTAAAGAGACCTAGCTAAGGTATTGACCACAGTGCACTGAGGTGTCTGCTGCCACAGCTTTTTGTTGTCCAAGTGTTTTTGTGCACAATCTGCAGCCAAACTTAAGTCCCTTCTGCTGCAGGCACATGGTGACTTAAACTAAGTATTTAAACTAGCGCATATGAGAGACAGCCACACCTTGCTAACTCTGGGCATGCAGCTGTAGCTCTGGGCAATCCCAGTGTAGGCAATAAAACCCTTGAAGGCAAAAGAAAAGATGTTCTTGCCAAGGAGCTGCAAGGGAGCAGTTTGCCTCACGTCGCAGGTCGCGGCTGTGAGAGCAGCTTTGCTGTCCCGCTGGTGGAGAGAAGGAGGTTTCTAAGGCCACTGCACTGCCAACGCATGGACCCTGCTGTGTGATTACCAGGGGCCTTTCCACCAAGGTCTCCTCAAATCAGCACAAAGCGCACAACTGGGAAGTGTAGCTGGTTTCTGGATTTAGCAATTGTGAAGCATCAGAGTTCTGCTAATTCTTTTCAATACGTTACAACTCCCGTTTTTGCTGTTTCACAGCTGAGCGATTTTTACTGAGGCAACAAGGCCTCACAGAAGTCCAGAAATGAATAGTAGAGCTATCAGGGCTCCACAACATCTACCTCAATTAGTTCTTTCAGTGGTGTCTACACAATACTTCATAACTCATGCCCAGGGCAAGAAGCCTGGTTCTCTTCCTTTCATCATAAGCCTTGCTATAAATGCACATCTGGTAGAAAGCCATGAAGAACTTGGGCCCTTCCTTTGAAGCCAGATGCCTCCATGAAGCACAGCAAGCCACACAAATACAAGATGGAGGGTGACGCTAGAAAACATTGAGAAGGCTGTCTGAAATGACAAATAACTTAAGAGCACGAGATGCCTTTTGAAATTTCTGGTACATCGGAATGGCATCACATGGAAATCATCCACCCGCAGAGTCTGGAACCATTTTCTTGCAAGCATGCTCAGTGTAAGGAAGGGAGAGATCCAGATCACTTTTAGCTCATGTTAACAAGGCTTTATTCCTGTTAGCAGTAATAGAAACAAGGAGTTTCCAGCAGGAGTTTGGAGTGATGCCTAATTTTCAAGCTAGATACTCCAAATGCATCTTCACTAAGCAGGCACAGCACAGTGCTGGAGACTCTAAAAGGTTTTTTGATCCTAATCAGAGGAGGCCAAAATGGTCTTGTGCAAATGGGATTGGATGTTAGAGAGGTCTCACAGCAGTGCACTTCTCTGTTCCTGTGATGATTTGGATATGCCAGCTGGGATGTGATGTAATCCCTTTTCAAAAGTGCAGGCCACTGCAAAAACCCTCCCACCAGCAGCCTGCAAAGGTTCCATCCATGTCATACAGTCAGGTTAAATAATTATACCACCAGCGCCATCTGAACCGGAGCCGTGGGCTGAGCCAGTGCAGTAGCTGAGTGTGAGCACAATCATAGGATTTGGCAGGAGGTACCTGTTGTTCTTATTGCATTTAAAAGCTAAAATTTTCTTGCCTTGGTGATTTAAATGCCTATCAAAAGGCGAATGAAGCATGTGACTGAATGAGATCATTGAGAAAAAGAAAAAAAAAAAAGCATTCATTCTGCTGGCAAAAAGCTGGACTCTAGCAGCAGCTGCCATTAATTAACTGGGTTTATTATTTATATGAGCCAGTTAATAGAGATGTTGTTTAAATCTACACTTCTTATCCAGTCAGTTTTTGAAGAGTTGTGATTAGAATCAGAAATATCAATAGCTGGGTGCTACTGTTGGCAAAATAATTTCAGTTAACAGTATGCTAGGCATAAGGAAAATGTTGCTGAAAACTAATTCAAGTTGCTTGCTTCCTACAGGGAGACGTGGGCTTACCTGGTTTGACTGGGTTCCCTGGACCACCTGGTAGAAAGGTAAGAGTATTCTTTTCTAGTGAATAAGATCAATATTTTTATTTTAAAATGTTCTTCTCTAACTCTGCCTAAAATATTTCATTAAGTCCTAGTACCCATCAAAAAAGTCTTATGCCTGTTTCACAGGTGTATAAACTGGGATATAGACTGAAGCAACTGCCTAAATGTTGTAGCAGCAAGACTGTGTAAGAGTACAAAATTAAATTCTGGATCCAGATTTCTGTTCCTTCTTTGAATTCCACGTCCCACTGCCCTGCATCATCCCTCTGCACCCTGACACTGGGTCTTCATCAGGAAACTGAATTTAGATCTGGTTCAGCCAATATGTTAACTAAATGGATCTACAACTGACATCAGTACTCAAAGGTCAGATTTGGAACAGTAAACCTTGACTGTCCTAGTAAAGCACTTTTCAAACAAAATATCTGTATGACTTCCCTCTGTTTTGCTTCGAGATTGATAGCACTAGTCGGGTTTTGCTTTATTTGGTTCAATATTTATGTTTCAACAACATCAACATCACCAACAACAAGCCTATGCCTAGAAAAAAATGCATAAGGGTAGACCACAGGAGCCATCCCTGCCTTCAGGCTGCAGCAGTGTATGTGCTCATGTTCATGCATGCAAGTCTGCACGGCAATACCTTAGCCATCCACACCTTTTATATATCAAGGACATTTCAGCTGACCTTCCAGTTCCAGGCTCTGTTGGTAGGTCGGTTTGATTTTGTGGAAGCTGGACCTGTTGCAGTGAGGCATTTGACAGTTGGGCTCTGTGGACATGACTTCCCTTCCCAGCAAGTCGATATTGATACCGCTAAGCCCAACAGTTAAAAATTAGCATCTTGTTTCAATCACTTCATCAGTCAATGGGCCATTGAAGATACGCTGTTCCTCAGGCCAATTAGCTGCACACAAACACCTACTCAGGTATGCTTTAAGACTCTGGGGAGAGGAAGAAGCTGTGGAGGAGGCTGAAAGAAATTCTCCCTCTCCATGATTGCTTGTTGTGTGCTTTATATTGGAATCAAATTGCCAAGAGTAGGGGCTGGGTTCGTTTTTCTGCTCCCAAGGCTGGTCGTGCTTGGGGTGCTGTTTGGAGCTAGGAGCAATAGAGTGATTAATTACCAATCTTATTCTGTCACAAACAAGTTCTAACAAATAGGGTGTAAAGAATACCATTTTCCTGGTATAACAGCTCATAAAACAAAACCTTGTGGTTCTGATCAGCAAAATGCAATGTCAGGAGTGCAAGGACTCATAATGGAAAAAGTGGAGAAGGAGTAAGAGATTGAACAAACATTCTGGAGTCCAGCACATGGCCTTCACATCTGATCTCGGCTCCCCAGGACAGGGTGAAGACAGGGGTATGCTTCTGTTTCTTCAAGTAATGAGCAAGTTGGATGCTGAAATTTTTCCTTTGGTACAGCTTAAAAAAAACCTCCCAGTAGCACTAGTCTGGCAGTGGTTTTGGTGTAACCTGGCTTTTATTAGCATCCTGCATTAAGAAAAAATTTACAGCTGTTGGAGAAATGTTTGGAAAAAAAATCTTTTTTTATCTGGATTCCCTGCTGGCATTTTCCCAGTGAAAATATGCTGGTGTTTGGCTGAAGGTGGGCAACACAAGTTGGCTACCAGAAAACAGCAACGCCTTGGAAATGGACACCCCTCCTGCGCACTCCATGGAGGGACTGGGAAAAGAGCTCTAAGGGCTTTGATCTGAAAACACCATGTAGAAACTTTCAAATAGGCAAAATATTTTACCAGGGGAAACAAAATACTTTTCCCACTAAATGAAACAACTGGCTCAGCAGCATGAGCTAAAGCCACAACCAAGCAGCAGATGGTTTTGGATAGTGTGGCTCACAGCGCTGTGCCTGCCCTGTGAGTGCAGACCTCTGCTTTTTGTAGGACTGGAGGGTCCGATCTCGGAGAACCCCCAAAGTCTTTTTGTCTGCACCCATTTATGAGTGTATGAAACTGCCTTTGAAGCAGCAGATGTAATTCTACTCCTCTCCACGCAGAGCAAATGTTGCTTTTGCTGACCAGCAGTTCTGGGGAACAGTGGCAGGAGGACTTGGGTGCCCCCTCTGCTCTTCCCTCTGGTGCCTACAAGGGGGCTGTGGGCTTTGGCTTTTGGTTGGGGGCTGCAGGCTACAGCTGCCTTGCAGATGTATTTCAGCAGAGCACTGCGTCACTGCTCCCAGCCTCAAATGCTGTGGAGGAGAAAATGGTTGTACGAGATTGTAGAAGACAGCAGCAGTGAGAGAGAAAAAGCTTTGTTACAGTCACTCAGTAAAGACAGAGCTAGGAATTGGTCGGTGCTTCGGAACACATCCTGTCACCCAGATCTCATTTGCTGGCCTCTTTACTCTTCTTCACATTTCCTATCATAGTGCAGGATGATCCTTTTTAGCTAGGAGAGAGTGGATTATAAATATCATCACAGATGAGTAAATCCTTCACTGGAGTGCAATTTCCTCTCTAAATCACAGCCCTTTGTGTTGAGCACCCTGTAATCATCAGGAAGTGTTTGGATAAAAGAGCAAATGCAGTTGTTTTCATACCCTCTGCCCTGTCATTTTAGTGCTATTTGAAGAGGATTTTAGCAGGTAAATACTTACACGTTGCAGCCAACTTTAGCATACACAAAGTTTTCTGTTTTCTCTTCGCTATAATTAACCTGAGACAGAAGTAACTGCAGCATACTATGAAGAAACACACATTCAAAGCTTCCCAGAGTTCTTTATATGTAGCGAGGAGGATATTTATTTAATAGGGTGCAACAGTAGCAGAGTGTCTATATATTTAAGTGCTGTTCACTTACACTTATTATAGAGATAGCAATGCAGTATTTGGTGTAGACTTTTGCTCAGGGAGTGCCTTGAGCATCTCAAGGGCTATCATCTATCTGCTCTGGGTGGACATGGCAGGCTTGAAACACCTGTCCTGGAGGAACCCATTCAGAGCACACTGATTTGGAGCAGCCAAGCTAGGCACCTCTTTCTTATCAGTGGAAGGAGCGAGACATCTCTAAGTGTTTGTATCTGTGGAAGTAGGTGCTCCAGGTGTCTGGAGACAAAGGTAGTTCCTGCTCCAGGCTGTGACTGGAAGAGCTGGGCAAGAGGCCCCAGGGGGAAACCCCACGGGCTCTGTGCTAAATCCCAGGGTATGTCTGGAGATGCTGAACCCAGGACTGTTTCTGTTGGCAGCGCTCTCTGGAAGAGGTGAGGGGAGGGCCAGAACAGACGCTCTCCGTCTGCACAACGCCCTGCTGTCCGTGTTCCAGGGACGGCTGATACCAGTGCTGGGCCTTCCACACCCCATAGGTCTGGACCTTCACAACCTTATGGCCAGACACCCAACCAGGGTGGAGCATCCTCTCTCCTTTCTGCTGGTGCTGAGCCTCTGCCAAGGAGCCAGGGAGAGGATAAGCAGGAAAGGATCTCACGAGGCAGATTCCTGGAGAAGGGCAGGGAGTCCCATCTGCTGGTCCGGCTCCAAGAGCTGTCGAGGCACTTCCAGTTAGGAGCCACTGGCTGAAATGCAGTAGCAGCAATCGGAGAAGGGACTTTGAGGTGGTTCAAATAAGGGCCAGCCAGTAGCCAAATGGTCTTTCAGGTCAGCCGCCACCATCTCAGGAGGTACAGCTCAGTCAAAAGAGCAGGCCATGATACATCAGACAGGTCAAGCAGGAAAGAAATGGTGAAAAGGGAATCAACATTTTTCCAGGCCAAAATGTCTGAAATAATGAGCAAGGAGGAATGCAAAGGGGAGTGGGTGGTAGCCAGGATGGCTGAGAGCATTGCATACCTCCGCCAGCAAAGGCTTAGGCTGCAGGTCTAGATAGCCCATGGGAAGAATAAAAAAGTCATTAAGCAGAGGTGTGGAACAGAAACAGGCCCAGGTTCATCTAGTGAGTGAAGCAAAAGACCAAGTCCTCGGCCAAACCAGGGTTTGGTTATGGCTTCCAGAGCAGGAGGGTGCTCCCCTGTGGGTTTCACAGACAGGCGATGTGTACCGGGAGCCCTGGCCAGGGACAGGGTGAGTAGCAGAGACTGAGTTACAATTAGCAGATGTAACTCACCCTGAAAGCATTTTGTTATTTCTGTACTATTTGTGCAAGGATTGTTTCTTGTTTATTTTCTCTCTCCATTTGTTTTAAGTTAAATTTTCTGACCTTTTTTTTAAATCTTGCTAATAGCCCAGATAAATGGTCATCTCTGTAACTGAATTTAATCTTCTAATCTGGTTTGACTCCACTTGATGGAAATGAGTTTGTTTTAAATAGCTGAAGCATGATAATAAAGAAGAGAGGAAAAAAAAAATCTAAAGTGCCTATCACTTGCAGAATTTACTCAGTGTTTGAAGAGACCTCTAGGTAAATCCTGGAGAAAACAAACTCCCTTAAAACCCATACTGATCGGTCTGCAGTTGAACAGGCTACCTTTGTCCTGTTGCAGTGTCTGCATCTAAAAAAAAAAACCAACCAACCAACAAAAAACACTGAAAAACTGAAGCAGGTTTATGAAAGACCTGCGAGAATGATTTGAAGCCTGCAACGCCAGCCAGCAAACTGGATTAAGAAACTCATTCTAATTAATTCAGCCGAGAGAGAGCAGGTTAAGAGACAGCTTGCTCACCGTTTTAGGTTGCTTCCTAATGAAAGACTCTGGACCTCGTCACGCCTTGTAATGGATTAGAAAAACTGGAATCCAGACAAATTCAGGCTAGAAACAAAACTGAATATTCCCATGACAGTAAGCGGTTATTTTGGCGTCTATGGTATTTCAAGTTCTAAAGCGAAAGTGAGTGCTCTGAAATGGGAGTGACTCATGTTGTGTAGTCCCCCAACTTGCCCAAAGCCAACGTTTCACCCTACGAGCCTGTGGTTTCCTAAGGATTAAGGATAGCTTTACTAAAGGTGTAGATTACAAATAGACAGATACGAGTGTAGATACAACTCTAAGTCTGCTCATGGAGCAAATCCTGCTTGAGTAACCGCCAGGCCAGACCCCAGCGGGCGCAGGCTGCTGATGCCACACCGCGTTGCAGCCGCGTCTGGGGACATGGGCAGGGTTTGGGTTATGCAAGCACAAAGTGGCACATTAAAAGTTTGCATGATTGTGTGGTGCTATCCCATATCTAAAAACCTGCTTCTCCTCAGAACTTTACTCCCACCTGCAAAAAGAAGTTCAAACCAAACCCAGATTTTAATTTTTTTTTTCTTATTATTCATCCCCTCCATCCTGTTTCAACAGGGATATAAAGGCTACCCTGGACCACCAGGTCACCCTGGAGACCAGGTGAGTCTTCCCACTTTCCAACACTGAATCTTTAAGGGATGGATTTGCTGACTGATGCTCGTTTGGATCCTGTACAGCCTGCTCAGTGTGGACAGCCAGCTCCTTCCAGGGGCAGCTCGGTACACGCAGGGGATGCGCAGTGAGCTCCCCTGCTGCCAGCAGCTGGGCGCATACACTGACCGAGCATCAGCAGGTTGGTGGGAGGACACTGCCTCGGAGTTTCTAAATTTAATTTCTGATTTTTATTGCTCAACCACGTTAAGTTTACATGGTGGAAGAAATACCAGCTTACCCTATTCCCCTTTTATTTTTTCTTTTACATTCATTTCACCTGGACTTTACTAACCATGTCATATCAAGTACTAACATGTAATTCCTCTCCCAAAGCCCATTCCCCCTCTCCCCTTTTCTCCCCCTTCTTTATTTGGTTAAGTCTGATGTTTGCAGTTCAGAAAAAAAAAAAAAAAAAGCAATGAATAGCAGGCCCTGTTAGCAATGATGTTAAAGGATATTATACATGAATCCATTTAGTTTTGAAGAATTTTGGCAGTGCTTCCCCACCAGTAAAACGGTTCCATATGCCAGATATAGATGCAGCCTTACACCTTCTCTTAGCCTCCTTGTTTCAAACTATCTGCTGCTTTCACTGCAGATGGAGGGAGAAGGAGAAATGGCAACACTTGCTTAATGCATGGATCCTATTGACTTGGCTTCTGTGTGTTTTCCGCCCTCATTAATTTATTCCACAGTCTACTATTAATATTTTCTTCCTCTCTATAAATTTGCATCAGGTTAATCCATCCCACCCTCCTTTCCCCCCAGCTCGAAGAATGAAACAGCTAAAAGGCTTCCCAAGTGTGACATTCATCTTACCTTCTCTGCCTTTTCTTTTTTCTTTCCAAAGGGCGAACGAGGACCAGATGGAAGTCCAGGTGCCAAAGGTTATCCTGGCAGGCAGGTGCAGTAAAATCTCATCGTGCTGTGCACAGACTAGGGATTTGGGTGTGCAGGTAGCTAAATATATGCCCCGCTAAATATGTGCCCCATTAAAGACAGTGCAGACCTCTAGAATATGTCTGGATATTTTCTTTCTTCCTTCCCTAAGATGCTGTGTCAATGACACAGTTTTTCAGCTCTGGGGGACACTAAGGTTGTTAGAAAGTATTTTATGCCTATGATAGAAACAACCTATATTTCTATAGCAAAATCTGACAAATTATTGCTTCAGTATAACAACAGGGGAAAAAACAAACAAACAAACAAAACCAACAAAATGGCAGAGCAGAGAAACATACCTGCAAGCTGCTAACCATCCACTTTTAAGCACATTTTGCATCTAAAGTAGAACAGATTAGAAACCTGGGACAGAAAAAGGCATATTACCAAAAGAAAACAATTAGATAAATTCTCACTAGTAAAATTCACTAGCATGATCCTATAGATACATATATATAAAATTATACATGGATCATAAATATATATAAAAGTCATATTTGCAGCTGCAAAAAGGATGATGAAAGTAAACCAAGTCTTTGTTTTCATTCTGAAAAAAATGCACAAAGACAACTTCAGGAATTGAGTGTGCAAGGGAAGATGGATCAAGATTGGACACTTTATTGTTTTACTGATGTAAGATGCTGAGTAGTAGGAAGAAAACTAAGAGGAAGAATTTGTAAAACCCTAAATGGTATCTGTTGGAGGGCAGAAGACCTGGCCCTGTGACATTTTACAGTGAGATGAATTTGTCACGGTTTTCTAAAATCGACACATTAATGCTGGATTCCACCACGTTTAGTTTTAAGTACATAGCTAAGAGGCTAGATAGATGTCAAAGATCCCAAGTAGTCTGTCAGGGGTTTTCAGACTTGTCATGAGTTCATGCGTGAGTTTTTACCCAGATGTGCAGGTTATTGGACTAAGTGTGAACTGGATGTGCAGAACAAATCTGCATCCCCTGCCTCAGACTATCAATAATGTACAATCCATTTTAAATTGAAAATTAAGTTGTTACCTTGCTTAACACGCTGGAGATGGTAGAACTGGATGAGAGCTTTATGCACCTGACTAAATGCTCCATTCATAGTCTGAAAGGCTCTTAGAGATTTGCATGCCAAAGAATCTCCTAGGTGTGAGTGTGTGTTAGATGACTAATACGAAGAGGTCCAAGCTATATTGGACATACAAGGTTAATGAATGCTGTTTAGCAGTTCACAGCAGTGTTCTGCCCATCAGATAAGCAGGGTGAAATCTTTGCGCTTGACATACGAAGAACAAAAGCGCTTTCTTAAAATGTGGTTTGGGTCAGGAAAGTGACTTTTTTTTTTTAAGGCAGCTTTTTTCAGCATATCTGAACACTGTGTGTATCCAGCATCAGAGCTGTTTACTTTACCAAGATTTTACTACTTGTTACTCCTGTCAGCTGTGCTGGCTCTGCAGCGCTATGGGAGAGAGAGAGCTTGGCTCTGTTTTGATTTGCGCATCATAGGCAGAATTGTTAACTTCACCCCGATGGCTGAAATATTTGGCAATGATGCATGAGCCAGGAAAAAGCACAACCTGACTTTCAGATCCCAGCCTGAGTGTGCAGTGCTGCCAGCTAAAGAAAATATGGACTTAGCCCTTTTTTTTCCCCCCCCTTCCCAGAAAGCCCAACAACATTTGGAGCTAGAAAAAATGGACCTAGAAACTTGCTAGAAGACAATAAACACGAAAAATTGTTATGCATTTTTACAGGGTTCTTTTTTGCAGTACTTCTAAGTGAGCAGCAAGAGGCATAGAAGTGGTACGGGGAATGTATTTTCAGTTCTTTCGATAGCTGTTGATGCTGCAAAGGGTTAGAGGTGTTGCAGTACCTGCACTGCTAAGTGACTTTCTAGGCTGTAGAAATTAGAGAGGCTTTCTCACTGCATCAGGGCCCGCCTGTGTTCCCTAAACAGGTATTGAAATACATTTGTCTTTGCTGTGCATGTGTTCAGTTAGGCAGGAAAATGAATCAAGAGCTGTTGGGTACAGAGCGTCACTGTACATCACATCTGAAGTGTAACGCAACCTCTGTGCCCCCTGCTGCATTAGCCTTTTTGGTCTTTATGATCAGAAATCACTACTTCAGCCCCGGGGAAGGCTCACTATGTGCAGCAGTCTCAGGTTCTGCAGAGTCCCAGCTCCCCAACAATGGGAGATTTGTTATTTGTATCATTTTGTCCTTTTTTCTCCTTTGTTGATAGGCCTTGGACTCGGCACTGAAAGCAGAACCACGCAGGGACGGTGCTGGGGATTTGGCACTGCTCATTAGGTTAAGTTAAAGCCTGTCCACATTTGTCTTTGTTTTTTCCCTTCTGTTCTAGGGTTTACCTGGCCCCATAGGGGAAGCTGGTCCAAAAGGCAGTCGGGTAAGCAGCCTTTCATTTGTCTTTTTACTTGTTTTTACCAAAGGTTTCTCAAGAAACTTTATGCTTAATTTTGCAATCCTGACGCTAGTTGCTTTAATTTGTTGGATTCGGGGGATTTGAATTGCACACCGCTTGTTTATTGCAGCACTGCTAATTTTTTTCAAATTAAATGTGGAATGTACCAAGATCAAAGTTCACTAATAGCGCTGATGATACAAAGTCAACCCCTTCAGAGCTCACATTGCAGAGGAGGAAAGAATGGCATACAAATTCCTACCAAAGCCTGAACTTTCTGCAAGCCCCATCTCCCAAAGGCCTCTTTAGTTTCAATGAGTGTGGTTCAGCGGTCTTTGACCATGCTGAATATGGGCTCTTTTGGGTATAGACCTGGGTTTGGGAGTGATTTATATCATTATGCAGAACAGCAAGCCAGCATCTTGAAGCCATGTGCAAATACAAACATTAGTATCTCTGTCCTGCCTGGTTTTGCTCACCAAAATTAAATTGCTGGGGGTTCACGCTCACTGCAAAAGATTTTTTTTTTTTTTTTTTACCAGCTAAGGCTCTCGTTAATCACATTTTGTTCTTTTCCTGCAATTATAAATTCACATTGAGCTTCAAAGCCAATAAAATCCCCCATTCCTCTCACATGTGATACTTTCTCTGTATGCAGTAAATTCAAGCAGCTGGATTTCATCACTAGGAAAACTGCAAGGAATAAACAAACGCTGACCCTGTAGCTAGCAGTATTCTTGCACTGGGAAGGGAGATGGCATGTTCAATGCCCTGCAGGAGAGAGGAAGATCTGAGATAGCACAGCTTGCTCACCTTCTGCAAGTGATGAAGTTTTCCCTGGTGCATCTGTTTAACTGGCCTAACCAGGACTTCATGTAATTATGATGTGGTAGATGTGCAGAATGCAAGACTTGAAAAGTTATTTCCCACTTTACACTCCTGAGTACTGAGGACTGCAACATTTATGGCTACCCAAGAAAGCCATTCCTCGGTTCAACTGCAGTCAGTCAGAATTGGGTACTAAAGGGAGATCCCTGCATTTTGTGGATTGAGGGAGCCAACTGTAGACTCTTCTCTATCCCCAACCTCTATTTTTTTCTTCTGCAGGAAGCAGTTCAGGAGTTCCATGGTTCATCTTGGGGTTCAGGAGGCAAAGGCAGGCAGCGCTGTTTTAATGTAGCCCTATTTCCTAGCTAGGTATTATCCCCGAAGGAAGCGCAACCTAAAGGGAGTGATGGACTGGTGAAGAAGTTTGGTGGGGTTGACAGTAAGAGATTTAGTGATGATGGAGAAAGAAAGATGAGAGAAAAACAGTGTTAACACTTGGCTCTTATAACAGTGAGGTGCCACTGAGGGGGCTCCCTGCTGAAATCCACTTCCTCTTGATTCTGCATGTTTGGCACAAATTAGTCCTTTGCAAAGGACCAGCACACAAGGTAACTTTGTACTAACTGCAGAGCAAAGAGGATTAAACACAAGGCTTCAATTGTTTCAGGGGAAGGGAAATGTAGCATTTTATGTAGCGTGTCTTGTCTGAGCAGGATCCCAAGGCCATAGAGAAACATCCCATACTTGAAAATGCGACGCCTGCTGATGAGTGTGGAAGGAGCCGGTTTTATGTGAAAGACGTTGGTGCAAAGGAGACTTCTTCACAGCTGGGTGTCAGAGGATCTGTATCTATGTACAAGCTGAGCCTTATACACCGATCCAAAGAGCCTGAACTGGCACTCTCAGCCTCTCCCTGCCTAGGTGCTTGAGTTGACAAAGTGTTTGCAAAAGGTCTTGATGGTGCAACGGAGTTTGCAGGCTTGTAGGCAGAACCCTTACGGATTTGCTCCTCTCTCAGCGACAGGGTGGCCGGCAGCCCTGCATGCCAGGAAGAGGGGGTGTTTGCATGAGAAGGGGCTGCAGTGTGCAACCACCACGAGACATAAACAGAAAGAGCTTGGTATAACAGGACGTTCTCGCCACGTAGTTGGGAATGAGTGTGAAAGACAGGGAGAGACCCCTTGGAGAGATGAGAGAAGGTGTAGGCATGTGGATTGCTTTTGCCATCACTCTTGCTAACCTTGAACCAAGCTCTGTTTCCCTCAGGTACACTTAGAGCCAGCCCAGGTAAGGTTTCTTCTTGCTGGCCTCTTCCCGCCCGGAGTCCTCATGATCCCTGGTGTGAGGGTATGTGCCCTTGGACTACATCGTGGAAGCCAGCACCATGCAGTCCATGGGCATATACACTTGCCTCAAGGTTTATTTCATCACGGCTGCCATTGACCGACGCTGGAGGAGACTCTGATGTTCAGGAAAGACAGACTGACTGGTTGCTAATGGAGAAATGTATTTGACTACTTGTTTCCTCTTTTCTTTAGGGATACATTGGTCTCCCAGGATTGTTTGGGCTACCAGGGGCTGATGGAGAACGAGTGAGTATTTTGTGAAGAAAACCTTGGTGTGTTGCTTGAATACAGTTCTTCAGAGCCTGTTGTAGACTTCTCTCTCCCTTGTTCCTGAGGAAAGAGGCAAGCATGCCTAATGTTTAACCATACCTTCTTTAGTCTGTTTCTACCCTTGCATGAGGACCTGTGTCCCTGTATGTTGCTGACATTCAGCTCAGGAAAACCTAGGCTTCAGACAGGGTCATCAGACCTCACTGTTGAGTGGAGAGGAGTTTTTCTATGTTTTCCTTCACTTAAAAACCTGCCTTCCTCCTCCCCCTTACTAGTTTGTCTTAATGGAATGGGTCAGGGGGGAGAATGTACATGGAAATTTCCTGATCCCACAGGAGTGGCATCCCAGCCACAGTGTCCCAGCATTTTGGGTGTCCAACTGGAGGTGTCTGGAAAGAGCCTGGCTCTTGGAAGGGACAGAGCCTGGGTCTTTCTGACAACGACATTCCTTCCAGTCACATCAAGTTGGGCAGTCGAGATTGGGGCCTGTGGATGGGCAGCTGTGGCTGCTGTTCCCATGTGTCCTCACTTTCCCCCATCCTTTTCATCACGCTTTCTCCAACCCCACGTGTTCAGAGCTCTGCAGGACCTCCCTTGGTTTTTTGTTCTTATCCCCCACATCCCCCCCCACCTGCCTGATCTCTACCCATCCACGGATCCCCTCTTCCCACTTCAAGAGCTCCTAATGAAGGTCACTGTAAGATGAAGACTGCTTTGTTCCAGCTTTTTCTCCCTCAAATGCAAGCTCCAGAAACCAGAGAGGCCCCAGGAGCATGTGGGAGTGAGTGTGTGTGTGCCTGCCTGGAAGGGGACTACCCTGCACTCTAGAGTCGCTGATTTAATGCTTGTATAACTAAATAAGAAACATAAACAGAAGTTCTCCAGTGAGTGCCTTGGCGGTGGCCTTCATTCGGTTCCAGACCAGTAGCTTAATGACTGCTCCTGCTAAGCACAGCTTCAGCCCGTTGCCCTGGGTGTGGATGCTGCCTGCGTGTGTCCTCAGGGAGGGCCGTAGTTAGTGGGTGAAGGTTAATTGTCTTCTGCTCTCGCAGATGACTGCAAGTAGCTGACATTTTGATTCCTGAACAATGCCGCAGTCATTAGCCTGTTTTGCATTCCCCTTTCTCTTCTAGTGTTGTTTTGTATTGTTGGTTGGCTGTTTGCTTTCTCAACCAGACCTTTTTTTTTTTTTTTTTTTCTCTGTGTGTTTTCATTGCAGGGGATCCCTGGAGTTCCTGGGAAGAGGGGCAAGATGGGTAGGCCGGTAAAGTTTTTCCTCATCTATTATGCAGACCTTGTTGAATGAACCTGGAAACAAAACATCTGGCTTTTGGCTGTGTCCCTTCATATCTTCTGATGGGAACTAAATGGGGAGATCAGACAAACCTTTCCATTTCTCCCTTCTCACGCAGGAAGAAAACTGAAGATACAGATACTGTTCTCTTCCTTTCTTCCATGGTCTGCCGACTTCAGAGGCATTTTTGTTCTTTTTCGCACCATCTCCATGCTCCCTTGGATCTTACACTTCTCAGATTCTCTTCTGCAACATCTTCCCCTCTGTCCTCACTCTGGCCAGCCTCTTCCCTGAATGTTCTTTTTAATTCCCCACCACGATTGCAGCATCCCAGATGTCTGTGCTTGCACTGTTACATCTGCTGCTCTCTGCTCCCACCAGTCCCATCACGTTTGCCTCTTTTTGCTGTGATTCTCTCCAACTCTTGTACCATCCTGGTTTGTGTAATGCAAGCACACTTTTGTATAAAAACCTTTTTGTTCTCGATGGTGGTTAAAGCAGTAACAGATCAGATGAAGACCTGTTTGAGGAGGAAGGAGAGCGGGTAGATTTGAGAGCTTGGCCAGGAGGAAGAGGTGTTTGCAGGTAGGGCTGAACACAAGGTGGAAACGGTAAGAGCTGCATAGAAGGGGGTTTGTGCTGACTGTATCCAAAAGCAAATTAAAAGCAGGTGGGAGAAGTACTGAAATGAATAGAGGAAACAGGGAAAGGACAGAAAGGAAAGCTTTTCCCACATCAGCCTTCTTCCAAACAATTCTGCGTGCTTCTGTTAGCGAAATGTGTAAAGTTTTTTGCTCCAGGAGTCAGCAGAGGGATCCAGCACGTTTGTGCTCTGGTATGTCTCCTTGCCTTTGCACCTTGTCCTTCATGTTAGGCTGAGTTTCTCTCAGTCTCCTGACATCATTGCACCCACAGGCTTCTTGTAAAATATCCACTCACCCACACATGGAAAAATCCAGTGCTTTCCCCTTGTCACCCTTGCATGCGAATTTGTGCTTTCCAGGAGTCCCACGCCGTGCAAGCATCTCAGAAGTGCCACACTTATCCTGACTGGCTGTTCTCTCCCTGGGATGGGGGGAGGCTGAGCAGATTTTTGGGGGGGAGTAGTGGAAATCTGTACCAGATCTTACAGTTTTGTAAGCCACTGGTTGCAGCAGAAACCTCTGTGATGAATAATTGCAGAGAGTCAGTCGATGTAACGATGACTCATTGACCAGAGTAAAACAAACAAAGCAACTGTCGTTAGGTACAGGGTTTTTGCTCTCTGCCTTGTTTCTGCAAAGAGCATGCTGGAGGCTCAAAGCATTCCAGCTGTTGTTTGGCTAGCATTTGTAATCTTCCAGGCAAGAGTGTTTGTCTGTCGGTCAATGTTACAAACAAGGGGCTCCCCTGAGATCAGTGGGGAATCTCTCAACCGCGGAGGCATTTAGGCTGGGATCTAGAGAAGGGATTAAATGGCTGCGCATGAGCACCTTTGTGCTACTCGGCTCTTTCAGAAGGTCTTGGCTCCATCCCTGTTTCATGATATCAGGTTTAATAAGAAATCTTGAATGGACCGATGCTGAGGATTTGTACTTCCGAGCGTGAACAAAAAGATTAAGTGACATCCAGAGTTATTCAGGAAGTCACTGGGAGAATGGAAAGTAGGAACCAGCTGACCTGGTTCCCTTCCCAACACTTATCTCCTGGCCTGTGCTGTCTCCCAGCCGGTTTGCAGTGTTAGTGAGCCTGCTGTGATTTTTCTGGTCTCTCACATTCCCACACTGCTCGGTTTGCTGGGGCGGCTACTGTTCCTGTTCTATTTCAGTGTTGTCATTGCAATGGAGAGGTCTTGGAAGCCCTTATTAGCTGCCATCCAAAGCTGGTAAATGCTTTGGAGAGTAGGGAGGGAGTTGGTATCAAATATATTTCTCTACCTAGTTTTGATTGAGGTGAGAGAAGGCAGCAGATAAGTGCTCGGCGGAGGAGGAGCTGGGGGCTGGGGGAGTTTGCATGTGACACCGTGGGCCTCTGAGAATGATGTAAGAGGGAATGATTAAAATAGAAGAACTGGACATGAGTCAGATCTTGAAACCCTTCCAGGGAAGTTAAGTTTTGCAGAGCTGTGAGGGACATGGTGAATCTGTCGTGGAAACAGCTGACTCCCCCTCCCGCTCTGCTCTCCCTGCAGCGCATCAGCAATGTAGGAGGCGAGCGCGTTTCTAACGTATGGGCCCTGGCGAGCTCTGGAGCAAGGAGAAGGTTGGGGGTGGGCTAGGGGGAGAATTACGATTAAAGTACAGTGCACTAGGGAGACTGAAATAACATGAGTCTGTACGTCTCCGGATCTGCTGCCTGTTTTAGAGGTAGGCTGGAGGCCTGGAGCTGAAGCGGCCAGTTGCTTAAACTCAGTCTTGTCCATGCGGTGGCTGAAAAGAATGGCTTTTTATGGTGTTTTTGTAGATTTTTATGGTGTTCAGTTTAGCAGCTGGCAAAAAAAAAAAAAAAAAAAAAAGGATAAAAAAAGGCCCCGTTGCTGTGAGGGCAGCAGGGCTGTGCTCCACACTGTGCTGGGGGAAGGAATGAGAGAAGCTGTTGTTATGCTCTATCTTGGCATGCACGGGCAACATATCAGTCCTAGTTCATCTTTAGAAAGGAGATGTACTGTCACTGAAGGAGGTAACCCACAGGAAGAGGAGATACAGCTAGTCATCATTCAAGAAGCACCAAGCTGAAAGCGATACGATTTTCTTATGCTGTGGGAGCTACAATCAGAAGTGTCTGCACTGCAGATTGTATTGAATTTCAAAGAGTGTAATATTTTCAGAAGTTCTCAAGCCCTGTTAAAGAAAGAGACTTAAAGGGGAAATTTCAGGAAATATATCCAAAGAGCTTTGAGAAATTTTTTTGTCCATCTTTGTTACTGATGTGTGCTTGTATCTCTTTTCATGTAGAGTATCTCTGCTGCACCAGCTGTCCTATCTTATGCCTGATTTTTGCTTACAATATGTTTTATTAGTAGTATTATTTCAAAAGAAATAGAAAGGAAGGAGCAAAGTTTAGTTCCGAGACATACTTAGTAGTTCTTGGGTTTGTCTGAGGTCTATTCACAGTTTAGCCAAACACAGCTGAGGTTTCCTTATATTTTTCTGAGAACCTGCCGGTGCTGCTGGTCCCATGCCTGGAGCTCAGCTGAACACTTGGAGCCTTACCATGGCAGGTACCATGCAACCACCTCATGAAAGAAAAGCCCTGACCCAAAGGGTCCATCAGTTTGGATTAGGAAACAGCACAGGATCAGGCCATCCCCAGGGCTGGAGCATGAGCAAGTCATTAATACCACAAACAGGCATTTTGGCTTCCCTACCTGTCTAGCTGTGCTCATCATTACTGTTCTTTCTTTTGTCCTGCTATAGCTTGTGTTTGTGAGTGACACACAGCTGTGTCCCACCAGCTGGTGGGTGCCGTGATGGGAGTCCCAGCCAGCCTGCTAACCTCAGGCAAGGGAGGCAAACACCTCCTGACAGCACCAGCCCTGCCATCAGGCTTTGCACAGCCTTTGGCAAGCACCCATGTGTTGCTGAAGTGCTGCTCGGAGGAGATAGCTTGACAGGTGGAGCAGACCATGTCCACAGCAGGCACAAAGGGAGGGTTTGTGCTCAGGACGTGTGGCCGGGAAGGCTGATCCCTCGACCTGTAAGGATGGCTGGAGCCTGACAAGGCAAGGTGGGGAGAACCTGCATTGCTTGGTGACTGCACAGGAGGAGGAAGAGGATGTGGGACGTGGTTTCTCCCCATGGCATGCAACTTCAGATAAGTTGTTTGGCTGTTCTTGGCTGTGTGCAGAACAGGGATAACACCCTCAGCTCTCCTTTGAGCTCAGTGGCTGAAACTGAGCATGCAAACACCAAGGATTACTGCTCAGATGTCAAGGAAGAGGTGCTATAAAGTGGCACGTGGATTTTTAGTATTAGGGATCAGTGCATAGGTGAGTTCAGATTTCTCCCTTCCCTCTGCCTGTCAGCCACAGCGTGGAGGTTGTAAGAGCCAGCAGTGATCTGGCAGCCACTCTAACATAGTCTCAGTATTTGTTGTGAGCATCAATGCAGTGGCAAGCTGCCGAATCTGGCATCCGTTTTCCATGAGCTGACCACAGGCGGGGTCCCCCTTGCCAGCTCTCAGCTTGTAACGCGGCGGCGCCTTCTTGCCAGGCTGTTTTTCATGTCTGCTGTCTTCTTCCATGTTGACTTATAAAGTTAATGTCTTAACTCCTGCCTCCAGTGAACACCAAGTCTAAATATATTCTTTTTACTTCATCTGATATGCTGTTAGAAGTACATGTGATACCCCTGCACTCCCCACCAATATGGGTAGGCTGTTGCATCGTATGAAAAGGCATTGACTTGTGGGAGACACCAGATAGCAAAAAGCAGGGCTGCCTTTGGGTTAGAAAGGTTTCGTTTTACAGCTTCCCCCAACCTTTTGATATATGGTTAAGATAACTTAGTGGTGAACGTAAGTGCATCGGGCTTTGCCAAGTTACACAGTCTCAGCTGTTGTCCGTGCAAACAATGGGGGAACATGTTTTGCCATGTGTCTGGAAAGGCTGGCATAACCGCAAATTGCTGAGAAAATAAATTTTGCTCCTCTCTGTAGGGACTGAGATGATAAACAGCTCCTCTCTTCTTGCTCCAATCTTTTCTCTGCTTTGGATGCAGCTGAGGTCCTTCCTTGCATTTGGAGTGAAGCAAGCGAGAGTCTCCTGCACCACACAAGTTGAGATTTGGGAAACTGGTAACGGCATTTCGAAGTACCTCTTCTTTAATGAATAATTGCCAGTTTACTTGAGTGGGCTCCCTGGGGGTGCAAAGAGGCAGCCCATATGGCTTTTCTCATAAGAAATATGACATAGGCATACACCCTAAGAGCTCTCACCTACAGCACTGAGTATCATGTCTCACATGAGCTGCTAAGGGTCCAGCTGTGTCTCTTTTGTCACTGAGACCTTGTTACCTACCAAGAAAAAAGGAGGAAGAATGGAGCTATACTTCTCTTTAAACACTGAGAAAGGTTTTAAAGAAATAATGTAATTGAAATTGAAAAATGTCTAAAGGAGTAGGGATAAACTGTGGTTTCCCACTTAGCTAGGTGGTAGTTCAGTGTGTTGGTCCACAAGGTCCATTTCCTAAGATTGGAAAGAAATGGGAATGATTTTTTAACTGATCCTAAATGATGTTTTCTGTATATATCCTCAGCAAATAAATATTTACTTTTCCACATGCCTCCACTGCTCAGGTCTGATTCACCTGAGCACTTGGTGAACTCATCCTCCAATCCATAAAGCATTCCTTCCTAGCTGGTGTCCCAGTTCAGGTTTAGCTTTAGGCCCTGTGCATACAGAGATGTACTTTCAGATGTGGCCAGCTAAAGTTAGTGGTAAAATGTGCAGGCTGAGGACCTATTTGTACAGGTAAATCCAGAAGATGAGCTGCAGGAAGAAGCATGTGAGAGTTGATGGACAGGACTTGGGTAGCTTGTTCTGTCTTCTGCCCAAACCCCAGCATAGCACCAAAATGTTTGGTGCCTTCTTCAGGAACTGATTGACTAAAATATATATATATATATATATATATATATATATATATATGCTTTTAATAATTTTATTTGTATGAAAAGTCAAGCAGAGGTTCTGAAAATTAGTAATCAAAAAACCTCTTCTGTTATGGAGAGTGTTTTAGCCCATGAATTGGCTTTTTCCTGTTAGCCATCTAAGTAAGTTCTCTGCTATAATTTTTCTTTATTAACCTAAATTTTTAAAATAGATTTGGTTTTAGCAATCAGTGACTTTTTTAATGCTTAAGTTGGACACTGAAATGTGGCAGCTGGTCTCTCCTCCCCTCTGGGCCTGGTTCCCCACTTTGAAATGCAGGCGTGAGCCCAGAGCAAATGTGACCATCTCTTTTTGGCCCAAGTTGTGTTCCACATGTCTGGAGTTTCCCAAATCTCCGTGGTGAGGTGTTTGCATGGTTACTTACAGCTCTGATATCAGCACATGTTCCTACGTTCATGATTACCTCATTCAAATAACCTGGCAAGGCTGACAATATTAGCATGTATTTAATTTTTTTTAACAATGGGCAAAACAAAGTACTGAAAACACAGGGAAAAGGGTTTAAAGGGTGCCAAGGCCCATAACTTTTACTGAAAGAAACAAACACAAAGATAGCTTGTTTCCAAGAATGTCCCTAAGTGACTTGTCCATCGTCATCCAAAAAGCTTGTGAAGAATTGAACCAGGGTCTCCTAAGCACAAGAGCATCTTCCTTCCTTCAGGGAAACGTTCATTCATAAAACAGATCAAAGCCCCGAAAACGTTTTCATTAGAAATTATAAAGGAAAATAATGCAACTATCACTTCTGAGTCTAAAAACAATTCAATCACCAAAGCTACTTGACTTTCTTAAGAAGGATGCTACATGATTTGGAAATCTTGGCTGTAAATAATTAGGAGCAGTGGCAGATTTGGTGCTCTTCAGCATTAGGTAACTGGGTCTGTGTAATCTGCGCTCTGTTAGAGCCCCACAGATGGGGAAGAGCTCATATGCACGCCTGAAAGGAACAAAGCCAATGGGCAAGAGGGTGGAGGGGCTGTCAGTGAACTTTAAGGATGTTTGGTTGAAGGGGCTTCAGGGGGCTTTTGCTCATGTTTGGGTGGAACGGGCTGTCCTGGAGGGCTGTGCTCCCACAGTTGGAGGGATAGTTGTGTTTAAATGCCATGAAATCTTTATCCAAAGAGGATTTGACTCAGAGCTGTGAAGTGTCTGAGGGAGAGAAAGCAAACCTCCCTTCCAAAGTGACAAAGGAGCAGAAGTGCAGCAGGACCATCAGTCCTGTACCCAGCTGAGGATGGCATCTCCCTTCTTTGCAGGGATGAAAGCTGTCACAGTTCCAGGTCTAGACGGAGCAGAAGGCAAAGGCTCCTGCAGAACTGCCTGTATGAAAGCTAGTGAGCAGGCACGCAGGGAGCAGAGGGTTTGCCAGGCTCCCTCGAGGGTGATGCTCGCCGCTCCAGGAACCAGCGCTGGGTCTGAGCCAGCCCGTTTGCCTTCGCGCCCACCTGCGGAGGGGCTCACGTCTGCGCTCTCCACCAAGAATGCTCTCACAGCGCAAGCTGCCAACATAAGCTACACTTGTTTATTTTATTCTCCTTTTTTTTTTTTTTTTTTCCCGTGAATGCCTTCTCTCACCTTCAACCCTGCTTCCCCACCACCACCTTTTTTTTTTTTTTTTGTGCGTCAGAATTGTTTGACTTGCAAGCTCCATCCCTGGGGAGACTCCTGGGCAGTGATTCACCTGGCCAGAGCCAACTGGCAAATAGAGTCTTTCGCAGACAAGACAGGAGGGCTGGTTGGTTTGAGCAGCTTCACCTTCAGCCAACAGGAAAATAAAATCCTATTTTTGGAGAAGGATTCTGTTGGCCTGAAGACCTGCCAGGATTCCTCGGAGCAGCAGCTGCCAGACTGCCTCCCTTACTCCATCAGGGAAAGTGTTTTAAACTGAATCAGATGTTGTATACATACAACACACCCACCCACATGCGCACACCTGAAAAGGCCTTGGGGAAGCAAAGGACATGGTGTATCTCACCCATCTCTGCTTCCTCGAGGACAGCTGGTTCCCAGGACAAGAGAGAAGAAGTGGTGGCAACTGCTCAGACCAGGAGCAGCCCTTTGGCTGACAACAGCAAGAAAGGGCAGGCCACTCTGTTTTAAGCAGAGGAAGAAAGGAAGGGGAGGT
The DNA here is from genome assembly GCF_965140245.1 of Athene noctua. Lineage (NCBI taxonomy): Eukaryota > Metazoa > Chordata > Aves > Strigiformes > Strigidae > Athene > Athene noctua. The sequence goes on along the minus strand of NC_134056.1, from coordinate 7,365,213 downwards.
GGAGGGGGATGTAATCCCCTGATGCAGGGGGAGCTGGTTCCAGTGTCTGTCTAGGTCTGGTTGTTCTCAGCAGGAGTCTCCTGGCATATGAAAGGATGCCCTTTGCAGGGAGTGTGGATGGAAAGGAATTCAGGCACTGTTGTAGGATCTCAGAGATTTAGTTTTGAACTTCTTAGTGTTCCCTGGGATAAATCAGCTTGTCTCTCTCTGTCTCAGTTCCCTCTCTAATAGTGGTTCCTCTGCTTTACCGAGTGCGGTGCAACCACCGTAAAGCTCTGCTTGGGGTGGTGGGGACAGAAGAGCACAGAAGCACCCGGATCTTGCTTAATGCAAAGTATCTGCTTGTATGCTTTTTCTCCAACTCCTTCTCAAGCTTCATCTTGCTTCTTTCATTGAACTTCTTCAGACAATGTGAAAACCATTCAGTTGGACTTTTTTCCCAACCTCCTCTCTGTATTTCCCAGCTGTGAGACAGTGCCAAAAGTTTTGTCATACCTGACTTCAGCCACTGTGGAGGAGCACCCTGCTGGCTTTTGGCCAACAAACAGAACTTGTTAGTCGAGCATTTTCCTCCTGAGCGCTGCTGTTTGCGATCCCTTCCCAGTCCTGGTCCTTCTCTGCATGTCCCCTCTCTCCCACAGAGCGGGCAGGATGCATGGCTCAGTATTTTTCACCAGGGTGTTTTTCTTTGCCGTCCCAATTCTTGAGCATAATTTCCAGGGAACCATCCTTCTAGAAAAACAGCTGCACCCTGAAAAATGGTGGATTTTCTGTACCAAAAAACCCCTCTGCACTCCCGTTAGGGAGGTCAGAGGACTCTGAATGTGCTGGGCTCTTTAATCTCTTTCACAAGTCTCCTGTAATGGACTGCCAGTTGCGACCTGCCTGTCGGCCAGCACCATAAAATGAGCTTCCTGCCCCTTGTGTTCTCCCTTCGTTTGGACTCCTCAAGCTGCTGGCGCAGTGCACGGGAGAGGAGAGGTAGTAGTGCTTACAGGAATGAAACAAATGGGATAACAAAGTCCACTTGTAAATCCTAGGCTGCTTGTTTCAGTTGAATAGTTCTAGTTTTGTTCCTGGGGAGCATCTCTGTCCTTTTAGGCTCAGGCAGGAGGGGAGAGGCACTGAAAAAATAGCTTTTACAGACATGTGAGATGTCCCAATAAATTAGGACACTGTGGTCACTGGAACTGTTATTGTGGTTTAAACTGCTACTGCTTACCCCATGGAAAGAAAGTGCTTTCTTTTTCATTAGGGGCTTATACGATTGATTGTTTCCTGCTGTGCACAGGACTGTGTTGGGATGACTTTCACAACCTGGTTTGGGTCTTTGAAGACTGTATGGATACTGAAATATCCTCCTTCATGCCACAGCCATCGGCCTTGGTCTCATTCAGTGCGCAAAAGACTCTTAATACTTGTGTTGCCAAGCTCAGATATTGGGCTAGGATGCCTGGGGTTAGTTGAATTGAAGCTGCTCTTTCCATTTGTCTCCTCCTCGGGGTTTGTTTTACAGCTCAGGCCAAGAAGTACCAGGGGACCACCCACCACCACGGAGATCTGTGAGCCCAGGCTGGGAGGGTGCTCTGCCAGCGGAGCAGATGGCGTGTTAAGGACAATCAGGTGTTGGCAAGGACACGGCTGTGCTGCCGAGTGTTGTCTTGGGCCTGCCTGCTGGAGCAATGATGCCAGCCCACACTGCTCTGGGTTTTCTTCTCGGTTTCCTCCCACTTTGTCCCTTTTCCATCCCATCTTGAGGATGGGCAGAAACCCTAGTTCTGCAGGGAGAGCCACAGTGTGCTGTGAACAGGTATTGCTGTCAGAGCTCTTGCTTACTGAGTCGCATTGGCCAAGTGACCTCAGGTGCTCAGCACTCCGCCTTCAAAACACAGGGACAATCTGGTTTTTTAAGTACTTGGAGATCTACTGTTGGAAAGCCTGTGTAAAAGCTAGGATTTTATTAACTGTTACCAAGTGCCTCAGATCTCCTATGTCTTTATCTTTAAGCAGAGAGGTTAGTACTAGAAACTGAGGCATAAAGAGAGATTAGTGGGAAACATATGAATTTAAATAGTTCTTTATCTGGGTACTTTTATTCTGGCAGAGGAGTACATTGTTTATATCATGTTGGAAGAGATTTAAATCAAATTTAGAAAATGCTTTTAGTCTGGAGCAAGCATTCCTCCAGATGATATTATGCTGCTGCAGCAATATTGATTTAATTGTACTATTCAAAGTAGTAAAACCTTCCCACATTGGCGAAACCTTAGCTTGACAGAAGACGCCTCAGCAGCCCCAGGGCCAGGCTGCTCAGTGACATCCATGGGTCACTCTGTGCCCAGCTCTGCCCCCTGAGAAAGGAAAGATGCAGCTGGGAGAGTGCTGAAGGCTGTGACTGAAATCTGCAGGAGCGTAAGTACAGTATCAGTCTATGCACACTCATATTTTCCTTGGCAAGTCGTATGACTGTAAACAGCAAAATATTCCAAGGCAGTCATTTTATTTTTTTTCCCTGCCTGAGCAATGAGTTTTCCCTACACAACTCTCTTCTGATCTTATTGATTCAGCATGTAGGAGAGGTGTTTTTCCCCTTTTTCTCATTAAAGAAAGTTGAGCCCCCCCACCTTCTTGTTACATTTGACGTCTTTGTCTCTAGATGGCAGAAGGCTGTTTCCAGTGGTTGCTTACCACAGTGTCTTGGCATGTGCACAGGCTTGAGGGATGTAGTGCCCAGCTGGAAAAAGGCAGACAACTTTCCCATTAGCACTGATGCCCATAAAACATAAGTACTGAATCCAAGCAGGCAAGTGACAGCTTGTGTCCATTCCGGAATGCTGTAGGGAATTAGTACCAAAGAGGCGAAATGCTGGCTCTGAAGTTAGTGACAAATTTTGCTTGTCTTAACCAGGTCTCCCATCTCTCACCTTAGATTTGACCAGTTATCTTTTTTACCTGACTAGGAATTGTGAACCATTAAAGGTGAAGGAAGGTCTTGGATGATATCTTTGACTGCAGAGCTTCCCAGTGTAGTTTTCAGTTCACTGTGATCGTTTCAATTTTCAGTGTTGCTGATGGGTTTCTAAATAGCGTGTTGCTGTTGGCTGTTGTATTTTGCTTCTCTCAGGTTTGTTTTTCCGAGGTAACCAGAGCAGTGTACAGGGGAGCAGGCAGGAAGAGAGAGCATCCTTCTGGCTCAGCAAGGTCCATCCTCTCCCTGTCTGCTTCATCCCTGTCTCTTAAACTCTTGGCTAGCCGAGGACGTGGTTGTGCTGTCCTTTGTATCTCATGGTCTGGTGGAGCCAGAGAAGGGTGTAAGGCAGTTTTACTGTGAACTCCTAGTTTGAGTCAGAGGTGACGTACCCACTAGCAGTTGCAGCTTGGTGTGTCTCTGGAGCACATCTTCTGGTGTAGCCTCATCTAAGCAATACTGCTAACTCTCCAGGAATGCTCCACCGTAAACAGAAGAGGGAGCAGGGATGATTGATTGGAGCTTTGCTTCACAAGTTCCTACTCTGAACTGAAGCACAAAGGTAAATGCTCTGCCTAGGAAGCCTTTTATATGTAAACATATTCCTTAGTTTTCTGTGCAGGTACCACAGTCAGAATAGTGTGGAAAATAAAGCAGGATTTTAGCCCTGTCTGAATTAACCAAGTCTAGGAGGCAGAGCCTGAGGTTATGCTCTGTCCATGGGGAGCTCCTCTAGCAGACAATGATTTCCCTTCTGGCTCAGAGTCAAAAGAGGTGGGTGCCATGTCATATTTTATCTCATTCTATCTTAAGCGACATGCAAGATAAAGAAGTGGAGTCACGGCATTCTTACCTCAGTGTCACAGCCTCACCAAAGCACTGCAGCTGAAGTTCAGAGTAGCCCTGAAGCTGCTGATGTTTGAGCTGATCCCTGCCAGTCCTTTCCTGAATGAAGTTCAAGTTCAGGGGAAAATTGAGCCCAATCCATCTTAAGCTCAACTGCATCCTCCTTGAAAATGTCAGTGTAGTGACTGAGAGGGTTTAGCAACCACAGAGGTTGTATTACCCCTCTGCTGAGCTCTTTCTGAGAGAGACAGAGCACAACAGGACAGGGAAGAGCAAGCTGCTGTATGATTTGTTTGTAATAGGGAATTGGGGGGGTCTTAGGGGAGCACAGGGTCTGTCTAAGAGTGTGACAGAGAACATGTCACACCAACATGTTCTGGCTCTGGCTCAGGATCTCCACTGCCTTTTCTATAATTGCTTGAAGTCTTCCAAATTTGTATCAGATATAATGAGATGAAGAAGGTTTTTGTGGTGACTTTTTCATGTAGTAAACATGGTCTTTCACAGCTCTGGGGTGTGGACTGTAATGAGCTTGGAACCATTTGTTCCTCTGGCAAGCTGAAAGGTCGTGAGTGCGTTGGAGTGAATTCACCAGGCATCTTTGATCAGCTCCATTAAGCATCTGCATGGGCTCCAACAGGCATTATGCTATTCGGCTATCCTATGAGAAGGGGGTACCATTAAAATGATTGTGTTAGTAGACAGGATTAAATAATTCAGACTGACAATCCATTTTTGAGGATAGTCATTGCACAGAGGTTTATGAATTCTTCCAGAATGTAAGGGATTTGGGATTGACTTTTAAGAAAATACTGACTTTTAAGAGAGTATCCTTTCAGTAGGATATTTCTTCCTGAAAGAGGATAGCAATCTGTCATGGTTTGAGCCCACCACACAAACCCAGCACAAAAGCATTGTATCTTTAAATACAGTTTGGTTTTCCAAATATGGGATTATCATTTCACGTGTAAACTGCACAACATAATCTTCAGGGCTGCATATTCCTTGTTGGACACCCTGGAGTGCTTGGGTGAACCAAAAGGAGGACAGAAACACTGATTTCCACCCCTTCTTTCTGCTATGCACAGTCGTGTTGTCTTTCTGCATGATACTGCAAAAGCCTTGCCCGCCAAATGAAGCATGCCCGGGGCTGACAACTGCTGCTAGGAAAAGGCACGGCTGATTGAGGGCTGGACAGAGCCTGCAAGACAAAATGTGAACAAACCAGGTCCAGCAGCCTCAGTGTTGGGTGCTTTTCATAGCATGGCCAAGGAAAAAGCCTTCCTGTCTCCTCACTGATTCTTCCTCTCAAGGCTCCCGTTAGTTAATGTGCAGCTCATGACTGAGCCTTGTAAACGGTACTTCTAGTTACCCTTCACTGGCCCCAGGAGAGAGCAGTGAATCAGAGCTTTTGGCCTCGTAGAGCTTCTTGCTGAGCAGATGTGCTGGTGGAGCAATGGTTTGGATGAGGACAAGCTGGCTGGTTGGCCCACGCTTCCTCATGAACCTGCTGCCTACCAAAGTGCTGCACTGAGTGCGGGGGGAGCAGGTTTTAAGCTGACTGTCTTTACAGCAGGGTGCATCCATAACTAATACTTGTCTTTGCCTCCTCTCCTCAGGGTTTTCCTGGTGATTTTGGGGAACGAGGACCTCCAGGCATCGATGGGAACCCAGTAAGTTGATTTTTCCTTTTTCTATTGCAGTAGACAGCACACTGTACTGCATCGTGCTAGTTGGAGTGCAAAGAAGCTTTTGTTTGGTGGCAGCTGCTAGCATTTTGGTTTTGTCCCTCCTGAAAAACAAATGTACATCCCTGCCCTGCTCAAGCACGCTGCCAACTCCCATGTTCAACTCAACATCCTGTAACTGTCAGGTCATCACGTTGCCATTTGCTCTCCCTCTCCATCTATTGCCTTTCTTGCATCGGTCTTGATAGATGCTTTCTCATCCTGAAGATATGACTAGAAGAAAAATCAAGAGAGAAAAGGTAGGGATGTTGCTCCTGATGAGCAGGCAGTGGTTGGAACATGTTCTTTATACCACAGGGCCTGATGCAAAGCCTGTGACAGCCACAGGAATCACCTTGTTGACTGGTGTACGCTGGATGAAGCTTTGTGTGAACATAGCAGGGAGACTTGGGCCCACAGACACAGGGATGTATCATCATGAGGCACCACAGGTGGCTACTTGAGTGCACATGAACCCTAAGAGGAGGACCCCATGTACTCAGTTGTGTAGAGGTCTGAGGTACATAAAGAGACATGTTCTCCTTTTCACCACGTTTCATTGTGTGATGCAGGTTAGCAAGCTGGTACCACCTGGTTTACATCTCACTAACCTGTAGAAGCTTCTAAAGTACCCCAAGCTCAAGCTCAGTACCTTTCCTCATCTGAAGTGAACGTTAATACTGGTTCAAGAAGTGCCTGATTCCTGGCTCCGGTGTCTTGGGAGCACTGAGAGACAGACACCATAGCCCAGGCTTCTGCTGCCCTGCCCCATGCTTCAGCCGGCCCTGGGACTGCAGTGGGAGAAATCTCCAGGCTCCTGAGTTTCTGGCTGTTCTCTGGCCTTCATCTGACCCCTTCTGGCTTTCTATGGGATGTGTCTCCTGGGAATTGGGTCAGGATGGTCACAGCAACCATTTAGGCAGCTGGATGCTGATAAGGTTTATTTTGCTCTGCTCTTGTAGCGCTTAATGCTAAACAGTTGGGTATGTGCTGTGTTTTCCACTACTCACAAAACATGCCCTTGTGGACTGCAGAAGTTCTCAGATGTGTTAATTATTCTAAATTAATTTCTGAATTACTTTGCTGGTTCTCCCTCAATTAGCATGTGAGCAGTACTGATTCATCTTTGATGTTCCTGCTGTCTTGGTTATTCACCCATAATCACAGTGCTGCTCTTGGTGTTTGATGGAATGATTTATTTCAAGTAACCCACTTCGTGTGTGTCTTCAAGTTCGCATTTGTCATATATGCAGCATAAAATCTATTTTCACAAGCGACTCTAATCACCAAGCCAAGCTCAGCTACACTCCAGCCTTTGTGGGAATTCAGCGCAGGAGTCACAAATGCAGTGAACTGAAAGAATTAGATTCTCAAGGAATACTTCTGCAGGACTTTTCCCATCCTTCAGTCAACTTAAGCCATGGGTCAGAGTGGAATCAGTAGTCCCAAAGTAGATGACTTTCCAGATAGTATTGCTATTTCCAGCCAGTCCATCAGGAAGAGCAGGAATACTGGAGGTCAGAAAGACTTTTTTTTTCCAAATAACTTGTTTTGTTTTCTTTTAAATTTGCAAGTTGTCTAAACCCCATTCAGAAGATGTGTTCAATGTTAGCTGAATGCCAGTTCCCAGAGCATCGGAGAGAAGCAAATGTCCCTTTCGTTAATTCATCCAGAAGGATTGCTTTTCTTTCATCTTATCAACAGCTTTTAAATATTAATGTGCCTTGGAGATTGTAGAATGAAAACAGACTGTTTCGGCTGACTTAAAGGGAGGTTCACAGGGTCACAAGTGGAGTCACAGACGCAGAAAAATGCCAGAAAGTCTGTTTGTGGAACACACAAACATGCCGAGTTTGCTAGGTGGAGTATGCAGCTAAATTGTAGGCAGGCGGGCAGGCTGCCACGGGTCCTGAACTGCCCCATCCCCTGATCCGCTGAGCCCTTGTGCTGCTGCTGCCTCTGCTGTTGCATGGGGATGGCTGAAGCCGACAGCCTCTGATCTTCTTTCCGTCCCCTCTGGACAGAGCAAAGACTCTTCCAACCACAGGGGTGTTTTTCCCTCCTACCAACTTGCTTAGAACTGTTGAGCCATCACATTCCAGATCCCTGTTCCCGGAGTGCTTTAGTCACTCCAATTAGTCTCTTAATCACAGGAATTAGACATGGGAAAGGACTGTTGATTCATCTCCTTGTCTCTTGTCCCAGTGCCCAGTTCATGCGATGAAAAATGGAGAATAGAGCCCAATTTCCCTCTCAGGTCAGGGACCAGCTTGACTGATAGAGACAAAAGTGCACCTGTAAGTCCTCCATTTCTCAGGCCAGGGAACAGCTCAAATTAATTAGCTCTGTCTGCATCTTCCGGAGAGCCCACCCCCTCTTCTTCCAAGAGGAAATCCTCTTGCATTAGATGTAAGACCATGTGTTTCCATATTTACCCTTCTCTTGAGGAATACCCGCATGACGTAACTCAGAAGTCTCGGCAGTCCCTCCTCTGCAACTGGTGGGACCAAGAGCCAACCATCCACCCAGTCTGCATCCCAACCACCCTCGGAGCCTGCAGAGCTTACTGGGAAACCCAGGCCACTGTGCAGCTCCTGTGCTCAGCATTCCTGGGGATATTCCCTCTTCTTGTTGAGCCTAGTAATGCCAGGCCTCATCTAAAAGCTTGAAACCGACCTTATTACAGTAGTTCTGAGGACACAGAAATCCCACCCATGAGGAACAATTGCTCCACAGATGTCCCAAGTATGCAGGAAAGGAACTGGCCATAAAAAAGCAATTTTAGGCGGGTTGAGATTATGAAACGCTTTTTGTGTGTGCTTGCCCAATAGTCCTTTACTCCACTTCCCATAAAATAAACACACGTAACCCTTTACCCAAGGAGGCTGAGCACGTTTAGTCACGTTGCGTCCCCTTCTCTTTCATTCTTTCACTAGGCAAATCTTTCCATAAAAGGGGAGCTTTATTGCACTGGAGGGGACTCCACCAGATGTGCACCATAAACTGAGTTGGTTTGTCAGAGAAAGTAGCCAGTGTGATCCAGAGCAGGGGTAGGGTTGTCTGAGCCAACGGGAAGTTTAGTATTCCAATGCACTTGTTTTGAGAGGCCCTGTTGGAGACAGAGGTGTGAGAGCAGGTCCTTGCCCTGACAAGCAACCCTCTGTCAGTGCAGCAAGGGAGCGGGTGATGCACTGAGGAAGACGTGGGGACAGGCTGTGAGCATCACGTGACTACTAAAGTACTTAGGGACCTAGATAAGTGATTTCTGTGGGTCTGACACAGCTTCTTTGCTGCACTTCACCAGGAAATGCCATCAGGCACCTGCTGGCACTCCTGGCATCCGCATGTCTTTGGAAAGCTGACAGGGAAGGACTTTGTGATGAAGCAGAGATTTCAAACCAGCCCCACAAACCTAGACAGCAGTCTGTCCCTCGAAATGGTGAGCTCTGAGGTGCTCTTGAAAAGCTTCTAAGAGGAGCTGGCACTTTCCAAAATGCCCTGCTCGGGAGCGGTCTGTAAGAGATGGCAAATGGGCACAAAGCCCAGGATGAAATCTCTGCAGTCCATCTCCTGATCTCTGCAGTGTGATTTAAAATTACATGTCCTCCAATCACGTGCTCGGAGCTCCCCACTCCAGGGACATTGGTGCTGAGCCACCTCCCTGCAGACAAGCTGCAGCCTGAAAGCTAGGGGATTTTTCTGAAAATTAAAGAAATGTCTAGCTGATGGTCTGGGCAGGAGCCCAGATGGATGAGACAGAGTGCAGAGAATGTTGCTGGTTCCCCACCTTAAACCAGCTCTTAGATCAGGAGGAGCAGCCTCGGAGCAGCCTGAGTGCCAAACACACTCCCAGGGCCCATCAGCCAGCACCAGGAGCTGACATACCCTCTCCGCAAATTATCCAGTTTAATTTTCATCCAAGCCCTCCTTTTCTTCGAAGTTGTGTTGTTCCTGAACCACTCCCCAAACCCTCACCTTTCCCAGTGCTTAAGCAGCAGCTTTCCTTTCCTTCCCCCTTAGCTTTGCTGTCCCTGGGCCCTCTCCCTGCCTTGGGCCCTCTCCCTGCCTATGCCTTCACCTCACCTGGGGCAGGCTCCCACCCGCTCGCCTGCCTGCACAGTGAAATGCTTCTTTTATCCAGCCTGCTCCTGGGAGGGGAAGGCAGCCCTGCAAATAGCTGCCAAACAACAAGCAGCCCTGTGTCTGGAGAGGATGTGCTCGCTAAGATGGAAGCTCTCGATTGCTTTGGCTGGGGAAGGGGCTGGGGGGGGGTCGGAAGGGGGAGGGACATTCTTTTCACTTTCCTCAAGTTCTTGAAACACTGAGCTGCCTTTCAGCCTCTGTTTGTCTACAAAGTGTCCGTAACCATGTCGGTTTGTCTTTCCTTTTAGGGAGAATTGGGAGCCCCAGGTCCTCCTGGAGTCCTTGGACTCATTGTAAGTACAAAAACAAATGGAGATCTGGCTTCTCAGGGCTTTAACCCTTTCAGCCTGCATAACTACGCACAGATTTTCTTCTTCCTGTGGCAGGGCAGTGAACAGGGCGACTGTTTGTATGGGGGAGGCGTGACATCTGGGGAGAGAGGAGGTTGCCTGGTAGACTTGGGAGGTAGAGGAGGGCAAACCCTTTCTAAGCAAAAGGGGACAGATTAAAGGTTTGCTGTTAGTGCCCTTATTCCTAGATAACTGGCCCTCTTGATAACATTTATTAGGGTATTTCTTCAAAGGTGCAATATTCATTCCACACCAGGATCTGTTGTCTTTTAAAAAGCAAGCCCCTGTACATAGTAACTTAAGGACATGCAGTTCTTGCTCACTGGAGAGACGGTGGGCAGGAACTGTCTGTCCCCTGGGCATACAGGAATTTTACGTGCACTCTCACCATCCCATCGCTAATGCAGGTAATTATGTGCACAGCCAAATTCCATGCTTCATTACACTCTTCCCCAGCAGGACATAAATGGCTGTAAGCATGGGTGGCAACTCATCCTCTGGCAGCTGTGCAGGGGGTTAGTCAATGCCCAGCTGAACATATTATGGTTTATTTTTAGGTCTCAGTACTTGTTTCAAGTTATTTCCTTCCATGCACGAAAAGTGGTAGGTTCTGTTAGTACTACAGCATTCTTTCGCAATGATTCCTCCTTGGCCATGATAATCTATGAAAATTTGACTAGCAGTGAAAGCCTTCCCCTATTGCCTTTCCATAGCTTAAATTACAGGAGTGTGTATGTCAACTGAGGTCAAGGCCTCCATTGCCCTAGACATCACACAAACATCACGTACCAAACCGAGAAATCTTAGACTCCATGGGGGAAAAGCAGAGAATATGGTGAACAAGTGTACCCATCTTGCAGATGGGGGATTGGGGCACAGGTGGAGTAAGGCTTCAGAAAGTTTTTTGTGGAGCCAGGATTTAGGTCTGTGTTTCCCCTTGTTAGTGGAGATGAAAGTAGCTACTTTACCGTAGCAGCAGAAAGGATGTGCACCTGCCAAAGAGCTTAAGAGGAAGATTGCTATTTAAAAGAATACGATTGAAGGTATTGTCCAAATCAGATCATATTTCTCCAAGCTTTTGGAAAGATTTATCTTAACCTGGTTGCTATTATCTCACAGATATTTGTTTGTTAGAAAGTAGAAGGTCAGACACAGTAAATGTGATTAAGGTCCTTCCAGAGATGACGGAGTCAGGTGGCTGCCTGTCCTCCCCTCCTCGCTGGCCCAGCCAGTGCCATGCTGTTCTGTGCTTGGGATCGATCACAGGGGCCAGGAAGGACAGGGTTTGCCTGGAGCTGATGTGAAACGAGGACAGACAGTGTGTAGTTTCTAACCTGCCTTTGTCATCGCGATGTTTTTGTCCCAAATTGACTGCAGCTACCCAAATGGCATCAAATTATATGTTAGGTACAACTAAACTGCGCTTTTTTTTTCCCCTGACTGGCCCCAAGACCTAGCATTGCATGTCCTAGACCAGGATTCAGCTCCATCATCAGATATTTGGAGTCTGTCACCTTCTCTGTTTAGATCCATTATGTCTCTCTACTGACACCCCAAGTTTTTGCTGGAAAAGGGTAAAAACAGCAGTTGTCCTTTTGCTGCTAAGCCTGTTTTGTCTTAAACTTTAAATATTCCTTCTCCCTTCCCATCTAGATGAAGAAATCATCATTCCTGTTGAGAGCTTCTTCCTAGCTTTACTTTTAAGGCAGAAAGCCGATCCTTTGCAATGCTGTTTTTTCAGGAATCGCTGCAGCTGTAGCAATCAGTTGCTGTCTTTCCCAGTTAATCTGTTGGTACCACTCCGAGCAGATAAAAATTTCAAACTGAGATTCAGGTCAAGCTGAGTCAGATGTTGTGCGCAACTCTTGAATTCAGGATGCTGAAGCATCTCTAGTGGGATTGATCTAAGAGTAACCTCCTCCATCCCCCTGGGGAGAAGTGGGCACATCCATCCGGCCTTCTCCTCTCTGTGGGACGGCACCAGCCTCCTTCCCCGGGGTCTGCAGCATGGGGGTCACGCTGTAGGGCGTGGAGAAGGCGGATGGGTGTTTGCTCCAGGCTGGTCCCCATTCATCGCTTCCTTCTTTCCCAGCTACAGCCACCCCCGGCGGACCGGCCGCGTTCCGGCTGCCTCCACGCACCCTGCGGGTGTTTGGGTTCACTGTCTAAGAGAGGCTGAAGAGTAGAATTAAATGTAACTAAAGTCTCTTGCTCTCCTAATTAACTGTGTGGGCAAAGCTTTGAGTAAATGCATTTCTACAAGAAGCCTTTATGCTGGGAGGTATGAAAAGGGCGTCTGTTCAGGCGGCTGTAGCCCAGCGCTCCCAGCGTGACTGCAGGCCCGAGACTGCCTACCAGAGCAGCGTTCCTTCAGCAGAGCCTGCCCTGTTTATTTACACATTGCAGGCAAGGCTGCTGCACCGTATCACTGACTCTCTTCATGGGCAGAAAGCAGTCAAAAGCCTGTTTAAATGCCGGCCACTGAAGGCTTGCTTTTGTAGGCTCACACACAGGTACACACAGCAACCCTGAGCTCGTGTGCTGCAGTTTCTCGTACAAGTCCTAGTGCATGATGCCATGCTGCCTTCTCACTGAATGGCCATGCTGATGAGACACCTCTGTCCCTATCTCCTCCTTCTCTCTCATCCCTATATCGCTTTTAGATATCAGAGCTTGGTAGTGACCCAAATTTTTTGACTATTGCCTTTTCATGCTGTTTGGACCTGTGTTCTTTATAACACACCCTCAAACTCCCTCTGGAGAACTCAGGAATACTGTGGCAGTTTCTTCCTGAGAACATGAGTAACTTCACCAAGAATAAATACACTCCAGGATTGCCTTAAACCAGTTCAGTATTTTCATTTTTCAAACAGTGGAAGAGGGAAATCAATCCATTCAGAAGTTAGGAAGAACATACGAGAAAAATTTTCTCAGATCCTACCACAGTTGCAGACTTCTAGGTGGTTTGTTAATTAATTTTCCATTATTTTGCCATTAATTTACTAGCCTGAATTCCTTACCTATTTTTTAAGTGGATCAGGACCCCAGGCTCCTGGTTTTGGAGTCTGACCACACTCCCCGGCACCTCTATCTCCTGCGGTGCAGGAGCGGGATGCTCACACATTTTCCAGGCTCCCATCGTGCTCTGCCCAACTGCCATGGCCACGCACAGGAGCAGCAGCACAGTGGGGCCAGCTGAGCTGATCATGGGGGACAGCTCACATGTCCCACGGTTAGTGTCAAGGTGCTTTGGGGTCTCTCCTTTGTGGCAAGAGCAGGATGCTAATAGGAGCTGCTCTTCTTCCCTCACATGCCTTCGAGGCAGACACCCTGTGCTTACTTAGAGGGTGTCTACACATCAAAAGTCTCTTGTCTCATGCCAGTGCTGAAATCAGGGCTGCAATTCCTCAGGGATACTGAGAAACCAGATAGGAGAGAAATTTCACACCAAGTACAGCTGTCTATTGGTTTTGCACCTAATGACTTCGGTAATTTTCTTTCTCTTACCAGGGTGACATGGGCTCTGTTGGACCGATAGGCTATCCAGGACCAAAAGGCTTAAAGGTGAGAGAATAACTGAGCTGTGCAAGCTCTTGTCCCTCCATAGGCAGGGCTGAAGATCTCACTGTTCCTCCCTTGGGTAACAGTGACTTGTCCCAGGAGAAAGGACAGGCAGCAGTGATGCTTGTCCATTGACCCAGGCACAGGGCTGTCGAACACAACGTCCCGCTGGTGGTCTGCAGTAGGTGTAAGTCAGTGGACGATCCCAGGGGCATTTTCCCTGTGTGCCTCCAGCCCATGAAGGGTGTTTAAAGAGTGTGTGATGGAGCACACTTTGGGAGCTGGCCTTGGGACTGGGCCAGGCCAGTGCTGTGGGTCTGAGCCACCAGCCCCATCAGGGACATCAGTGTCATCGGTGTCATAGACCTGAGCAAGCCTTCACAATGGCTCAGTCTCACTCTGAACTTTCTTTTCTTTTAGGGGCTGATGGGAAACCCTGGAGAACATGGACTGAAAGGTGATAAGGTGATCTGAATACTCCCTTATTGCACTGTGTTTTAATTTTGCATGTGAAACCCCCTTTCTAGCTTTTCTTTCTTATTCAGCACCATGGTACTGGTTCCGCTCTGGCTTATCTCTTTGCCCCCCATCCTCCCACCCTCCCTCCTTTCTTGATTCTCTGTTTTGGATTTTCCTTTCTTTTATGATATCTGCCCCATCCCCTTTTCCATGGAGTTCTTGTACGGATCAGTTATGCTCGGATCCTCTCTGGAGCTTCTGGCTCCCACAGATTTTGACAGTAACTCTAAGATTATCTGGTGCTTCACTGGGCTTTTATATTTTTATATTGGTTACATGATGGGATGGGGAGGAGAATGAAGACCTAACAACGCTGACAGTGAGTTTGCATTAATGCATTTGGTGGAAATGCATGATGTGACAAAGCAGCGCAGCTCACTGATTCAAGCAAACCAACTGGATCCCCAGGAAACACTGTTCTGTGTTAGGTACCTCAGGTCCTGTTCAGAGAGGCTCACCTCGGTTCAGCTTTCTGCTGAGAGGAAATTACCTTGTGTCAAACTGATATAAATCACTTTAGAAAAAGAAAAAAGGAGAGGGGCATTGATTGCAATGATTTAGTGCTGCTGGCACAAAATCATGCAGCTTGAGCTAAATCAGCATAAAGCTGTGTGTGTAAATGTCTCACTGTCATGAGAACCATCCTCCTACAGATACTCAACTGTAAGATTTATTTAGTCTGAAAGAGTGGGAGGTGCAATCATTTATTGTTGGCTCTGATTGCTCAGGAGAGCAATGGAAAATGACCATTAAGTGTATTCTCCTCCTCCTGTCTGGTGTTTTATTCTCTTGTTAGATGTTTGCTTTTAAACAATGATTTAGCAGCCCAAAACTGCACATGGGGGAAGTAGTGTCAAGCCAGTTGATTCCACTCTCGTTATATTATAGCAGCTCTTTGCCAGAGCTCCTGTGTCTGCAGTTCCCATTTCTCCCCTTTACTGCCTTTTCACTTTTGTAGAGGAAGGAGAAGGCAAGTGAAGGCCTTTTCTTTAGGGCAAACTTAAGACGTCGTAGCTGCTTTCTTGACTCAACACCAATTCCTAGAGCCCACAGACTCTTCTATCTTCTCCTTGGAATAAATGATTGAATATCTTAAGAATCACCAATGTTTAAACCATTGTTTAGCAAAATGAACCTGCCTGGACATTACAGTCTCCATTACTTTACACAGACTGCTCTGTTCATCCCCAGTATTTCTCTAGCCGCTGCTATCACAGTAACCAAATGGTTTGCAGCTCTCCCTAGAGTTATCCTTACAATACTCCCAAGTGCAGAATCACCCATCCTCCCCCAATAATCCCATGCTCGGTCTTGCAGCCTCTCTCTTGAGGTGCAGGAAACCTTTTCTTTCCCTCCCTAGCTACCTCTTTCATGGCATTTTTCTTGGACAGGACAGACTTCCTTCCTGCCTTTCCTTACAGCCCTTTCCTAATCCAAGACTGACAGACCTTCCCTCCTACTCAAGCCTCCTCTGTCCCTAATGAGCTGACTTCAGTTCAAATATCCTGGGTGCTATCAGACACTCGGATCAGAGCAATGGCGACCTCAGAGTCAGAGAGAGCTTCCAAACACTTGTGTGTATCCTTTCCAGCAGCCCAACAGCCAAAGGGCTGGAAAATACAAGATAAAGGAGAATCAGACCTGTTTAGTCATCGATGGCCACAAGGTTCATCTGCTCAGGAGAACACACGCAGCTCTGGCATTGCAATTTTTACCCAAAGCATCAGAGTCTGCTGCACTTGTTTGCATGAGTATAAACAAAGTTCATCAGCTCTTCTTACACTGGGGGGAGGATTTGGCCTGAAGTAGCTTTGTGGTTTTTTCAGTTATTTGGTTTTCTGATTTTTTTGGTCTTGCTGTTCAGCTATAGTTGGCCCAGTTTATAATACATCTCTTCTCCAACTGATCAAAAGGCTGTTGCATTCATTTACTCACTCCCATGTTTTTTTAGTGAGTGGCACCTTTGAGCCTTTTCATTTTCTCTCTGATTTGGACATCATGAGCAAAACCACTCATCCCTTCTTACAGCTTGTTTACATTTGTGTTTTAATCGTTTATGTTCTGGTGTCACTAACAAATTTAAATGATATCTGGTCTTGCTGCTTTTGCTCAATTTGTAGCAAGGGAAAAACTCTTCCTTCAAAGAGCTTGTGTTCAGAATGCATGTGTGGTAGAAGGAAAGGACATTTGTGTCCTTCATGTTAGGTGAGGGCTTCTGGGTCACAGGAGTCACTGAGGAGGAGGTTGCTAGATGTGGGAAGTACACCCTGGCCTCTTTGACCCTCTCCTTGCCGAGATCATCTTTTATCTTATTGCCTGCCTTGTTTCAATGAAAACGTTTTTTATCTCAGCCTTTATTAAGAAGCTGCATCATAATAAATCTTTCTTTGCTCCCTTTGTTTTTGACACACGCTTTTTAATTGAAGCATTTTTAGAAATACCTGACTTAAGGAATACCGCATAGAGGAGAGCAGAGGCAGGATCTCTGTTCACACAGTGCCCGGTTGGGCTTGTGTTGCAGGAGGGACCCTACCTGGAGCAGAGAGATTGACTGGTGTCCCTTCTGTAACCTCTCACCAGCTGTGTCACTGTTAGTTTCTGCTGCTATTGCTGTTTTTAATGCTTTGACATGTTAGTTAAAGGCTTTCTCTGATTGCCTGCTATTGTTTTTCTGTTCATTAGATTTTGACTTCATTGTAACCCTCCATTGTCATCTTCAGACAAAACTGTCTTACTACTCTGACCAGAAACATAAGCAGCCTCCTTGAATGTTGTATTTATTCTCTATGTCTGTTGGTCTGAAAGTTTGCCTCTTGCCATTCTTGAAACATTTCCAGACCACAGTTGTATGCTAATCTGCCTCTGCAGAGATCCTTATTCATGGCTTGTTCACCTCCCAAGTAACAGTTCCCCTCTCTGCTGGATGTTGAAGATGCAATTACAAGGGTGCACTTAGCTAACTAGTTGGGGATGACAGTCCAGTCACTATGCAGCAACCCTTTCCCAGCACACTGGTGTGGTTCAAGCACACCCATCCCACTGTGTCACTCTATGAGCAAGTCTCTGAGTTCCCTTTGAAGAGCAGATTATTTCAGATTTCCAAGCTGGTGCTGCTTTCCAGTCACACGTTCACCAGGAATGCTGCAGGAGAAGGGAGAGCTGGCACCATACGATGCAGAGGTGATGCACAGCCCATACAGCAGAAAGCTCTGTTAGAGTTTGGGAGTCCTGTTTACAGCCTGGGTAGTTAACAGGGGTCAGAAATCAGTTGAAGACACATGATTTTCCATAGGGGTTGAGCTGCCAACTGTCCAAGCATTTTTCCTGAGACTGTGGGCACCTCAAAGGGCTAGTCCATCTCTGAAAGACCTGACCCATGTGCAAGATGATTGAATCCAGGTACTAGCAAGCACAGATGATCCCCAGGCTCAGCCAACAGTAGCTGTCAGCCTTACTGAACATTCCAGCACCAAAGCAACACCTTACACCAGAGAGTCCCAGCCTATGGAAGGCCGAATCTTGTATGAAGATGTCAGGTGGATTCTCTGGAAAGCAGTAATGATTTAGAAATGGAGGCTTTTCCCAAAGGAATGTGAGGGACTATTGCAGGAGAAGTGCAGTAGTGTCCCATGACATGGCCAGAGGAAAGGGCAATAAATGTACTGGCTCTCCCCTCTTGTCCTCCACCATGGTTTTCAGAAAGCTAGTAAACACAGAGTTAAACTTCATATTATTAAAAAAAAAAAAAAAAAAAAAAAAGCCCTGGTCATTTGTCAGCATCTGAAATGCTGGGTGAGCAGAGATGGAGAGTGGCAAACCTCACTGCTCCATGCTGACAATAATCAGTAACCTTTCATAATTAGCAATTCACAACAGATGAGAGCAGCCTTGGGGGCCTCACACCTTCCATCTGCTGCTACTCACGGACTAGCCCAGGTCTGAGGGGCAACAGGGATTTCAAGAGCGTCCGATGTCCTCCCTGGCAAGGGACAGTCTTTTTCCTCCCATCGTAGTTCTGCCAAACGTGGCTGTGTTTGCGTGGTGCTGCCTGCGCCGTGCCCTGTGTTACCGCCCTGGGAGTGCCCCAGGGTCCCTGGAGCACAGCCCATACTGCTCCTGCCTGGCCTGTCCCAGCAGCTCCAGGCCACAGTTCGCAGTGTTGATGAGATTTAATTAGATGTCTGCAGTCTCCTGTCAAAACCATCTGTCTCAGTCACATCCAAGCATGTGGCCTGGTACAGGTTTGTCTTTGCGTAGCTGAGGAAAACTCCCTTCTCTCAACAGCAGTCAGATCAGACACCGGTCAAATCTAAGCACGATGACAGGGTGGCTGGGTGGGGCGTGTGGGCAGCAGTACCTGAGGCTGCCACCTTGATGCACCTGGGAGAGGGTCCTCACTGCAATGCTGCATCTTTCAGAAATGCTGCTACTGTTCCCCTTTGCCATGACAGGAGGAACCACCTGCCTCAGCACTGAGAGGGTTTTCCCCTTCCATGAGAGGGTCTTACACTGTTTTTTGGACTTTGTTTCCTATGTTGCCTCGTTCAGTATTCTCCAAGGTGCAGCTCATTAATCCCAATGCATGCATCACATGGTGGAGGCCAGGCATGAACTAGAATAAGGGGCAACATCCCACTCCTCCTGCAAAAATCACATCTTTGTATCTAGCTGCTAGACAGGCAAGTACAGAGCACACCAACGCTAACCAACCCCTTCTGCATCCCCCATAAAAGCTTTGATATCACAGAGTTTAATGTTGTTTTTTAAAGCTCTGGTTTTCCCACAAAATGGGTCATCCTTCTGTTCCCATTTATATGTTTTCATGGAGGCAATGAGAGGGGGCAGAGAGGGTTGCGTCTGCTTTTACAGGGAGAAGTGGAATTATTGTATAACCCTGAAATAGAGTGGTCTTGAGAACACCACGTGATGCTGATGAGTGCAGAGGAAAGGTGGAGGAAGTGGAGGAAATCCTAGCTACTTGTTCACATAAAGGAGTTTTATGAATCAGGACATCTGTAACTTGTGAAGGACACAGCTCAGTAAAATACCTCTAGTGGTTCTGCAGTGTTAGTTCCCCTTGTATTGCTAAGCAGAAAGTCTTGGGAAAAGAGAT
Organism: Athene noctua; assembly: GCF_965140245.1. Lineage (NCBI taxonomy): Eukaryota > Metazoa > Chordata > Aves > Strigiformes > Strigidae > Athene > Athene noctua. Next base: position 7,345,986 of record NC_134056.1, on the reverse strand, counting down.
GTCCAGTCAAGAGCGAAATGAGGTTTTTGCACAGCAACCTCCTCTGCATCCTACAGACAGCAAACACACCTCGTACTTGCAAATCTGTCGCTTCCCTCATAGCCCCCTCTCTGTGCCGTGTGGTGGTAAGAAGAGCCTCAGAGTCTCCGAAGCTGCATTTCTTTTTATAGGTAAAACATGAAACATAGGCAATACCCCATGGGCAGAGCCTGTTTGTAATTTCAGACTGTACATTCCTCCTCCTCCTCATGAGCAAAGTCCTTGCAGCCCCTTTTCATCATCTCAGCATCGATTTTTTTTTTAATAATAAACATGCCTGACCTCTTTCCTTCTTATTTTTCCCCTCATGTTAAGGAAACACACCCCAAGTCACAGTTTCAGATTTACTGTGCTCAAGGCAGGCGAAAGGGTCCCCTATTCCTCAGTTTTGGTTTAAGATATTAATGGCCATTGCAGATGGACCATTCATGCCATGAGATTTTGCTCTGCTATTGCAACAGCATGTGAACGTCTTTTGTGGAGCCCAGATAAAGATGAGAGATGTGTTTTGTCTTTCCTTCTTCCTTCTTATTACTCTCTCTAATGCCCATTTCTCAGAGTTGTTTGAAAACCATTTTCTCTGTCATGAAGGCATTGTCCCACTTTGCTTAAAGGTCAGTGATAAACGTTTGTTCCTGCCTGTTGCTATGCTCAGGAAACTCTTTTGTAGTAGTCATTTCTTAATGTCCTTCTTCCAAAACATTTTTTCAACAACCACTTATACTGTCTGGGTAGAAAAGCTCTTAATAAAAAAAATCTTTTGGTTTGACCCTCAGCATAGGTGATAAAGACAAGGAGTTTTCAGAGCAAACCTCTCACTTTCAAGAAAATTTTTCTGCTGTGTTCTGACAGGAGCAAGAATTAGAGTAGATTTCAGTGATTTAAGTCTCGGCCTAAATAAAATAAGTAGAAAATTCAGAGAAGATGAGAGAAATCTGGCAATGGCTGGAAATTAACTGGGTCATACAGTAGTTTTTTTGCCATCTCTATTGTATCTAGTACTTGGGGTTCATCCGAACTGAAGCTGTGTAAATAGCTGATTGTTTCCATTTGCTTGCATTAAAAACAAAATAAAAAAGATAGATGGAAAATATTTCAGATGAAGCAAAATGCTGGTTATTTGATGGAAATGAAAATATTTTAGGTTAAAAACCAAATGAGTAAAATTAATTTAACGTTTTTAAGAGAAAGATTTTCATTTTGCTATATAAAAGATTTGTTTTGAAGATGGTTCAGTGAAATGTTCTCGGGAACACTTACCAAAACATTTAAGCAAATTTAGCATGAGTCCATTAAATGTTTCCATCACTGATTCTGCATAGTTTTTAATTATTTTTCTTCTGAAATAGTTGTCTCCAAAAAGCCTTTCCCATCTGAACCCTTAACCATCCACAATTTCATTATCCCTTGCACGTTACTGAAATAGTAAGAATTATTTCAAGTCTCTGATAATAACTGGGTGGTTTTTGCTTGAGTAGAAGTGGACTTCCTCTGTCATCTCTTTGTAGACTTTGGCTCTGTCACAGGAATCCATATGTCTTCCATGTGGACTATGTTTAAACATATAGCTCTCTGCTCTTGGATGGCTTGTTCCCTTACGAGGAAGCCAAGTTTAGAGGCATGTGCTGTGCATGGGACAGAGTTCCTCCAACAGTTATTTCTGTTGGGTCTTGTCACTGTACCAAGTTTTTATAGTCATTCCTCCTTTGACTTCCCAAGTAGAATTTTCCTTTCTCTGCCCCATCATTGACTCATCCTTTGTTTAAGTAAATCACTAAATAAATGAGGTTGGAAGGGACATCAGGAGGTCATCTTGTCCAACAGGCTGCTCACAGCAGGGCTAAGAGGCAGTGCAAGATAGCCCACCGCTCCTAACAAAACCTTCAGGGATACTTATTTTTTACCCAGGGAGTCAGAGGCTGTTATGATGATTCAAAGAGTGGAAAGAAAGGTAGCTGGGTTAGGAAATAGTGTCAATGATGGTGTGCTCCGAGCTCAGAGATGGGATCCCATCTCAGTGAACACCAGCCTACCCCTTCTGGGGAGCCTGAGCCAAGATACTGGCAGTGAGATGATACTAAAGCATGACAAGAAGTTGCTCTTGTTTTCTTATAAAAGAAGATTAATCTCTGATGCCAGCACTAGGATGCACTCACAAAAACCCTGAGATTTGTTTACTTTTCTGTAGAGTCTTATGAGAGAAAAGGTCCATTCATTGAAAACTAGCTCTTCTGTTCAGCTGAATTTTAGCACTTCACCAATTTCACAGTTGCTGTTAGCCAGAGGAATGTAGTCTCTCTTCTCGCAGCTTCTATAGAAACACAATGCTTGGGAATTCATATTTTTCTCTCTTGTAGTTTTATTTCTCAGTTTAGAACCAATGTTGGGAAATACATACTTCATTCAGGATTGTTATTACAGTTAATATGACCTACAGTTTGCCAGCAGTTCAGTTTTGAATGAAGCTAGTGACGAGACTTTTGCTGTACAGTTCACCGTCTAGCATCTGCCTGGGCATTTTGGCCATTGCTGTTGCCTATTTTAACTCTCTGGTGATGTGTATCCAGGGTGATCAGGGAGGAGCAGGTGTTCCAGGAGATGTCGGCTTCCAAGGAGACAAGGTAATTGGTCTTTTCTCCACCATTTTTTTCCTGTACATAGCAGTATGTGTGGCCACCAGCTTTCTCAGCTCATCTTAAGCCACGAGGAGCTGGAACTAGCTGCATCCTGCTGTCAGGTTTCCCTGCTCAGATAGTTCTCATTTGGGGTACACTGTGCCTTTCTAAAAATTCATGTCAATATATGGATTTTGTTGTTACTCGTAATAAAAGCAGTTCTACTGGGGGATTTCTGTAAAAGGAGACATATATTCATACAGAAATTGGAGGTGAAGGGATGGGATTGATGGGGATGGGGTGAATGTGTGTGGTCCAGTGACTGCAGACTCAGAGGTTTTGTCTGCTCAGTGTGACAGCTTAAACCCTGACCCAGTGGAGCACTTAACACTGTGCATAACTTCTAAGTAAATGACATCTCCCCTGTGACTACAATATGATACCGACTTCAGCTGACTAATGCTCTACTTAGCACTGCACTGGGGCCTACATGGCTTTGAGCCACAACGAACTGCAACGGCTCATGTTCGTTGGGGTTAAATTCAGCCCCAGCTTCAGCAGAAATGGCTCACTGACATTAGTGCAACTGTCCCAGCCCCTTGCAGGGCTGAGTTCAGCCCCTTAGAAAATGTTCCTCTCTGCTGCAGAGAAGCTGGAGCCTGGGGAAGTGGTATCTTTTTTTATGCTTCATTGTATTTTCTGAAAAAATCTGTCTCTCTCTCTCAGGGCAGCCAGGGTTTGCCTGGGGTCCCTGGGGCACGAGGGAAAGCGGGCCCCCTGGTAAGTGATCAAGCATCCTCTGCTTCCTCATCTCCCTTTCTAAAGGTTCAGTGCCCAGCTGGAAAGACAGCTTGGCAGGGGTGTGCTATTCTAAACAGGAAAGCCAATAGCCAGGAGCCAGCTCACTTTTCTCCATGTTTTTCTGATTTCTGCAGGGAAAAGTCGGTGACAAAGGTCCAGTTGGCTTTCCAGGACCACCTGGCCCCGAGGTATGTCCCACCATGTCCTTCTCACGTCTTTCCTTTCTTTGGTAACTTCTGCAGTGTCCTTTCTTCAGCAAATTCACACGGTAACACCTCTCTCCCATCTCTTTTTGCCTCTGCAGTAGTTATTTGATGCCTGCAGCTTGCCGCCTCACTGAGCACCAGCTCTCTGATAAACACCCATATGGCGTTTGAGAGATGCCCATCTTCTTTCCCCACTGGAGACCTTTAGCTCTCGAGCTGTGCACACACAGACAGGCCCACAGAGGGTTTTGATTAGGAGGCATATGCATATAGCTGTTGCTAATTTATATGGAAAGCAAGAGCCAAACACTGCCTCCCAAGTGGGCACCCAGCCCAACAGAGGGAGGGGACGGCTGCCACTGCTACTGCTCACCATGGCACCTGAGCTCTGATACATTTACCAACCCGAAACTGGGGTGTTCTGGGGTCAGAGCCTTTGCTAATGATGGGCAGATGGATTGGTTCAGGACAACATCACACCAAGGTCCAGAAACACCGAGGCAGAAAGAGCTTTGCAGTGTTGTGGGATTTACTGTTATTTAATGAATTGAGGTCCACTTTCGTTCAAAGTGAGAGATGGGGTAAACTGTCCCATCTTGTACTGCACTCAGATTTCCTGATTTCCAACTACAATTCCAAACCTTTTTCTTCCCAATCTTCCTGTGCAAGTCCTATAAGTAACAGTTTGTTCTTTTTCTTGTTCAGAAAGGTCAGTCCCCAAAGATTGTCTCTAACTCGCCAAGAGCCCCAGACTGTCTCCCAGCCACCAGCTAGACTCTGTGGACACTGGTCTTTCTACTCACCTTGGTGTTCTCTGGCCCTTGAAGTTGTTCTTCAACTGCTTTTGTGGGGCAGAACACTCATTTCTTGAATCTTGCATCTCACTTTCCACCTACCCTCCTTTTTTTAGTGTAGGTCTTCAGTTCTCTGCTAGGGTGTGATGGTACATGAGTGGTGATGAGGTAAGGAGGATGAAGATGGGTCATGACCCATTCTGTATCTCATGGTGTCCTGATTTTTCCTTCCAATTTTTGGTGTAAATATCATAGAGGGTTTTATCATTTTTTCTCCCACAAAATACCATTTCAAGTAGAAAAAGACCCTTACTGCCCTTACCAAAAAAATTGTCTCAGTAATATCTTAAATGCAGGATCAGCTTCCCAGCACATTGTCCTTTTTCTTCTTCATAAGCAACCAGACAATGTCTGTAAGATGCTAGAGAGCCACCTCCAGCACAACTGGTGGTCTGTTTTCCCTTCATCAGTGTTCTGGTATTTTGCTGGGTCTGGAAGGGCTCTCGGTCGAGTGCTGCCACTTAGCAATCGTTCCTCTTTGTTGCTATTGGAAGTAACCACAGATTCCTTTGTTTCCTCAGCGAAGGGCTGGTGGGTGGAAAGAAGTCACTGCCTGGCTGAAGGCGGCAGCTAATGAGCATGTCAGCACCTTTCCTAATTCCTCGCCTGCTTCCCTTTGTCACTGAGGCGTGCAGTTCGTTTCTCGGAGCAATGAGATTATGCGCTGACTCATAAAGATTAATTAAAACCCAAATTGCAGTTTTTAGCCGTGTGATGACAGGGAGGCCCTCACAGCAATAAATCTTCTAAGAAGATGGACCTAAAGGGAACTGCTAGGAAAGGCTGCTCTTGAATCCAACCGATACCGCTGCTGCCGTTGTCTTGTTTCATTCCCTTTAGAAGCCACGCAGTGGCCCGCACACGGACACTGCCAGCACGTAACAAACGTCTCAGCCCTTAGCCTTTAATTAAAATTCTCACAGAGGCTATCCTCTGAAGCTGGCTGCAAAAGTCCACCTGTGCACCCTGACTATTTCTCATTTTCTTCAGGGCTTCCCAGGTGACATTGGCCCACCAGGAGAAAATGGTCCTGAAGGCCTGAAGGTGAGTGGGGCAGAGATTGAAGCTCTGTGTGGGGTGGGAGGCAGCCAGGGAAAATAAAGTAGTGGGAAGGAGGGAGAGAGAAAACCCTGGAGATTCCTAAAGATTGTCCCTGGCCAACATTTCAGCTTGGTCTGTTTGGCTTGAGGTCCCTCCAAGTGCAGGGTTTTCTTTTTTTCAATTTTTTTTTTTCTGTAACAAAATTGACATTGGATGATGTCCCGTGGCTGTGAAAGAGACCTTCTCATTTTAATTGCCCTTCTGAGCTTATGTTTCTATTTTCTGAGTATCTTTTCCTTTGGCTCTTTCTCAGGGAAAGCCAGGAGCAAGAGGTTTACCTGGGCCAAGAGGACTGCCTGGACAAGAGGTGAGTGTCCTCAGACCAAAAGTAAATTGGTTTTAAAGTATAATGTTGAATTTTAAAGATTAATGTATGCTGAAATGGTGCCTGCAACTTGAAATCCTCCAGTCCTCTGTATCTGGAAGAAGATACTCCTATTCTGTGATCAGAGATGCACTAAGCTGCAGTCCTGTGATCTTTGCTTCCAGTCACCGCTGGCATCTGCTGACCCGAAAGTCTGCATTGGCTTTTAAAGTCTGTTCCCCCACACCCACGTACACCCAGAACAGGTGTTAGTGCCCTTTTCCCTGCACATCCCCTTGCACAGGCATGCCCTGACATGGCTTTTGCGTTCTCCTCCTTTAAGTGTGTTTTCTTTCATCTGTGAGACCTGCAGACTCCACTCTCTCCTACAGAGCAATATCCATCTGCTAAGTGTACATAAATTGAAATTGCTGCTCTGCAAAGATTCATTTGCCCCTGCATCTCAGAGCTTACAGCTATCACTTACCACTTGATGTGAAAACCTGAGGTTTCATTCCACTCACAGTCACTAAGAAGGGACGATTGTCATTGAATTAATTGTCCTGGAGCTGCAAATACTTAACAGCAGCAGCAGAGAAGGCCTGAGTGCCCTCTGTTTATCCTGTTGTAATTCCAGTGACTTCAGTGTAGTTTCTTCTCATTCAGGCCAGTGTAAGCTGTTTGTCCAGAGTCATGAGACATTGTGCAAATACTACTTAGTGCATGCATGGGCAGGAGGTCGTTCTAATAGCACTAATAATTCTTAACTTTTTCTGGGAACTCTTTTGCTTGCTTTCTAAATGGGATTAATGCAAATTAGCTCACTTCTTTGCACTGAAATAGGAAAAAAAAATATTCTAGGCAATTTAAAAAAGGAATCGAACCCCTGCATTCCAGGTTCAGGCAGGCATGACCAAGCTGCCTTCAATTTACTCTAGTTACTGAGTGTAAAAGTAAGACTGAAGACATGGACATGGAGTTCAACATAAGCTGTGCTAAAGGACTTTGAATATGCACCAGACCACACCACTGTGCCTTTACCACTGCTGTTACCCAAGGCAGTAGGTCAAGGCTGTGGATTACATCATCTTTTGAAATGTGGCACATTGTGTGTGGTTTGTCTGAGCCTGTTGAGCTGGGTTCCTGACTTCCAGTCCCATCTTCCGCCTGCCAGCTCGTGCCACTTCATTACCACGGCTGACCACCTAAATGAGAACAGCCAGAACTGTGGCTGCCAAGAGAGCTTTTAATTTCTCTCTTGGCAGTTCGTTATAGACACTTGAGATAATTTTTGTGAAGCTTAATTGAAGGTCTCCTAGAAACTGTAGATCTGATCCTATCACATTAGAAATTGGTGTAGAGCCAAGGGAGAGGACCGAGTCCAATTGCTGTGTGAGATTTTGAGATAGCTCCATGCTGCAGCATGTGTAGTCCTATTTGAAAGCAAAAGGGAAACCTTCATATAGTTGCCAAATGGTTCTGTGGGAAACTTTGCAACACCCTTTTTTGGGGGGGGGGCGAAAAGAAAGAGAGAAAAAGAGTAGAGAGCTCTACAGCATTCAATTCCCTGCCAAATCAAATGAAGCAGAGTCATGTGAGCATGTCCAGGGTACCGTATGGGCTAAATCCAGCCCATGATAGGCCCAATCAACTGGTGTTGACTTTGGCCAAATTTTGGATGACCTTTACTGACAGGACTTGATTTTTTTTTTTTTCTTGATTTTTTTCCTGAGATGGGGAAAGGGGGATGAAAAACCTCAGAGATGTTGAGCTGCCTGCTTTAAGGTTCAGAAAGACTCAGTTGTTAGAATGTGACAGCTGAGCACACAGCCTGTGTTTAACTGCTGCTCATACTGCAGATCTTTCATTCTTGCCACATGGTGAATCCAAATTTTGTCACTATTTTACCTTTTATTTTAATTTCTTTTCACCTCAGGGAGATGAAGGACCCTTAGGACCACCAGGAGTCCCTGGTCCGGAGGTAGGTTTCAGTCATTTACTCAGTTACTACCAGCTCTGTTCACCTTGCAATGAAATTGTAGTTAAATTAACATAAATCTTCAAACCTCCAGGTCTGGGGACTGATCTGCCCTTCTAAGAAATATTGTCTTGTCCAGGGCTTGGTCCAATTGCTTGATCCAGGATTGCTGAAAGTCAAGGAAGTGTCTTGTACAGGGTGTTGAGTGGGACTGTAATTTTATAACTTGCTTAAAGTATCAGACCTTGAAAAACCCTCTAGCATTTAAATAGTTCATCCTCACGATAGAGCACGCTGACTGGAAACCATCTCTGTAACCAGCTGTGATGTTTTTTCCTTGATTTATAGTATTTTTCAATGAGTAGAGGGGAAAATCAAGACCAGACAGTGAGAGAGAGTCCTTTTTTACCTCTACACCACTCTGAACACAGTGATGTAACACAGAAACACAGTTAGAAGAAACAAAAAGAATATTATCATATCTGTGAGTTTGCCAGCTCAGGATTTTGTGATGGTTATATACATAATTGTCACTGCAGGATAGTAAAGTATCTTGAAAAATTGGTAACTCTGCTGGAGCTTCTAGGTGGATCGGAAAATAAGTGTTTTATCTTGCATTTCCCCCACTGTTCTGGTAGATACTTTCATACCTTTCTGGAGCAACATGATAAATCCTGTTTCTACAATGCCTGGGACAGCAACATAAGTGTTCTTCCAGCCAAAGGGAAGGCTCAACATGAGCTTTTGGTCTGCAGGTTTATTTCTGCTTTTCTGACCTGTTGCTGTGAATGTCAGCCTGGCTTCCCCCACTGTAGGGACAGTTCTACTTCCAGATCCTCTCTGGGTGCCAGGGACAGAGCCCCTGAGAAGCTGGCCAAGTCCCTGCCAACACTAGCATCTTTGAATGCTCAGACTGCTGGTGTCCTTGTTGGCATTGCTACAAGAAAAATGCTGGAAGTAGAATAAATCCAGCTGAATGTGGCACATAAACTAAAGGGAAGCAACAAAGCCCTTGGCTTGGTTAATTATAGTCCAAGCATTGTCTTTCTGATGTGACGTTTAACTAATGGAATTGAACTGGAGGGTCAGCAATGGGCTGAACCTTGGAGTAGCTGTCTAGGCATGTTCCCCATGGATCAGACCTAGTGTCACCCAAGACACAGGCTTTCCTCTTGTGTTGCCTTTGCTCAGTAAAGGTTGTGGCACCTCAAGCACCCAGAATTCACAGGGAGCACTGCTTGTAAGCTGCACCATATAGGTCCACAGACAGACTACTGTGACTAAGGGCAGCTGCAAGCTTTTTATGGTTTGGGGTTTTTTTCCATTTATTTCAGGGTCGATCTGGCCGGAAGGGATTTCCAGGAAGACCTGGTCCTGATGGTCCAAAGGTGAGGAAAGAGTTTATTCCTGATCAAGAAAGCAGTGGGTGAAAGGGAGGAAAAAAAGAGGGCAATATTTTTCTCAACTTTACCATGCTCCAAGCCTAAGATATTCATTCCAGAGAGGACATGGGGAACTGAGGATTTCTCTTTTTCTCTGAATTTTGGGATCTCGGCTTCTGCTTGGTTTCTTCACCAAAAAGAATGATGGTACATTTTTTTAAGCCATGTGCTTTATTATAAACAAGTGTGTTCCTCCTTTGATACTAACCAACTCCCTGCTCCATCATCTCATCTTATTTTCCATTGCTTCTCCACGTTTTTGTTCTAAAACAATGCACATCATTCCTATCTTTGCTGCCTAATTAGCAGCGGGAGCCATCCCAGGGCAGTCCACTCCACAAACCCACACTCAAAAGGAAAGAGAAAACCCAACAAAAACAACCTCTTCAAACAGTAAATAGCAAAAATGTGGTCTGGCAGCACATCTGGAGTATCTGCCTACTGAGAAAATACAACTGCCATCATCCAGAGACAATACTGATTGTAGCGGTGAGTCTGGCCCCTGGATGGCCTGTCCAGGGGCACTCCGCTGGCCTTCGAGTGCTGCCATGGCTGCCCTTATCCCTGTGGGTTGGAAATTCTCCTCCTCCTCTACTTTTCTCTTCACCCCTCATTTTTCTCATTCTGTGAATTTCTCTCATCCTGCACTGTGATTTATCTCATGTGGGTTCTTTTGGTGGTTTTCACATGGATGCTCCATGTGACAGCAACATGCTTATGTTTGAGGTTTTGCAAGAGCAGAATCAGGGTACGGTACTGCCTGGGAGTAGTTGGGTTGTCTTTTATTCTTGTGACACTTCCACCAGCAGGTGAATTTTCTTGGATCCCTTCTACCTCCCCATGGTGTCTGCACTCTTGCTTTCCCTAGATGCTCCTCAAATCTTTCGGTTAATCAGGGTCCTTTCCTACTCTCTTCCTGTTGATAATGTATCTCTGTCTTCATCTGTCTGTTTTACTGAGTCTTTCAGGTTGAAAAGTTACGGGTCAGAAACACCCTAACTTCAGGAACATCCCTGTTGAGCAGTCATGCCTTATTAAACATGGGGTTAAAACAACCAGGTCTAGGCTATGCCAAGTAGACAGCTTATGTTTCAATGTTTAAGTTTGGTTTTGTGAAGGTTATTTTACCACAGCAGGACTAGCTGCTTTTAGGGCATTTCACTCCAGAACAGCAAGTGTTTACTCCATGTTTGTGTCAGCTGTGTTTCTTGCTTTGGATTATCTTTCAAGTCACAGTTGTTTTTGTACAATGATGTTTCTTGCAGATTTTCCATGGCAGCCCAAATCATGGGTGTACAAAGAATCATGTTGTACTGAGGGTCTGAGTGGGAGCACCAGGTAACCTCTGTGCCTTGTCTCTCCTTGTCTTGCAGGGGGAGCCAGGAAACCATGGCCGACCAGGGAAAGTTGGTGAGCAGGTAAACTCTTTGTTTTCCTTGTCTGTTTGATGATCTCCTATGTACACTGTCTCCTAGAAGACCAGAGTGCAGGCAGAGGACAGTGCCCAGGGGTTTCTGTCCACCTCAAACCTGCCCATAGTCCTGGTGCCCCAGCTGGGGTGCTTGGTCTGGCTGAAGCTCCTGGTGAACAGCACTGACAGTGACCGTGGTGTCTATTTTAAACTGAGGGTCTTTTCCATAGGCCAAGTGCTCTGATAAAGTCACAGTTCAGGTGGATGTGCTGGCAGTGCTGGCAGCAGTACAGCACACACAGCTGGCTGTGTTTCTCAAGGAGGCAAAGCCAAGGTCAGGAAAAGAGGTTGTGAATTTCTGTGTATTCCTCTTATCCCTAAAAGAGCCATTTCCAGGTTTTGCCTATTTAGATTTTAAGGGTAAGATCCTCTGCTTTGGGTGCTGTGCTGCTTTGGCTCCTGCTGGATTTTTTTCGGAGCAGAGGAGATAGGAGCTGGAGAAACCAGACCGCGGGGAAGAGGGCATTGAGCTGCATTTTGTTGTACCGCAAGAGAGCGTTCTGCTGGGGTGAAAGGGGACATGCATCATCCCTGTAGGCTTCAGGGGAACCGCAGGCATCAAGGGAAAAGAAACAACTGTTCCTATGTCTCTGTGATTGAAACCAACCAACTTGTCCACCACCAACCCCGAAATTGCAGACACAGAGCCTCCAACATGTTCTGTGCATTCCTACATGACCACACCAAGGTGGCTGCAGCAGCTGGCCCTGGCAAAGAGGGCATTGCTTCTCAGAACAGCTGTCCTTCCCAACACTTTCCCTGCTGGCTGGTCAAGTTTTATTTGGTTTAGATTTTCAGCCTCTCTGGCTCTTTCTTTCCCTGTATGCAACAGCTGGGTGTCAGTTCTTCCATGGGTTTTTGACCAAGCAAGTCCAAAAAACCAAGGTGGATCCTTTCAGTACCAGCAATCTGATGAGTCTCAGTATATATCAAGAACAGTTATTTCTATTTGGAAAATAGAGCCGTTTCTGTATTATGGTTAATAATTTACTTCACGAAGAACAACAACTGAAGAAGCAAATTTGTTCATACATCTGAGCTCTAGTTTGCAGCTTTATCAGATTCTGCATGATCTCAGACAACACCTTCCAGTGCTCTGTGCCTGTTTTCCCTTCTGTGGAAGGTGTAAGTCAGCTCTGAACAGTACTTAACACAATTCCTCCTGTTCTCAGGTGCCACCTGTGGATGCTGTTGTATTACAGTTAAAAATGAATATTTAGAAGTGCTTTGAGATCCTTAACAAGTTGTTGTCCTTGAAGGACAAAGCATCGTTAGGATTATTATTCTTTAACGTCCCTCAGGACTGACCTTGGATGAAAACTGTAGGCCACTGTTCACCAAAAAGAAAACACAGCTGGCCTCTGCTGACACTGAAACCAGCACAGTGGTATGAAAGCTGACTGTATTATTCTAAGTCAATTAGTCTCTGTCTAGAAATATCACCCAGAAAGAATTTCCATTTCCGTACCAGTCAAGTCATTAGAACAAAAATGTCGCACCAGATTATTGAGAAATAACGTCCTTTCCCAGCACACCTTTGCTGAACAATGCTGGAGTGTTGGGTTTTCATTCCTCCCTCCACCTAAGCTTTGGCATTTGGTGTTGGGGTTGGGTTGGTTTTTTGCAGAACTCTGAGAGACTGCGCTACTCAGGTCACTTGGCACCAAGACACCTTCACCTCACCCCTGTTTTCTCTTGTGGAGGCCTTGATGTTTTCTATTCCATGGGCACAACAGGCCTGGTCAAACATTTCAGATTTGCTGCTCTGCCCTCCATAAGGGTTTTTGCTCAGTGTAGCAGCGTGAGTAAAGATCAACCATCCATCTCACTGGAGCTCCCTTCCCTTTCTTAGGAACGTCTGTTTAGGCAAACATGGGAGTTTCTGTAAGGTTTCCAGTGACACTTGACCTCTCATTGGAAAAATTAGGTTTTAAGCCACAGGGCAGTCCCTAATGCATTGTTTTTCCATTGCAAGGACACTGACTCAGAAAGTTCATTCATAAGATGCTTGTTGTCTTCATATGCTGGAAGGACTCCAGCTGCTGGGGTCCCCTGTACCCTGGAAATGTGTGATTTAACCCTTCCTTGCCAGTAGATGGAGGCAGAAGGATATGAAGAAGAATACGGGGCCTCTGGCCCAGGCCAACAACTTTCCTGTTCCAGATCTGGGAATGTAGAGCAGGAGGATGTCACTGAAATGTCCATGTTGAAGGTCAGACAAGCCTGTGGGAGAAGCAACAGGAGCAGACAGGACAGCAAACTGGGGCAGAGTACTGCAAGCCCATGGACACTCCCTGTTCTGCACTAGAGACTGAAATATCAGTAAAGATTTGTGCCAGCTGAAAGAGGCTACAGTTGACCTATGGCCTTAATGGGAAAGAGTAGTCCTGTCAGAGCAGGAACAGCTTTTTGAATCCTTCTTACTCTACAAGAAGTGACAGCCCTGCTCACTTGCATGGTGATGTTAGGGTCAGCCACGCACCCATTGCACCATGCTGGGAAGGGCAGTCACTCCACAGCCCCTTGTGGGTTTATCTTCCTTCAAGGGAGAAGCAGGTTGTCCCAATATCAGATATTATTCTAAAATAATTTGTCAGAGGAAACCAGCATCATTGGTTGACTAAGATCAAATGGGTTGCCAAGAACCGAGCAGGAAATTGCTCCAGCGTTTCCTACATCTTAGAGCAGCATCTTTCCCAATGCATTTACCTTGCCCTCCAAAGCACCTTTCTGAGCTGCAGACCTCTCATTCGGGGATTTATGGGCACTGTAGTGTATGCAGCCTCTTTGATCTGACAAGGTGTTTTGTCAGTGTGTCTCCACCTTCCCTTCTGTCGCTCCCCAAAGGGCACTGGGAACCCAACGTGGCCCCAGGGTATGGCTGAGTGTGGTGCACAAGGGGTTAAACCGCATGGCTTTTCTTTGCGGGTCAGAGCGTCCTCCCTGAAACTGTGATATTTACTGTTTTACTTTCCCTTTCTTTCATCTGAATGGGAGGATTGTACATTTACTCCCTCCCATCCTTTGTCCCTGGTTTGTTTTGTTTTGAGTTCTAGCGAACCAGTAAAACAGAAAGGCCATGATCGGTTCCTGCTGGGAGTGACTGGCTGTCCCGTCCCTGGGAGACCCTGCTCATGCTGGGCTCGCCTTTCGGTTGTTTCTCTCAAATGGGGTATGATTTATGCAAGGCTTCATTGCTGACTTGCTCTCTGTTGATGCAGCCAAGAGGGGGGGCTTAATTATGACAGGGCTGGACAATAAATGGGGAAAGCCAGACAGGAGTTAGGAATTACAACCCGCCAGTCCCCCCCCTTTTCTTCGCCCCAAGCCCCCAGCAACTTTTTAACAATCTCCATCCCTTTTCCGCCATGCCCTTGGCTGGGGAATACAGCAGACTGAATCATGAGCGACATGCTGAACTCTCCGTCTAATATAAATGTTTTACATTCTTTCTTGTATACTGTGGGCCTTTATCCGGGCCGCCACCGCTGCTGGGACTTCACGTGCATCATTACACACGCTGCCTGGAGTAGTGTTTGATGCAGGGCTTCTTTTCAACCCTGGGAACCTGGGAAAAATATGTTATGCCACAGCCATTTTAGTGTAATGGCCACAATTCATGTCTGCTTTGATTTAATATTTGCCACTGGTGGCTTTTCTGGTTCTTAAAACCTAAATCTTTTGCTGCTTTTGTTCCCTTCAGTGTCTATCCCATTTTGGCCGGTGAAAAATATCATTATCCAATCTCCCCCAGTAGTTTCATGTACTCCCAATAACTTACTGAGATTTATTTTTCCTAGACATATCTATCTTGATTTGTGTCTGCTTGCAGACACAGCACCGTTAGTTCATTTAGCCCAAGGCAGACAGTATTGGCTGAAACACTACAGAGCTACTGTGCTGGAAGCCTGGCTGTGTCACAGGGTCCCTGCTCTGCCATCCCACTTCAGTCCCATGGTCACACCACAGGATGCTCCTCTCGCTGGGTACACGGGGCACAGTGACATCTTCCCTTGAGCAGAAACATGACGTACCAGCGCAGACAGATTTTTCCCTGGATTCAGAGTGAAAACCAGGCCAGAAATGTGGGCTGTGCTCCCCTTCCATCCTGAAGTTTCCACAGGCAACAGGTGCAGCGTTCGCCTCTACCCTGCTTGCGTTGGCAGTGCCGGCAGGTTTCCGCATGAGCTGCGATAACAAAGGGCACATCTGTGACAGTGAAGGGGTCCCTGGGCTTGTGGGCTGGTTGGTGTGCTGCAGTCGGTGCTCTACAAACCAGCTGTAGAACACCACCGGCACGGCTGGGAAGCACAACCAGTGTGTCTCGCTTCATCACCCAGACTCCTTAGAGGCTTTTTAGGGTGGGAGCTGATGCTGCTGCGGACAGCAGGTTAGCCTTCAAGCCTGAGTCTGGGTATGCAGTGCCCCTCAGAAGTGCTTTTGAAACCGTCTTGGTCTGAATGGTGACAACATTTGCTGCAAGAGCAGGGATCTCTCTTCTTCTGCAGGGACTGACCAAGTAAGCCAGAAATATCTTAAAGAGACCATCTTCCAGGGAGAGTGTTCAGCAGTTTTTCTGATAAACTGGAAATGAAGGAACAGATTTGTTCTTTCTTGCTTTATTATCTTATTTTTGCCTAGCAATGCATTTCCTTGTTCCGTCTCATTGCTTTGCTGTTCTCTCCTCTGCCTTAACATTTGCTTTCTTCATGGCCTTGGGCAACTGGAAAACTTCAGTAACTGGATACAGTTATCAGGGATGTATCTGCACTTGTGTCTAATTGAAAGGATAATTGATTCAGGAGCCTTCAGCAATGCCACCCAGTGGCAACCTTGCATATGCAGATCTTGCAAATTTGCCTGCTCTCCCTTTGGTTCCTGTGCTGGGCAATCACTGCTGAGCCCAGCACTGCTTTGCTCCCGCGTGTGTCCTTGTCCGTGTGTCCTGTCCGTGTGTCCTGTCCATGTGTCCTGGCTGTGTGTCCTGGCCTTGCAGCCTGGCTGCAATGGCACGCTTGTGCACTGGGACTGCTTCAGCATCGGACACAGCAAAGACCATTTCAGTGCTGGTGTCAAAAGGGTCAGTGACATCAAGCTCCTGATGGGATAGTAGAGATTTCCTGTGGTAGTTGTCTTCCCGTGATTAATCAATATTTCCATCATGGCACAGTGGTGTGCTGGTTTCCTGGGACATCGTCTATGGATGAATTTCTAATGCAAGCGTCTAACTCCAAGCTCCAACGTACCCGCTGAGCTCTTTGCCTTCTCTCATGAGTTTTTTCCAGACACTTTTCACATGGATGTTGTTCCCATGCCGGAGTGTGACAAGGGCCTCTCAAAGCAGGGTGTGTGTCTGCTCCCTGGAAGAGGCAAAGCCAGCTGAGCCTCTGAGTGAGAGATGCTTCTGTTGAGCCCATCAAGCATGTCCCATTGAGGATCTCCTGTCTCCAGTGATGTTCAAAGGATGGCATTTACTTACACCATCTGAGGAATGTTAATGCATGAAGTCTCTCAGTGTTTGGAGTCATCATCAGAAGCTGTTCCTTCTAAAAGTCATCGGAGAGTGACCCACATTGTGTTTTATGTCTCTGAATGCATGTGCTGAGCCTCACACATACGGGAATAGCAATGAGGCTGGTTATTCTGTGCTACAGCTTTATGTTGTGAGTGTAACTTCGTGGAGAGAGAGAGGCTTTTGGTGGCAGGAGGAGTTGCACAACCTGTGAGTAGGCTGCTCTGTCGGTGCCGGATCCTCCTCTGTAGCTGGGTGGTATCACTTTACACTGTCAGTGCACAGAAGTGAACAGAACCACAACAACACACAGGCCACAGAGAACCCCTCAGCAAACTGCACACGTGTCAGGCCAGCTGGGAATGGAAAAAGCAATGAAGCAGGAGTATGGAAAGGAAATGCTTGCTTCTTGCTGTTCCCCCAGAGAGGAGATAGCAGGGTTAAAAGCTCTCCCTTTTCTGAGACCACACTCCAGAAGTTGCCTTGCCTAGTGTAGCTTTTTTCCCCCTGTGTTTGTTCATGCTGAATGTTTTCTTGAGTGTGTCATTTGAAAGCCTCCTTGATGTTGAAGTGGAAAGGTGAGATGCATTTGCATAGAATAACTTTACAATTTATTATGAAGATTTCAAATTATTCTAAAAAAGAGGGAGAGTAGGGTGATACCACTGAAGAATCCACCTCCTGTCTCTGACACCTGCCAGCACCAATCAGACTGTTGCCTAAAATCGAACAAGCTGGGGCATGGCTTCATTTGAGACCACCCATGCCAACTATGGGCGGGTTGTGAAGTGTTCCAACAGGAGATCTCTTTAGTTACAGACTCACTGGAGGAACTAACTATAGATATCTCTCTGCCAATGACCCTTGCTGGGACTAGGGATGAGACCATGAGAATCATGCGCCTGCCATGGCAGAGAAGACAGTCCTAGAGCATCTCTAGAGCCAGAAACCCGCGGGAGTTGGTAGGCAGGCTGTGTATTTTAATTCTCAGGAATCTTAGCTTAACATTGCATCTATTTCCATCGTCCTAATTAAAAGCAGTTCTGTTTGTTTCTTTGTTATCCCAAACGTTGTTAAATCTTAACAAATCCTGAGCTTAGACTGGGAGATTTTTCCAAGATAGTTTCTGAGTAGTGTGATAGATCTACTGCCCTGCTGGCCCCTCTGGCTGAGTCCTCAGACCTTTATTTCCTACTGACATCCCAACAGCAGGACAAAATTAGTTTGCACGAGGGTTTGAGGCAGCTCCGATTAACCCAGAGGAACTCTACCCAGTCCAGCAGTGAAAATGATAGCAACTCTCAGACTGTGCAACCCAGGAGCTCCTGCTATTGATGCTCTTGGGGAAGCTGCGCTGACGTTTTGGGAAATGCTTGCAAAACAAAGCCACACTATAGACTCGGCCTTTCTACAAAACGTGCTTAACTCATCCCGTATACTGTGTGTTGTGGCTCTTGCAGATCCTAGTGCTGCCGTTCCAGCTGGCGCCTAAAGCAGAACCAGCTGTGGAGTTAGACGTTCCCATGGCCGGGAGCAACTCTGTCCGCTCTGGTAGCCAGTAGGAATTACTGAGCAGTATACAAGGGATGCTGTGCTATTTCAACCAACAAGGTGGACCAAAGAAACTGTTTACTTTCTCAGCAAATAAAACTGAAAATTAATTGTGCTTTTCTCTTTCCTCAGGGTCTAATGGGTTTCATTGGTCCCGTAGGGGAGCCTGGAATAGTGGGAGAAAAGGTAAGATTGCTTGCAATGAGTTGGTTGTTATAACTTTTGTAGGGTGAGGGAGACCAGGGCGGGAGGAACATCATGAGATTTAAGTTGTCATGTCAGTGCAACACCCATCTGGGTGCCTGAGCTAATCTTGAGCCAGGCAAAAATCATCCACTTTGCATTTAGGAATTAATATGTGCTTGCCCTCCAAGGAAATGCTGTCAAATATTCTCTGAAAATTTAAGCCTTATTCATTCATAATCTGCCAGAAAGCTTGTATTTAACAGTCAGTTCTGTTTTTTCTGGGAATGAGGGTCTTATCAGCCCTGTGTTCCTGGTCAAGGGAGGAGTCCAAGGAGTTTAGGTTACAGACAGATTTGTGCAGAGATGTGCTTAGAAGCCCATGCTGAGTTACCAGTGGGGTTGCACAGGACCAGGGCTGAGCCTGCGTTGAACAGGAGGTCTCAGCAGTTTCTCAGGTGCAGAGAAGGTGCAAGAGTACAATCACCCAACGGAGCAAAGGCTGGTCCAAATATTTCCCTTTTTATATGATTGATCCCCTCCTGCTGCCCCTGTGGTTGTACTGGGCATGCTACTAAGGGCTGGTGCCCTCTTGTGTGCAGTACAGATACACGCTTTTTTCAGAAAGAAAAATGACTTTATTTTCCATAAATGTAAATGGACACTATTTTCTACTAGAGTGTAAAATTTTATTCGGGGGTAGCTTCCAAAGCCAAATCATCTATATCACTCATTGTGTGTCAGTTGCTGACTGCTGGTTTTCATTGGTGGTTTAATTATTCACAGTCCAGCCATAAAGATAGTAAAGAGCGTAAAATGATGCATTCTACACATTAGTTCTCTCTCTTGCTTTTATTACTTCAAGCCCTGTCCTCTGGGTAATGATGTCAAGATTCTGTGACAGTTACACTGTGTTTGCTGCAAATGTGTTTTATTGCCTGTCTGCAGCAGCCTTTGGAGAGCCCGAAACACTGGATGGTCTCTGGTGGGGCAGTAGCAGAAGCAGTCTCAGTCCAAACTATCAACGCACACAAGAGCTAAAAGGAATGACATGGTGTGGGCTGCATTTTATGGAAGGAAAACAGAGGAATAAAGACTCTGTGATGTGTCCAAGGTGGTTACACAGAAAACTGGTGCCTGAGCGAGTTGTCTCAACGGCAGCTGCAGCCCTGCGTTGAATGAGGCGTAAGGGGTTTGCCAGGCAGGAGGCATGGGAAGATCTTTTTCCCCATTCCAGTAAGTTCACATCTGGTCCTATGGCTTCCATGCTAATGCCTTGACCACATGAGCTATCCTCATCTCACAGATCTGCTCTGTAACACGATGATGTTACGTTGGTGTCAAGGCAAGCCCAGGCTGTCCTTTGAAAATCTGCCTCAGCACAGCTGTGATTTCTATCAGACTTCTTCTCTACCAGGACAAACTTATGGATGACAGAAATAACTATCATCAAATCAAAACCTCAACCAGGCCTCCAGCTGGCATAGTGTCCTACAGCTTACTATGCTGTTGTGAGCTAAATGAAGTGGGAAATATGCTTTCATTAGATATAGCTGAGTCAGCAATCTCCATCCAAGAGCTGCAAAACTTAAGGCTGAAGCCAGTAGAATCCAAAGATTATCAAAGAGAACAATACAGTTAATACATAATAAAATCCATGCATTCAGGGGGAAAGAGATCCTTGCATTGGTTTACAGGGGCCAACTGGTGACAACACAAACTCTGGGGTTTGTTTTTAATAAGCTGCTTAGAGCCCAGAAAATATTTCCCCTTACGCTTTAGCTGTTGGAAGGTAGGTCAGATTTTGGGCGTAAACTACTTGGCAGCATTTGCTAACTCCTCCTTCCTCATCCCCCTAAGCACACAAACTTAACACACCTAATTCCCGGTGCATTATCAGGGCTGCAAGGGAGAGTACAGGCAGTCGTGGTGGGGATTGCCACCATCTCCAAAAAGGAGCAGTCGATGTCCTGTCGCTAAAGCCATGCCTTCAACTTGTGTCAGCGGGTCACAGTGGTGCTCACGGAGGCTTACACCTTGTCTCCCTTTCTTGACTGAGCTGGAGGGCCAAGGATGTACTCAGGGGAAGTGAAATTTTCTGCATGTGGGTATAAGTAAGACTCTTGGAATTAAAAAGTGATTTGTTTGGTACATTAAGTTTTTTAATGCCACATGGTGGCTTGTTTTAGAAGGGATAGTATCTTCAGGGTGCGCTGTGGAGGCATCTGGCTCTGAACCCCTCATAAACACAGGCCTCCAGATTGTTGGGTTTTGCGCTGTGGTCCCAGTATGAGCCACAGGATAGGGAGTCCCCTAAACCGCCTGCAGTCGTCGTCTGAAAGCACCAGCCATCTCTATTCCGGCACCACCTCTGTTTTTTTCCAACTTGATTCCCTGCTTTTAGCAGGACTTCATGACCACAACCTTCAAATCCGTGCCTCTAAAATCACCAGGACGTGTAGGGATTATGATAGTGCAGAGCACAGAGGGATGTTGTACCTTGGGTGGGAAGGGCTGGAGATCTCCTGGGATCCAGTCCTAGCACTGTCTGGAGTTGAAGGCAGTCTTGCACATTGCTTGTTTCTTGTTCCTCAGTGCTTTGATGGCAAAAGTCCCCTCTCTTGGGATATGGAGGGTTAACTAATTCTTGCTGTAGTCCTTTAACTACTCTGATGAGATGGATACTTGAAAGAGGGTGATGATTATTCTGTACTGGAGGTCTTTCTGGTAGAAATCTGATGGCATAGACTGCAATTTGTGGAGCTTTTAGTTGTTTCATTGCTCTAGATCCCTGTTGCTGCCAGCTTAGAGTGCTTGTTAGCAAAACTCTCACTTTTCCCCATGCACCCATGTCTCTCCTAGGGCGACCGTGGCTCAGTGGGACCCCCAGGCCCTCCAGGAGTCAAGGGGTCGATGGTAAGGAGTAAGTCTGCATCCTCTTGCTCTTGCTGCTGCCTCTCTCTCTCTTTCCTACCAAAGGGTGCAGCTTCTCCTGGTCTTTCAGTTACGTGACAACAGCTGCAAATTCTTCCTGTCTCTGTGGGGATGGGAATGGTCATTTGACTGACTGGATATTGAGGTATAACATCTCCCCAGCGGTTGTGTTCAGCAGCCTCCCCTTCAGAGAAACACTGGATTTTGATGTGTTCTGTGGCTCCATCAGCTGAGGACCTGTTGTGTCAAGTAGAGATAACTAGGAATGGCAAGCTATGGCACCTAAAGGGTTGCCTGTTTCCAAGCGTCCTGGCTACTGAACAGACAGGGTCTGGGAACGGGGATCTGTTGTTCACATCCCACCAAGTCACCAGAGGCAGCTGGAGATGCCGGGCTGCTTGGGCAGCACGCTCATGGTGTTTTGCTTTGCTGTGTGCACTGCCATTTGGGGATCCTTGTTTAGGAGTTTAACAGAGGGCACCTCAGCAAGAAAGATCTTATCTTGCTCTGACACTTACCTCCTGTCTACCATAACGCAAGACCCAAAGACAGATTTTCATATTAATTCAGCCTGTTCTGGGCTGTTTAGAAAATCTAACTGCTTATATTGCTACCAAGGTTGGAGCTGGTTTTTTGACAGTCTGGCCTTCTCCATCCGTCCCTGGGCAATTCTATACCTTGACACATAACAGACCTGCTTGACCTTGCAAGCAACCAACAATACCTTTTTTCCTGTCTTCCCACTTGGAGGAAGAAGGGCTGAGCAGATCCTGGGAATTCACACCAGGCATGTTCTTCTTCCTTCCCTTCTAGGGGCACCCTGGGACACCAGGAGGAGTGGGTTTTCCTGGGATTCCTGGACCAACAGTAAGTAAAGGCTGTCACCACCTTGTAATACCACACACCAAAAATCATCATCCTGTATCCTGGGCATTCATGGGCTGAGTCAGGCAACTGTGTGCCAGCTGAATTGAGTTTGATTTGAGCGACAGATATGGGCCAAGGGATGGGGCATGTGTAGGAGCAACATGCAAAGAGATGCCAAAAAAGCAGTGGTGCTTAATTCAGACTTTTGTAGCTCATGTCCCTAATGGGGGATCCAAAACTCACAATCCAGCCTCAATCTTTTAGCAGGACACAAGCTCACTCGCTCAAGGTGTTCTTGCAAGGCCCTCTATTTCTGCCGGGAGCGGTTGGCAGTATGGTGATCCCATCATGCGACACAGTGACTGTATCATGTGGTGACTCCATCCTGCATTTTCCCAAGACCCTTGCTGGAGTGAGAGGAGCTGCAGAGCAGCTGCCTGCAGATGCACCCTTCCTCTGGATGGGCTCGTCGGGTACATGTGCAGCTGTGGCTGGAGCGTGCAATTGGTGTGGAGGCAGAGTTTAGTGTGGCTCCAGTTTCCCACAGCCGTTGTTTAGACGGAGCTCCAGCTCTCCCAGCAGCACAAATGCTGCTGTGTGGTGTTTGCTGGAACCCACAGAAAGGCAGCTCTGGGTGGGTACAGGGAATGGATTTTGCTCAGCATGTGAATTCCCACAGTGTTGTTAATTGGGAGGAAGATCACAGTAGTGAAACGCCTGGGCAGTGCCAAAGGTTTGGCCTCCAGATCAGCGACAGCTCTGCCCACTTTGGGGAGCTAGGGGATGCTCTGGGTCCACAGGCTGCAACCAGCTGCTGTCTGGGGAAGAGATCTGCAAGGCAATGGAGGTGAGGGAAAGAAAAGGTCTGAGGCAAAGCAGCACCTTGGGGTGACCCACCCTTGCCTGGAGAGCAGCAACGTGGCCTTGGACAGGCCCTTACAATGACAGGAGCATGATGTTGCCCGCAGTCCCCAGCAAAGAGGGGGCTCCTCATGCTAGCACTTGCTGTCAACAGAAGTCTAGAAGGCAGCTGGATATCTCTAGCTGTCCCTTTTTTAGCAACTCCCCCAGCACATTAGCTGCTGCATGGCTTGGGGATAGCTGGAGCATTAGGCAGGCCCCCTGCTTACTTCCATGCCTGTGAGCATGGGGCAGAACTGGAGCACATCCTTAGCAGAGGTAGGTTCTGCACTGGCCCTGTGGCAAAAAGCTCCCAGTCCTGAAACACTAGTGCACCACTAACTAGTACCTTTAGCTGTACTACAGTTTTGTCTTGCTTCACTGGGACATGATGACAGCAGTATGAGTTGAGGCATCACCTCTGACTGAAGATGCTGAAACCTCTCTGCAGAGCTCTGGGAGCTGAGACCATCCCCAGGCCCCTTCTCTTCCCTCAGTTCCCTGTTCTCCTGCAAGCAAATAACAAGCTCATCCAAGCAAAATGTTTCCTCCGAAACTGCATTTTAAAAAGTCGTAATTCAATAAGTCAAACTTCCCCACAAAGCCAGTAAATCTAATACCCTAATATCAAATCCCCACTCATTAACTCCAGCTGTTTCTGCCTGTTTCTCCACCAAACATTCATTATTTGCTTTTCAAGCCAGACCCGAGGCATGCTGTTGTTGTTTGTCCTAAACTGTTAAAATCTTTGGGATTAAACTATCCAGTGAGCCTTAGCAACTCTGGTGACTGATTAATTCAAATAGAGGGTGATTGGGAATGGGAAGCAAAGATATAGTCAATGGTAGGAAACTGCCCTTAATTTCAGCTCACTGAGGCTTGTGAATACCTTTTCCCTCTTCTCACTCACCGTCATGGAACGTCTTTTATGTTAATACACAGTTTTTAAAATAGTGTGTATGTGTAGGTATATTAAAGGTCACTCATCTTCTCCTAAACAGTTCCTTGAAATTCCCATCATGGTACCTAGTTGTTCCCTCAACATTTTGCCATCACAATGAATGTTTCTGTGCTTGTGTTTTCATAAGCTATTTGGGATAGGCTGAGACTTCCAGGAGGATATTCCAAATCCCAATAAAGAATTTCATTTCAGTATTTGTTTATCATAAAAACCTCTATAAAACAGGCATCTGACACATCTACTGCTTGTCAGTGCCAGTTGCTACTGACCTCAGTAGCAAAACCAAGATTTACTGTGATTACAAATATAGTTACAGTCAACTAACTTTTCCATCTTGAGTGAGAACAGCTAAGCATTTGTATTCTGAACTTACATGCCATGCAGAAAGATACCTCCAATCCAAAAGCAAAATCTTTATTAGTGGCAGTGGTACAAGCAGTAGGAAGATCGCAGTCCAATTTTGTTCTGGTCCATGGTGAGGTTTGGAGGGTTGACAGTTGTTAAAAGCTATTAATATATAAATAGCAAAACTTGATGTGGAATGTTTGAGAGAGTAAGAATGGAATGTGTCATTTTAAGATTTTCTTTTCTGACAGCAGAAAGGCACTAACTTTAAATACGGGATTTTAAAGTTATAATACAGAAATAAATCCTGTTAATTAAGCATATTATTTAATTTTTGAAACTCATCAATATTATAACAGAAAAACAAACAAACAAAAAGCTGTTTAATAATTTTCTGCATTTTTCTGTATGCACAATAATGGATTAGTGTGTACAAATCCAGGTTAAAAGAAAACCTGAAACCTTTCTGTAAGTGTAAGAATAGGATCATCTGCAACACCAGCAGTTCAAATGAAATTAGCATCTATCTGCCAGTGTGAGTATTTATGCAGCACTAACAGGGCAACATGTACTTGAAGATAAAATCGGTATTTGGCTGAAAAAGTCGAACTTGGGTGTCTAAGATGAGGTGTCTGATTTTGTATTTGGACGACTGAAAAGCAGATCCTGATTATTATTATTTTTGTACAGATACTGAACAACAGCTGCTTTTAATAGCTTCAGAGGGAATTCTGGATGTTTCGACTTCTCTTCAAATCACACCACTTAGACAACAGGCTGCATATACTTAAGCACACAAACCTCAGCCAGGATCCTTGGCCTAAATGTCCATAATCCAAAGACATCAGTGAGTTAAAAAAAAAGACCATTTATAGACAAGTAAATATGGTGATGTCTTTGGCAAGAGTTTAATGAACCAACCTGCTGGCCAAGGATCTGCATCACGTAGGGATGTGGGGTCTTACCAAAAGCTGATTCCTTCCTCTTCCTCCATCTTCATTTTGTTTCCCTTTTCCCCTTCCAGGGTCCAGCAGGAGCCCGTGGTGCGCCAGGGATAAGAGGGATGAAAGGCCGCAGGGTAAGCACTTTCTACGAGCTTTTAGCCCTCTCCTCTTTCAGCTGTTGGAACAGTAATCTGATGGATTAGTTTGAGGGTGTAAAGATGAGCAGCAGCTGGGGCAGCACCTCCAGAACCGTGTCTCTGCTGTGTATAGGACTGTGGTCATTGAAGGAACTCTCACCAGGGCTGCGAGTGCAAGTGATGTGTATGGGCAGAGGGGTGCCCCAGTGTAGAGCTTATCATGGAAGCGCTCCAGCTTGTCTTTTCCAACCACCTGCAGTGTCAAAACAGGTTTTACAGACACTTCTGTTGAGGATGGTGAAGATTTAGTCATCTGAAAATGTATCTGGGCTTGGGGTGTGCAGGTAGAAGACCAGAAAAGGTGCATTTGCTGCCAAGGGACAGATTGCAGCTGAAGTGTGTTGTGATTTAACCAGAGGCAGATAAAGCAGGAAAGGTTATGCCATGAAATAAAATTAAGAGACAAGGCAGGCAGGAACAGGGCTGACAAGGAGCCGAACAGCCTACTTTTCCCATGTCTTCCCTTTCAGTCTTGCAGAATTAGTATCTTCTGGCAGCATTCTGTGAGGTTGTGAGAAAGATGTGTTTTGCATTGTCAGCAGAGCAGTTTCTAAGCACGTCCTGTGTATTTCTATGGGTTTCTCCAGCCCATACCACAAGGGTTCTATCTATACGTATCTAAACAGTGCCATGCTGCACAGCATGTGTGAATCCTTGCTCTGCCTGGAAAGCAGCCCCCCAGCCTAGTGCTGGGTAATGGTACTAACTAGCGTTGCTGACAGTACTGCAAGTGCATGTTACACTGGATAAATATTTCACAAGCACGCTGCATCAGTTCATGTGTGGTTCTTCCTGCTCTGTTTGGGTGACAGCTGACAACAGAATGACCTCTAGATCTGCCAAAGTTGCTTGTTTTCCTGCCTGTGACATCCAACCCATGTCCCACTGAGCTCTTCGATCCTTCTTCTTCAACGGGATGTTTATTGCAGGAGCATCCCTGCTTTGGGTTGCTTTTCCTTGTCCAGCTGCTTTACAGAGTATTAACAGTGAGTGCACATGGGTTTGCTGAAGGCCCCAGCAGCAACATATTTTGCATTTCTCCCTCTGAGGATCTTACAATATCTGTTTCCATGTTTCATTTTCAAAGACGTAGGCTGGAGTAAACCATACATTCTACCCACCCCCAGTCTCTGCCTCTATTGCAACTCCTGCTTGGGGAATTTGGGACAGCCAAGGATTGCATATATTTCCCTATACCCGAGCTCATATTCTTCGAATAGCTGGGACCGGCAAAAGGAAATGGAATAGCCAACTAGAAAGCTTTATAACCACAGAGTTATGTACCCTGGAACTGTTTTAAGCTTTAAAAGCACAGCAAGAAGGATACCAGTAACATCCAAGCTCAGCAGATGCATATCAGGGTTCAGCTTTTAACTTGTGGCTGGGACAAACAGCTTCCTTGTGTCTGTTCTCCTTGGTGGGAAGGCCACGGATCTCATTCCCCAGCTCCGCTCTCAGAGGGCCCCCTGGGGAGTGAGGTTTCTCTGTGCTACATAGAAGCAATTAACTGAGCTGTCCAGGACATCCATGACCATGACAGATGAGAAATGGGAGGCTTTGAATGGACGGCAGAAAATATCTCAAGGTAAAACTACAGTGCCGAGCTGAATGGGAAACGTCTCCTGAATGAATCCAGGCTGCCGACTGCGCGGGCTCTCGGAGAGGTGGGTCATCCGAGGGAATCAGACATTTCTGCTGGTGCTTTTAATGTATGCAGTGACAGAGGAGGAGTCCCAGCACTGCCTCCTCCCAGCTGCCAGCCGGGGATGCCAGCCGCATCCCCTGGCACTGAGCCTCTCCTTACGGCAGGCAGCGCGTGCAACTGTAGCGTTTGGCTCTTGGGTTGTGCAAGATTGACTCACATAAATCTTATTTGGCTTCTTACATCTGCGTTGGCCTACAGTCCTCAACCCACAAGGAAATTACAGCTGACCAGGCTGTTTTCATCTCCACTCGTACTCTCAGGAATGACAAAGGGGGTATTTATCATCACATAAGGTAAAACCAAGAGCAAAGCTGGATTCAGCTCCTAAGAAAGGAGCTTGGTTGGCACAGCAGGGACCTGTCTTTGGGTGTAGCTAGATCCAGAGAGAGGGTGCCAAACCCTCAGGAGAAATCCTGCAGGACACCAACTGGCACCAGCACTGTCCATCCTCAAAATGACATACCACATGGTAGAGACGTCCAGCTTCATAGCCTTGGGTTGTGCTTCCTCTTCAGATGTTGAGTCCAGCAGACCCTGTGTGAGTCGCTCCCCCTGGACATTTCCCCACTGAGAAAGTCCAGACTTTGAAGTACATCCCATCCCTGAAAACCAGAAATGGAGCAGTGATTCTGCCCAGCTGGCCGCAGAGCCTGGCAAAATGTCACCCCAGGAAGTGTAGAACGTGGAAGTAGAATAGGAACCAGTACCCAGGGAAGAGGGTGCATCGAGTTCTTGATCTTGCCCTAAGGACACTGGTATCGGAGAGGGGTAAACCTCTGGCAGCGAGCACTGAGTGCCTGGATCTGCTGCTGCTGCCCTGCATTGATCCTGCCCTCACCACTCACTGCTGGGCCATGTCACGATGGAGATGTGGTGCGTTTGAGCACTGCAGTGGTATAATCCATACAGAATTTGCAAGACAGACAGATATTCTTTCTAAGATCCCCAGCAGAGAGGAGGAACTTGGGCTTTGCTCTGAAATCCTACAGATTTCAGTGAATATGATGTGGGAAAGTCGGTATAGTAAGGACCAGCAGATCTCCTGCCTGGAGGATTTCTGGTTTGTATATCTCTCTTTCACATTTTCCTTCTCTTCATGCTCTCAGAAGATATTCCAAGCACATAGTATTCTTTGTTTTCTTAGTTTGTCCTGCTATTCCGGCTCGGTTTTCTCAGGATGGGGAAATGATCCCCCAACTGTAATTTCAGACATTACCCTCTGTCTATCCTAGTTTACAAAAGGGACGTAATTCAATTCAGAGTGGAAACATGAATGCAGCCTCCGCCAGATGTTTGTGGATTCCATGAGCTCTGTTTGTGGATACTTCATTAAAGTAATTTTGCTTTTGAAGGAAACGTAAATAGCAAATATGGTTTTGATTGTAAAGAACAATGGCGACTTTTTGGGGTCTGCATTTATATTGTGATAGCTTTTGTATTGTCAAAGATATAAGTACAAAGTTTAAAAAGAAAATTCTTTAAAAGTTGTAACCTTCTTTTTAGTCATGACAGGGCTATTGTTCCTTCCCAAGCCTTTGCTTAGCCCATCAAACTGATACTGAATAATCTTCTACAAACGTGGTTTCCCCTCTCCTCTTCCCTAAGGACAAGAAACTTGGACATGTGAGCCCAGGCTTATTTCCCTTCATTCGTACTCAGTGTAGCACTTAGACATGTGCTTAACATTCAGCTAGTGACAGCTATGCACATGCTTTAACCTAATTATTTAACCAAATCAAGGTTTAAATTTGGAGGCAGCTGATGCAGCAAGTCCCTCACCCTATCTGACTCAAATTCAAAAGCACGTTTCTGTTAATCAGCTCCTCACAGCAGGAAAACATGTGGTCTCCAGCATCCTCTGTTGAAGGTAATGATATCAAAAAGCTCAGGTATTGACAGAGAATCTCTGCAAAATGTTAAATATCAACCGGAGCCGTGACTTTGCAACTCAGATCATAAAAGCTGCACCTGAATTCCTGCTGTAAAGTGACTTATCTTGCCCCATTCTTCTGCCCAAGGTGCCTGTCAGTGTTCTGGAATTTTATCCTCTTACTGGAGGGGTTGCTGGGCACTGACTCAGGTGACCCAGAGGAGCTTTTTCAAATCCCAAAACACATTTCTTTTTTCCACCTTGCCATTCATGCTCCCCTCCCTCTGCCGCTCGCTGTGGAGGGAACCGCTAGCTCTGTGCCACACAGCCCCGATGCCGCGCAGCATCGCCGACAGCGGGAATTTGTGAAGTGGTGTTATCTAAGCAAACCTGAAAATGGTTGCTTTTTCCAGATCCAGCTAAGAAGTTTTTCACAGGGAAAAAGCAGAGGTATATTGTTGTGCTCCCGGTGATCTTTCTAGTTGGCTGAAAAAGCATCAGAAACGTTTGAGGAAAAGTTAGCTACAGATCTATGGCCAGCACTGTCTCCCTTCAGCTTCAGTCAAGGCATCTGCTTGCTTTTTATTTGGCCAGACTGTGATAGTGAAATATCAATATTTGGATAAAGGGGTAATGAAGAAGTTTTGGATTTCTGGAAGAGAGCTACTGACTGGTTTTTTTGTGCTGCTGCTTCTACTATTCGGAGGCTGGTTAGTGTCTCTCTGAGCTCTAGGTATCTGTTTACAGGGGGAAATGCAGCAGTGCTTTGCAGAAAGACCTCGTTGAGTATTTAGCTCTGTTTTGCAGTGTTGTCTACTCCAGCAGCAGGGTGTATCTCTCACATGGACTAGCAATAAACCTGAGTTGCAAATCTGGAGCTGGATTCCCCTGCATTTGTGAGCTGACACTGTTCACATCTAGCCAGCGTCGTAGCACTTCATTTAGTCTGAGATTGCTGCTAGTGCTCCTCAGTACTGCACATCTCTGAGGGAAATACTGTCTTGGTCTGTGTACCCATTGATCGTGTGGCACTGTGACCTGCTTTGCTACTGTTGCTGACGCCTACATTAAAAATAACTCATGATTACAAGGGAAGAATGTGACTGCAGGTGAGACTTGCAAGGATTTAAGACTAGTTTTCTACTACATAGCTCTGTGGGAACCTACACAGGGATTACAGTGAGAAATATGCTCACATAAGACATTGAAACTAGAATTTAAAAAATGTTGGGCTCTGCCCAACCCTGAGAGTCTTGCTGTCTGCTGAGACCCAGGACCTCAGTGCAGGCATGACTTACTGCAGCTGGAGCATCAGCATTTGGATGCAGGGTCGGGTCACAGAGCTGTGATTTCCTGCACAGCACCAATTCAGCACCTCTTGCCTGACAACACAATCAAAAGGAGAAACTCGTCAGTTTAGGTAGCAATGAGTGATGGCACTTGATCTTGTGGCTCATGTGCTGCAGTGGGACTGCCCAAGCATGTCCCTGTGCTGTGACTCACTGCATGACCTTGGGTGAGCTGCTTTGAGATGGACATGGCAATGCCTTTGAGCCACATGTTCATGTCCAAGTGGCTTTGATGAAACAATCGAGCAGGTTCTCAAATGCTCCATCAGCCGTGAACCTGTATCTCTCTGTGCCTTGGCTGCCCATGTGCAAAGGAGCAGACAGATCTTGATTTAACCCTCCTTTTTTTCCTGTTTACATTGTAAAGCTACTTGGAGCTTGCACTGTTTGTACAGCCCTGGCCCAGCAGGACCTCTTCTGAGCTGTGTACTGACATAAATACTAACAGAGACTAAAGAAAAGCTTCCTGCTCTGTTTCATGGGCTCCTAGAGATGCTGACAGCAGAGATAAAGCCATGCCTTTCACTGCACACTCCTTACCCCATTGTTAGGATTG
Organism: Athene noctua; assembly: GCF_965140245.1. Taxonomy (NCBI): domain Eukaryota; kingdom Metazoa; phylum Chordata; class Aves; order Strigiformes; family Strigidae; genus Athene; species Athene noctua. Next base: position 7,315,301 of record NC_134056.1, on the reverse strand, counting down.
GTCCATGCTGCGTATGCCCTCAGAACGATGTTCCCTGAGATGTCTCTCTACACACTCACCCTGGTCCCTCTGCTCTGCCACGCTCAGGATAGGCCTGCCTGGCTGTTCAGTTAATTTGGAAGCAGTGAGGGTCCAAGAGGATCCCGGGGGGCTGTGCTCAGCCCTGCCTGCAAGGCCAAGCCACCAGGTCTGCGGGGGGAAAGCACCATGCTGTGCCTCTCGGCGTTTGGCATGGGATGCTCCCTGGAGAGCTGCCAGGACCTCACTCACTCATCTCTAACTGGCGTTGTCAGTAAAAGAGAGTTTTAAAGATTTAACTAATTGACTAAATGTAGCCCTTCCTGTCAGGGTGAAATAGGGGAAGCCTTTATCCTGGGTTTCGGCCCAGGAGGCTGGAGAAGATGAAGCTTGCCACATGCATTTGCAAATACAGGGTCACTTTCTCCTTCTTTAGGTCAGATGCCGATGAGATGTGTTGTGATGGGATTAGGCAGGTGACTGCTGTGAAGTGAGATTGCCCTGGCAGATTCTGCAATGCTAGTGACAGGGTTCTGCTGGAAGAAATGTGGATACTGTAAACACTTCCCCAGCCAGCCAGTCCTGCCAGGTCGGACCACTGAGAACCACAGCTATTGCTGCAGCGCTGAGTGAGGGCTGAGGGCACCCAACAGCCTCCACCCAGCTCAGAGCAGCCCGGCACTGGCAAAGGGCCTGGACAGGGCAGGGCAGGCTACAGAAGGGGGGTCTGGAAGGGCCAGACACATCCCACTTTCCTACCCTGGCAGCATCTGTCCTGGAATGAAAACCTCTAACCTGGGTCTTCGCTGTCATTTCTATGTCCCAGTTGCCTCTGAGCCCTGCTTCCTCTTTCTGTAATACCAGGGCTGAACTATTGAATCCTTCTCTTCTGCACATCCTTCGCCTTCTTCACAAGCAGGTCACCCCATCATCTTGGATAGTAAAAATGTCATTGCACAAAATAGCTGAATGGCTGCTCAGAGAGGAGGGGAAGAGTTTGTTTTCCAGGGAGGATGAGAAGTTGGGTGGCAGGGTGCTTTCCCAGGGTGCCAGTGCCATACACATGCTGACACCTCCATTCTCTCTGGGTAGCCCAGTACCCAGCCCAGGGCAGGTCTGTGTATTTTGCTGGGTTGCTGCGTGTGCCAGTCACCCCAGATAGCTCCCCAGATGCCTCCAAGCTCTGCTCTCCCACTACTCCAACTTACAGTGATGTCTGACGAGCTGTCAGTAGCCCTGCTTTTAAATGACCTGGTTTATGTCATTGTGCTTTGAGGTTTTTAGGGGCATGGATTAATAAAACTTTTAGTCTTTACTGCTCTCTGATCTAGTGGTCGGTATGAGCCAGGGCACCTGGGGTCTAGGGCTGGTGAGAGCTGTCATGACATGAGCGTAGCAAAGCACCGACCTGTGAAACACCCCGTTTGGTCGTGGTGTTCCCATCTGGTACACAGTCCTTTGTCAGTCTGTCCTGGAGACCGGGCTGCACATTCTTCAGAGCTGTGTCTTACTGGCATGCAATGCAGGCTTTTGGTTATTTAATCTCTGGTAGGCTCAGCGGCACAGGGTTTTGCCAAACGCAGTAGAAGTTTTTGCATTATTTTATATTGACAACGTTTGTCTGCTGTAATAATTTGGCTACGTTTCCTATACATCTTCTGCTGTTACACTGCCTTTCTTTGTGAGTCTCTCTCTCTTTGCCTGTCATACTGGAGTTGCTTTTCTAACGCATTGGCTCCCTAGCCCTGTTATTACTTTTGGCACTCGGTTTGCATCCCGATTAAGCGTATTGGCTCCTGTTTTCTCTATTTCCGTGTTGGCCTACTCTCAGGATTCCTCTTACCACTACATTCTAGCACTGCTCTGTGTTTTTATTTATTATTTATATTGCAGTAGCGCCTAAGAGTCCCAACTGAGCTCATGGCCTGATTATGAACATGACGTGCGTTAATAGAGGCTCTTGATATGCCTTTTTTTACTGTTTTATTTTCCCCGACCATGTGCCTGTTCATTCTCTGTCAGTGTGACACACTGGTTTCTGGGGTTCGAATGGTGCAGAGGGCTGTGCATTTGGCTCTTCTGAAATCAGTTTGAAAGCTAGATGGCAGCTATCCTCTCTTCCCAGGGCTCTCCTTGCTTAGAAACCTCTGGAAGAACAATGACACCCCTTCCTCAAGGATGCCCATGCTGTACCATCAACTGTTCAATTTTAGCTAGTCGCGTCCTGGTTCGCTCACTGTCTGGGCTCTTGTACGTGCCGTGAGCATTTCCAGCAGCGTGCGTGTCCCGTGCACCTCCCGAGCTGCTCGTGCCTGCTGCACACACGCGCACACCCAGGAGCAGATGCCGGGCAAAGGACCAGACATGCCAGAGCAGGCACGGCAGGCTGCACTTCTCCCAGCTTGCATATGCATGAGCACCTGCCTGATCCTTAACAGCAGCCAGTTCTTCAAACAGCAGGTAACTGTAGCTGAGGGCTCGGAGTTCAGCTGCCAGCAAATATACCCTGCTCTCGGGGAGCAGTTTGGGGCCCGTGACAACCGTGAGGGTACTGTATGTATGGTGGGGGCTTGGGTGCCTCTGTGTATTTTGTAGCTTTATTGCCCTGATGGTGACCATGAGACAGTGTGGTATGCCAAAAGTTAAGGGCAGGGACAGTTGGAAAAATAGGGTTTCTAGGAAGGAAGAGATTTGCTATCAGTAAGGCTAGAACTGCAAGTCTGTGCAATACAAAACTGTTGTCATGTAACCGTTGTCTGAAAATAAGGCTGTTCCTCACCTGCTTTTCTCCCCCGGCTTTGGTTTGCTGTTGGTAGTTGATTTAACAGGAACAAAAATTATTTTGTTGCTGTATGCTGGTAATGGTGAGAAATGAAGCAACAAAACACAGAAAGGATCTTTTGAGTCCTGAGCTCCAAGCTGCTGTGCTCAACCCAACCAGGTATAGATTGGCTTAGCCAGGACTGATCTCGTGGACCTTCCTGGTGGCCAAAGTTAGGAGGACTGCTGTATTTTCAAGTGAGACATATACTCTGTGTTCTTATTTCTGCCACTGTCTTGCTTTTTTCCAGGGTGCCAGAGGGCCTGATGGACCAGTAGGTGAGCCGGGGTCACGAGGTGTCAAGGTGAGTGCCAGTGGGTGACCAGGTTGATCAAGACTGCTCTTAACTGTGCTGTGAAATGCTCTGGGCAGGATCAAGGTCGTGTCCTCCTCCAGGAACAGGGAATGTTCAGTCACTCCATGAAGATCAACCAGCAGTGATGAGTCTTTCATGCAACTAGAGTAAAATCTGTCCAACATGGGCATCAGGGCCGCTGCTGCTGGGGTCTGAGACCCTGAATACAGAGTCAGTCCACAAACATGAGAGGGCCTCTGCTAAAATAATAGAGTCCATCACAGGGATGGGAGGAGCTTTAACTGGCAGTGAGTGCGCTTGAATGTTACATATGAAAGTAGCACTAAATCAGAGCAAATTAACACAATTGGGTAAATATCACCTAAGGGAATACATATCTCTTCTGATGTACTTCATGTTAATTAAATCAGAACAGGAAAAAAGTGCAGGGCAAGAGATGCCTGGTGCAAAGAGAGCCTGGCAGATACCCTGCCCAAGCAGACTAGGGTGAGCCTGCTCCACGACAGGCTCTGAGATGGGTGCATGGGAGAGTTTCTGCCTTTGGCAGCAGCCTGATGTAAGAGTAGTGTGGCAGAGCTGCACCCTTATCCTACCACCGAATGCCACAGCCTCCATCCCCTGCACAGCACACGTGGCCCTGTGGATGCAGTGTGGGTGGGGAATCTCCCTTATTTGATGCCCTGCCAGGCAGGGCTGCGCTGGGTCTGCTGGGAATCCCAGCTTCCTCCAAAGCAGTGTTTGCTCAAAAAGCCTTGGGTCGTGCAGCCCATTGCCCACACTCCCTGCTGGTTGAGGTGTTCTTCAGGGCAGGGTGCTGGGCATTTGGCCTCTCAAAAGCTGCAGGAAACTGGAGGGGATATTCGATGCACAAAAATGTAAGAGCAGATGGGCCGGGGCAGAAGAGCATCACTCTGTTTGTGCTCCTGCCAACGTGTCTTTTTGCTTTGCAGGGCCGACCAGGGGAGCCAGGCAAGCTGGGGCCAGATGGGCTGCAGGTATGTTCTCTGTAAGAGCCAGTGTCTGCCCAACCTGACATGGTGTCATCCCCCATGGGGGTACCCACACGTACACAGTGCCCAGGGAACTGCAGCTTCTCCTGGCCAAAGCACCACGGGTGTCTCAGCACATTCCCAGCTGCTAATTGCTATAACTCTGTGTTCACAGGGGAAGATGGGAGAGACTGGGGAGACAGGAGCACGCGGCTTCCCAGTAAGTGTCCATCCCTTGTGCTTCCTTTCATAACCTTGGTTTCACTCAAGTCCATAAGTGTTGAGTCCTGGTCCAGGAGGAAGAATTTGGACAGTGACTCACACTTAGGGGACCACCTCTCCACTCCTATTACTGGAGTATTATGAAATGCATGTTATCGCCGAGAAGCATGAAGGGTTGGAGCTGACCTTGGTGGTTTTAATTTTTCTAGGGTATCCAAGGACCTTCTGGACCTCCAGGAGCAAAAGGGGCTCCAGGCGACCCGGCAAGTGTCTTATCACTCTCTCTTCATCTGTCTTTCCTTGCACACACACAAACACTTCATTTCTTTCTCTCTGTCTCTTCCCCACTACTTATTCCCATTCCCAGATTCTCTGTCCTTGCCAACTCCAGCATGGTCAGAGATGTGAAAGACTTGGCTAGAGTCCTAGGAGGCATGAGGAAAGACAAGGTCAGACCCTTGGAAAGAAAAAGGGGGATGTGGATCAACCAGGGAGAGTATAGGATACAGCCTGGGCTGGATTTTGGAAGGGAAGGGAGAAAAGAAGAGCAAGGTTGGGTCTGGGACAGGGTCAGATGTAACAGGAGGAGTTGGAGTGGGCTGGTAGGTAGAGTGGAAGGGGGATCAGGAGGGAGGCTGATGGTATCAGAACAGAGACCACAGCTTTGGCAGAGACACTGGAAGATGACAGGTGAAGACACAGACCTCAAGGAGGGACACAGGATCACCAAAGCAGGGAGAAGAGTCATCTGCTCTCTGTGTCACCTGGACTGTGAAGGGAAGGAGTAAACCAGGCATTTTCAGGTTGCCAGCTGCAGTTGTTTTAGATGGGAGCCAGAAAGATGAAGGGCCTTCTGAGCCATGTGCCTGTTAAGGTGCCTCAGCACACCCATTTCTGGCCTCTCCATCTCACTGGCCATCTCTTGCATGCTGCATAGCTCTTCTGTGGTATGGGAGGGGACTGTTGTTTTATCTTACAGACCATGGAAGTGATGACCCTTCAGAAATGAAAACAGTTGTATGAAAAGAGCCTTGTGTCTCCTTTTTAGGGCCCACAAGGACCACAGGGGCCACCTGGACCTTTGGGAGAAATCGGACATAAGGTAGGTCTGATCTTTGCTCCTATTTGTTTTCCCCTTGCATCAAGAGTGGCAGGACTGAGGGGGGAGTAAATGTGCAGAGGCACATCCTGCCACACCTGGGGACATGAGCAGGAAGGATTTCCCTCAAGTCTGAAAGTCAACTTCGAAAGCAAACAGTGAAAATCAGAAATTTGAGCATCACTTTCATCACAGGGCGTAGACACTCAATTGGTAGCTATGCAGACTCTTCACAACAAGAGAAACATTTCAAAGCTGTCCGCACTGTGTCCCAGGCATGGCCTCTACCACCACACCAAGGACCACCTTTCTGCACCAAATATAGTAACCATTCAAAATGAAAATTGGTCTTTCCTTTCCCACTCACTGGTGCCGTTGCTGACAAGACACAGTTTTGCCAGCCTGCCTGGATTGCTGTGGCAGTCCCATCACAAGCTGCTGCAGCCGGTGGAGAAAGCTCAGAGAAACGCCTTTGCTGCTGACTGTGCTTTTGGGTTGCCGTTGCCATGAAACAGTGGCACAAACATGCCATAACCAAAGCAGCAGCAGCTGCCAAACAGTGCCCCGATGGAGTGCAGGAGATGCCTCCATGGTTTCCCCCCTAACTCATCTGCAGTCTTGGTTTGGTTTCACTGCCCTTGAAGTATTATAGTCTTGGCTGTTTATACCAGATGTGCCAGTTCCCCTTGGGTAGCTCCTTTCCATAGGTCCTGAGCTGTAATATAGACGTGATGTTCCACTTGGCTGTGAAAACAGCAGCAAAGGTGGCTTTTAATGCAGTCTACTGCGAAGTGTATGAGTCATGAAAGTTTCCATTCTCATGGCTGCTAGACTAGATGGAGAGAGCTCTCAGCGTGGTAAACCACACTGAGGAGCTGGAAAGCTGCTACCGAGCCACTCTGGAAGTTGCCAACCGAGAAAGTACAGAGCTTTATTCAAATCTGTGACTCTTCCAGGAGCCTTTCTCTGCACTGGCACCTCTGGAGAAACCAAAGCAGGATTTTTGCTTTCATTGGAGCTTGAATTTTCTCATTGCGTGACTTGACCATTTGTTCGAAAACCCAACACACACCCTGCTCCCTCCTCTGCTTGAATCCATTTCAGCAAGCCAAGAACTGGCTTTATTCCCTGTGCAGCAGAGTGCTCCCTTGACTATGTGCTCTTTTTCCCTTTATTCCCAACTGTAAAGAGAAGGGAGATTGTTATCCGGAAAGCAAATATCATAAGTAAATAAACGACTCAAATCCTTTAAAGACAAGATTTTCTGTCCCATCTTTGGGCTCGTTTTACAGATCCTCATTCCCCATGTTTCCCAGAAGTAGTAGAAAATGTACAAAGATTAAAGCTCCTAATTGATCTTGGTACTAAAGATAGCTAATGAACATGACCCCTCTATTGCAAGGCTGCACACGGCTGCTGAACACTAAGAATGACCCTTTGCAAGGTCATTTTCCCATCTTCCGTCTTTCCATATTATTTCCCATAATTTTCCAGGTCAGGCACTCATTTTTGCTCTCTGAGGGATGTCAAGCCTCTCTACCAGGGCCTCTGCTCAGGGCCATGTTATCTCATCTGCCAGCCACTTTCTTTCCACTAGTACAGCCTGGCGACAGCCCTGGGCAGTGGATTTCTGGTCCGAGCCCAGTCGTTGGCATTAGGATGTCTGCTGGCCTATTATAGTCAGAGAAAGTGGGTGATGGATGTCAAGGCTAATCTAGCCAGAGTTTGTGCTGGAGGGTTTGGTGTAACTTTGCTGTTCTTGGCTCCCTTTAGCTGTCCCGGAGCTGGCAGCATTGTTGTGCCCCTGCCTCTGCAGGATCGTGGGGCCAGTGGCTCAGATCAAAGCTGTGTCATTTGGGGCAGCTGCTCCTGCAAAGGCAGGGCAAGTCAAAGCACCTGCAAACCCTGAAGCTGTGTCAGTTCTTAACCCTAACCAGAATGAGATTGGTGGCACAGAGAATGTGCTTATGCCAGCTGTAATAGAGTGGGGTTGCAGGAAGGGAGTGAGCATAGCAGAGCATTTTTGTTACCCACTGTCAGCCAACCTGCTGGACCCTTGTGAAGAGCTTTCAAATCTAATCCAAGACCTTTTCCCTTCTTTCCTGACTAGTCCCAGCGCTGCTCCCCGGTGTGGTTACTAACCTTAGAAAGCAGAAGGGTTGGAAAGAGTTAGAGATGCTTGGCAGAGGAGGCTGGGGGGCTGCCACAGGGCTGGGGAGAGGGGAGGTGTGAGAGACAAGCAGAGCCCTCCCAGGAACCAGACACGAGGGGGTACTGGGCCTCTTTGATGCCGTGTACCCTGAGCCAGCTCACGGGAGGTAATTACATTGCAAGCAAGGCTCTGCTGTCCCAGGAGGGCTCTGCTAAAGGAATTATGTCTTTGATCTTGCTTTCTACTTGGTTACAATGGGTTTTTTCATTATCTTTTTTTTTTTTCCCAGGGACCGCCTGGCTCAATGGGACAACCTGGCCTTGCAGGTGAACCTGGCATGAAGGTAAGAAAAAACCCTTAGTGTGATTTCTCTGTCAGACCAGGGAGATAATAGCAACTTCTGTTCCTGCAGGACTGGGTAACATTGCACGTTCACCCTCCAGCAACCAAAGCAGACAGCATATTCCACAAAAGCTAAGATTTAAAAAATGAAATCAGGTTAACTTTAACCCCTTGGTTATGAATTCCTGAGCCCCATCCCAAGGGGGAGGCTGTCAGTGATGGGGAGAACCACTGTCCCAGGGACCTTGTGCCCCAAGAGCTGTGAAGGGCTTTGGAAATGAAGATCAACTCTTTTGTGGATCCAAAATCTGAGTGGGGAGGGGAGTCCTCAAGACCCAGAGATCCAAGCAGCTTCTAATTTGAAACAAGAAGAGTCTTAGGAAGGCCCCAAACTTAAAAATACCCTCAGACAAGGTCTTGCCACAGTTTCCAAGCCTCAGTTCTGTGGGAACTAAACTCCTCTGATGGTTATGGGGGAAGGGTCCCTGCTTCAGCACCATGAATGCACCACCTTGTCCACATGGAAAGGCCTATAAAAACCATCTCTTTGTTTGAATAAGATCCCTGTGCTGCGCGGCTCAGAGGTGTTTTTATTTTATCCTAACCCCCCTTCCGCTTGGTTTGAAGGTTCACTCCTGTGTGCAGGGCTTTTGAACAGACTCTATGTGGGGATTAAATGCAATTTCCTCTTTGCTGTTCCTCACTCCCCACCCCCAGCCCCATCCTTTGCCATGTTTTCCTTGGCAAATCTTCTGACACTTCACTGGAGCTACCGTGTCTTTGGCATCCTGATACTGCACAAGTGTTTCAGCTCCCGTGCTCCTGGCTGCCCTCCTCGGGAACAGGACATGATGATTTGCACAAATACCACTTTACCCACACTCAGTGCAACACGTCCTTGCTGGGGACTCAGGCTGCCAGAGTCCCACGCTGCTCTTTCTCCTAAGCTGGGAGGTGCTGGCACAGGCTGGGGTTGCTCTGGGCAATCATCGCTTGCAGACCAGTTTGCTGCATGATGAGATGTATGGATAGGTCAAACCTTTTTGCCCTTATGTCTCTGCATTTCCTGAGCTCTGTTCCTTGCAATGCAGTTGGTTTGGGTGGGCATAGCTGCCCTGTGTCCATTGTACCCCCAGTGCTAAATTGCAACCTCACAGCCTGTCACCAAGATCCATTTGTTTGCCAGCTCCAGCACCTTCAGTTCACTCATTTTGGTGCCATCAAAGATTCAGGTTCTTTTCCACCCTCCTCAGTCATGCTGGGGCTCAAAGAGCTGTCAGCTTTCTTCTCCCTTTCTCCTGCTGATCTGCTGCACCGTTGTGTTGCACCCAGCATTGCTGCTTTGCCCAAGGGCTATGCTGAGGGAGTATCTTCTGGCTCTGCAGCTGCAGGCAGCACAAACCACTCCTCGACCCCTGTCCTGTCAAGCATCATTGCAACAGAGCCTGCGAGGTGCCTGCTGGCCCTATGCAAGCTGAGGCACTGGTGGTGACAACCTGTCCTTTGGACACCCTTGCAAGCAGAAGTGAAAGTGTTCGTGTGGGAGAAGGAAATAGAAAGTCAGAATGAGGGGTGCAATGGGAAGTGCTTCATGCTCACTCATGTCAGTAAACAGCTTGTCTCCGTGTCTGTGGTTCCTTTTTCTCAGGGTGATCCTGGCCAGTTGGGAGTCCCTGGAGAGCAAGGCCTCATTGGCCAAAGGGTGAGTATGGTCAACTCCTGGTAGGGCTTCTGTGCCTTGTCAGTTCACCAGATGCTCCATTCCCTGTTCACCTACAGCCTGGGCAGACAGACCCTGCTCTGGCCATCCCGTAACCCTCACAGCCCTTGTTTCTTCTGTGGGTGGTGGGAATACCTTCCTGGCAGAGCCTGTCAGCTTGAGCTCAGCAGCCTGTGTGAGCCCCTCCGATGCTCCGGTGCTGCTTTGCAGAGTGCTGTGACAGCCTCGCTGTGAAAGGGGCAGTGTGGGAACAGACCCGTCCTGTTCGTCGGGAGGGTTCAGTCTGCACAGGGCCGGGAGGCACTGGGGTGGGAGGTGGGCATTAAGCAGGGAAACACTGGCTACACTGTACGCACGTGGGAGGGAGCCAGGCATGGCATGAATGCAGGGATTGAAGCCGGCAGTGGCTCTTGTCCCTTCTCAGGACTAAGGTCAGTTGTTGGAGCAGGATGGGGAAGCCCCAGGTTAAATGAATACAGACAGCCCCCTTTCCAGCATGGGGAAGGAGGTCTTCCCCCAGGCCAGCAGCAGGGTCCATGGAGGAGAAACTATGTCTCAGAATAAAGCAAGAGGATGTATTCCTGCTCATGCTCCCTGAAGAACTTGTTCAGCATTAGGGTATGAGGTACGACACGTGTCAAAGTGCAGGACTAGGCTCCTGTCATTGCAGTCCGACTCGCCACCACAAGTCAGCTGGAAAAAAGCACGTTTAGGCACAGCCTTATGGTGCTCGCTTCTGTCTTGCAGGGAGAATCGGGGCTGGAAGGGGATAGTGGGCCACCTGGACCGGACGGTATCAAGGTAAACCTCACTCTCGTGGCACGTTTCAGGTCTCACAACACATCTCTGTGCACTCGGGCTGCCATGGTTCCCAAGGCCAGGTTGAAGGCAAGGGGGTTATCGGGTCCTCTGTGAAATAAGCTTCTGCCCTGCTCCCTCTAAAGATTTTTTTTTCTGCAATAACACATAACTGACTCCTCCTGTTTCACTCCTCTACCCACATTTTTGGCATCTGATCAGATCTCCAAAAAGGTCAAGTTCTTCAAAATCTAGTTTCCAACAATTTGTCTGTTTTATTTGAGTCTTTACAGATTAAATTTCCAACTAATCAGGAATTCCTGGGCTTGGCAGGGGAAATCAAGAATTGTCCATCACTACCCTGCACCACTGACCAGAACATTGTTAGCAAGAAACCAGATCCCCTTCCTCTTGGCAAAGCCCCAGGTGCTCGCTCAGGGCTTGCACTGCACTCTGTATCTCTCTGCTGTGAGTTTCCTACCTTGCCTTTGGAAAAGGACTCTGATTTCTGTCCCTGCACAGCTGGCCTTTCCAAACAGGCCAACAGTTTTGTTCCATGGAAAGAAAAAGTAGCTGGTCCCACAACAATGCAGTTTATTACTTCATTCTAGTTAAATTATTTGCCATGTGTCTCTGCTGCTTATCTCTATATGTTGGACCAAAAGATTCTTCCTTAAAGACAGTCAAGGCTTTTGTATTCTCTTACCACTGCTAACTGTCCCCAAGAGCTCTTGAACCAAAACCAGGTCTTTTTAACCTGACTGTGTCTCCGGACAGTGGAAGAGTTGCTGCTCACTGCAGGAGCATTTCTTTAACCAGAAAAGTTGTTGCTGTGTTCTCACTAACGCAGGTGCAAGTGGAAAACAACTGTCAAGGCTGGTTGGTTGCACAAGCGTAGGTGCTGTCGTCAGTACAGAATTGGCCTTTTCGATTGTCTTCATAAAATATTTGTCATAATTTATAAGAACGGTGATTTGACACGATACCTACTGCCCAGACCGCAAATCCTTCACAGAGGCAAGATGACACTGTTTTGCAGAGTGTTTATTTGAGCCCTGGGCTGATTCCCATTTGGCAGCAAGAGTCAAGGAGCCGCTCCAGACAAACCCATCCTATTAAAAATCTTTCAGTATCCCAAGCTCAGGGCTTCTGGGTGAGACAAGGGAGACTTTCAGATTTTGTCCGCCTGTCTCATTCACGTGCAAGGTTCAGGCCTTATTGCAGAAGAAGCAAAGGGATTCAGATTACCCTGTGTAATGGGGGAGTTCCTTCTCCTCCAGCCAAGAGACTTTAAAAAAAAAGAAACCTGGTTTTGCTCATTTTGTTAAATGTCAAGTGTATTATGACTCACTCTCATTCATCCTATTGCTTGCAGGCTCTCTTCCTCTCAGACTCCTGAAATATTAATTATGTGGTGGGTTTTTTCCTTGCAAGAGCCATGTACAGTGACCCTTGTGTTGTGTGGGTATGAAAAGCTCCCACCCTCCTCTCTTCCACAGGGAGACAAAGGAGAGCAAGGCCTGGAAGGAGAGAAAGGAGAAAAAGGCAATGAAGGGCTGAAGGGAAAAGAAGGGCCTCCTGGATATCCCGGCATCACAGGTGTCCGAGTGAGTCTGCAAAACCAGCCCACTCACCCCCGGAGCTGGTCCATGGGTTCCTGTAGGAACTGGTGCTCTCCTCACCATGCTGCGTGGGCAGCCCTGGGTGTATCTTAGATCCCCGGGGTACGGGTGTGGGCCCAACACAGCCCCTGCGCTCCCCATAGGGCCACCTCCACTCTGGTTTCCAAGTTAGCAGCTGCATCTAGCCACGAAAGGATAGGTAGAGTGTTGCGTGCTCTTGTCTAAGTCCCTGTGAGCAAGATGAGTGTAACCTTCCCAACGGCTGCAGCGTGAGCCCAGAGGTGCAGTGTGTGCTCCTCAGCTTGGGCATCGGGGCGCAGCTGGCACACGCCGAGCCCTGGGCTCAGGAGGCAAACCACCTTGTCTGAAGAGACAAGACCCTTTTGCAACAAGAGGACAAAAGAAAGTTTGCAGTCTAGTGTCTGGGAGGCTGGATTGCATTTAAATCCTAGTAAGAAATAAATAGGCTTTTTTTCCCTTATTTTTTCTTTTTCTTTTTTCCTTTTTTCCTTTTTCCTTTTTCCTTTTTTCTTTTTCATTTTTTTCTTTTTTCTTTTTCCCTTTTTTTCCCCTTTTCTCTTTTTTTTCTTCTTTCTTTTTTTTCTTTTTTCTTTGACAAGGACGGTCATTACTGTAGACAGCAATACTACTGTAACAGGGCATACCATGTTGCAGCAGAACACCTGGGGGCAGATTGAGAGGGAGGCACACACAGTGGACCAAGACACCTCTTAGGGCAGAAGGTCATCTGAAATGTGACTCATTGCAAAGTTGCTGTAAAGTACGTTATTTTTGCAAAAAGCTACATCTAGGAGGTAGTTTGGTCTTTCGGTCAGGATACACACTTGAGACGTGGATCACTTCTCTGGTCTGCTGTAGGCTTTAGACACTGTGCATCTCTACTGCATCTGTAAAATGGATCGCCTGGCAGGGTGGACAGGAGGACTGCAAGAAGCTGAGTCTACCCTGGCTGCCACAGCTGGCCTTGGCCTGGAGTTTGGAAATGGCCAGCTTTTGCCTTCTCTCACTTCTGTTTGATGATTACTTCTTATTTCTGCTTTTCCCTTAAGAGTTTTCCCCCTTAAATATAGAAAACTAATAGAAGAAATTAGCAGGAAATTATTAATCCTTAATGAATATCCTAGGCACGTCTGGTTCGCTTGGAGGTCTGATCTCAGTGCCACGGAATTAAAAAATGTGATTCTGGCTCCGAGGTAAGAGCTGCGGGGCCAGAGGAGTCAGGCAGGGTCTGGCCTGGGGCTCGTTCAGTGGTGCCAGATGGAAGGATAGCTCTGCCCAGTGCCCCAGTGGGCTGCTCTGCAAGCCAAGCGAGGCCCTCCTGCTTGAAACATGGAGTTTGTCAGCCTGATGACATGATTTATTCATTGTAATTATTGTTGTGGATCAAAGTTGTAGAAGCATGGACTCACAAGGCTCTTTCTGTGAAGCGATAGCCTGGCTGAGTCGGATGCGGCCAGCCTGGTCGGAGCAGCTGTGCTCACCCATGGCACAGGTCTTGCTGCTCATGCAGCTGGAGAACACACCAGCTCCTACCCCACGTGTGTCTGGGAGGCATGGGAGCAGCCCCAGCATGAAAGAAGGAACAAATAGTCCAAGTCTGATGGCAGCTCTGAAATCCCTGCCCGGAATGGGTGGGAGGCATCAGGGCAGGCAGGTACCTCGGAGCGCTGGGTGGATGCTCAATGCTGAAGTGTGTTTTTCCCCTTTGGTGACGTTGTGGCTGGCTAAAAGGAGGTCAGGGAGAAGGGTGTGAGGGGATGGAAGCAACGAAGGGGCTGGATTTGTGTTATTTTTGGGCTAAGGTTGGGATTTGAGCGCTGACTTGACTAGAAAGTGGAAACATTGGCTTAATACTGCAGTGCAGCACCATAAATGTGCAGAAAAAGGTTATAGTTCTGCCCCAAATAAGGCCACAGCCTTCTGTACCCATAGGGAGCTCTTGCAGGATTGAGACTGGACCACGGGCGAGAGGTGGTCCCAAATATCCCAGCTCCCTCCCAGCTGCAGGCTGGCACAGCTGGACAGCCACCCTCAGCACCGCACCCGGCCCTCCGTGTGCTGTACTTCTGGCTGGTTCACATGTTTTTATTGTGCATGTTTTAAGAACCAATAAAAATACTAAAATCATGCAAAAGCCATATTAAGTTATAGAGCATAAAGTACAGATTCGCTCAGACTCCGTCCCCGCTGTTTGCCAGCATGTCCCTGGGAACATGATGCCATTTTCTGTTTGTTTTTTTTTTTAAAAAAAGAGTCAATAGAGCCAAGATTCCTGCTCATAATCACTTCTTTTTGGTTTTTTTTTTAATGCAGAGTGCTATGTTTCCATCTACTATTTTAATGTGCTGGTTTGTATATCCTTATGTCTAAACTCAATCAGACATAGGTTCCAGATAGCACTGCCTCCTCTGCCAAACGCCTGGCCATTACCTAATATACAGGCTGGTGTTCCTCGCTGAGGTAATTTAAAGATGGAAGTTCTTTGACAGAAGTACAAATAATTTTTATCTTCCCATTTTTTTCTTTGAGACTTTTGTCCTACCTTCCCATGGAGAAAAGGTACAGATATTAGTGGGATCTTCCTTAGATTTCTGCCAAGATAAAAGTTTACAGCTCAGACATGCAAACTAGAGATAACTGCAGCCCCCTCCTTTCCAACTGATGATTGGAAGTTGGAATATCATCAGCCCATCCTCTGTAAGCGCCACAAAAGCCACCACAGGCACAGCCCACCACAAACATGTACAATGGACAGAGGGTTTTAAGGCTGATGGACAAAGATGATACAAATCTTGTCAGGGAAATATCCTGAAGGTATTCAGCAAGGACAGATGCCAAGGTTGCACGGTGACAAACTCCTGTCCAGGATTTGTGTGGTGGCATGGACGTTGCCTGGGGAAGGTGTGGAGGCACTCGCATTGCAGGGAGGAGGCGTGTTGGGTTTGGGTGTGCTGCAGATCCTGCGTGTTTACACATTACGCATGTTGCATATGGTTTTAATACATCTGATGTGATAGTGTTAACACTGTCCAATACTCAGTTTAGATAGTTTTAAAGGGAACTTCATCTTTAGCTGTTGCATCTTCATTTGGTCTCTCCTGGTGTGACACCCAGGAGACCTTACCTCCGTGCTTCACTGCGTTCCTGCCTGGATCCACTGACTTTTCCCTGGGCTAGAGATGTTTGCTTCTGCGCCGATATTGTTGAGATATCCTGCTCATCTGCAAAGGGGGCAGGGGAGTTGTTAATGCTTCTGTGCCATTACTGGGAGAGACACACACAAGGATCTGTCTAGTTACCTGTGCCAACAAACTGCCCTCCACCTAGGAGTGTGTAGCTCATCTTCTGCTCCTGGAAGAGATTCATATCAGCTTGAGGAAGTTTCTGCTACACCTTGGCTTGGTTCTCTGTTGCCCTCTGCCTCAGCACTAGAGGGGACCCACAGAGATGTGCCCTCCACAAACAGCGATAGAATATGGAAAAACACTTTTTGTCAGAAATCCCTGCAGCAACATCACTTCTTGAAGATTTTTCCTTAACACCAAGGGCATGTTTAGTCTTAATCTTTATTTTGCTTATGTCTAAAGGAACATGACACTTCAGTATCAAATGTCCTCTTGGCAGATGTGGGAAATGAGGTGCCTGATTGCTCTGAAATGATCTGCCTTTGTTGCTGGTACATTTTCAGTCCATTTTGCACATACTGGCCCGGGGCAAAGGCCTGGTGCTGGCAGCACCCCGTGTAGCCTCAGAGCAGGTAGAAGCTGGGGAACTTGGCAGGGCGCGTACAAGCTCAAACACCACGTGGCAAAGGGCCAGCACAATGGATGGAAGGAGATTAGCAGTTCTTCAGTCTCCACGGTCATAGAACTCCCTGGGAAAGAGCAGATGAAAGGATGTCCTGGAGCACCTCTGCAGGTCCTAAAGCTGGAGGAAGCATAAAGTATCTGCTGCCCTTCTGGATCATGCAGAAGAGAGATGTTCACCTGGGGATCAATTCCTGCAGCAGGGACACATCTGGCTTTACTGAGCAAGGTTTAATTTTCCAGAAAGCCATCCCGATGCTGATACAACATTACCAACTGAGCACAACCAAACTTCCCTTGGTGCTCAAGAAACATTTTTCAAAGATCATTTGCTTTAACTTGGCTCAGCCATTTCCAGTATTAACATATCTGAAAACCAGTTTCCACTGTGGTTTTAAATCTCAAACAAAAGCAGCAGGGAGGCCCCAGTGGAGTCTCCAGGGGTAGTTTGTACATGTTTTAAAGCCAGTGGATTTCAGCAAACAAACCTGGCAACTGAGATGGTCCATGAGTCTCACAGCTGTGGCTGGCAGGACTCGAGGCAGCTGGAGATGAGATACACAAGTATCCTCTATCTTTTGGTCACTTTGTCCAAGTTCACAGTGCTCTATTTAATTCCAGTTCCCGTTCAGAAGAGGGATAGGCCAGTTGCCTCCCTGGTCACAAGAGAGAAATCAGATCACCTTAACCACTTAGCACAAAGCTGAGTGCAAGATCCACTTGACATTTCAAAAATCGCATCAGAGATGTGCTCCTTTCCTGAGCTGCTGCCTCACATATTAATTATCTCCTCCCAGTGATTTCCATCTTCTTCTAAGACAAACTTGTCACCTTCACTTGATCTTGACTCTCTTCTGGACTTGGCCATTTGACCTCTGGTTGGCTCATCTGAGCAGCAAAGAGCTGAAAATCTCTTCCCCTTGCAGAGCACCAGGGACTGTTTGGGCATCTCTGTTCAGAGGGACTGGCTGGAGATGCAGATCCTGGGGTGAACAGTACAGGGAGCAGGAGTTGTCCACTGGAGATCCAGACTTTCTGTACAGGCAAGGCAGGACAAGGATATGTCTGTGCAGTTTGTGAGGAGACTGGAAAATACAATGGCCCGTCAAACCCTGACAAGGCGTCCATCAGCAATGCGAGTGTCATGGTGTAGTTTGTCAAAATAAAAACTGTCTGCCGACCTGTAAAGTGTATGAGAGGATAGTGCCACGGAGCCTGAAATACCCAAAGATCATTGTTGGAGAGTAATGTGCATTTACAAAGGATCTGACTGCCAGTCAATCCTGCTCTTCGCAACAGAGGATGATAAGAGCCAAAGACTGAAGTCACCGGTATGCAGCCAGCAACCTGGACACAAGCAAGTGGACCCTGCAAAAAAGCGCTCCTCTCTGCTGGTTCTTCTCTCCACCTACAGAAAATACGGCATTTCAGCCCTTCCCTCGGAGGACAACTGATCCACCGGTGACTGAGCGAAAGGCCCAAGCCAGTTGGCAGGAGGGAGGTGGTGGGTTTCCAGCTGCACTCCATAGCTGTGCACTGTGGTTTTCGTAATGTGCTGGTTGTCATACAAGGCAGACATCTGATAGCAAGGTTTTTACAGTTCCAGGAAAGCAATTGGAGAGCCTGTAGGTAATGAAATACAACATGCTCTGAAACAAGAAAATCCCTCGTTGTTCAGCAAAACTGGGAGCCGAGTTCTTTTCTTTTTCCACTTCCTTTTTAACCTGAAATCCTATCTGCAGTGTCATTGAAGCCACGTCAGGACTGGGAAAGCTTTGAGCCAGACACTCCAATGATATAAATTGCCATAAACAATTACATCAGAGAAGATCTGGCTGCATGTGCCAGCCCTGCTGCACGGTGCAGACGTGCACCAGCAGACCAGAAGAGCTTTAAGGGCTGGTAAATCCTTTTGCTCTGATGTGACAAGGCCCAAAGTCTTTTTGTTTGCTCTCCAAGAGGATAGAGTGATGGAGCTGGGCTGGGGTGATCTGAGAAGGTTTTTCGAGGGAATTCACAGTGCTTTGAAAAGGATAAAGCCGGTATCCAGCCCAGTACAGAGCACTGGGTGAACTTGTGGGTCTTGGCTCCAGCGCTGCGGTCTCAGCCGCATCGCTCCCCAGAGCAGCAGCAAGTCCACACAAGCTTTGGCTGGTGTCCCGAGGACAGCATCCTTCCCATCGTGTCCTTGTTTCTCTGTCATCTACAGGCTACCATCCTGAAGCAAAAGAAGGACTTGCTGGCCAGGGTGGACCTTCTGCTCCGAGGTAGTAGAGTTGCTCCAGAAACGGCACGCTGTGGTCACAGCTGAGATGGGGCTGGTTTCTGGGCTCTGTAATGCCAGGGTAGAGCAGGAGTTCATTCTCATCCAACACACTGTTCTGTTACAAAGTTGTCCAAACATCACTTACAGCAGAATTTGTCCCAGAGTGGTTTTTTGCTCTTTGTTATTTTCTGTTTCCTGCCACTGAAAACATGATTCAAAGATTTTTCTGCCACAAAGCGCCTCACTCTGCTGTCTCTGAATCCAGCCATTCACTCCGAACACATGAGCTCAGCGACAGCTGGCAACGCCACATCAGTTACATGGCATTCAGCTCCCTGAAAGTACTAAGGCTGCTGAAGGACAATCCTGGAATCACTTCTGGTTTTAACTTCTGCTGTCCGTGCAGGAATCTATGTCTTTTTGATAATGTGCTGAGCTGTTGTTTCTTGGAAAAACTTTACATGCCGTGGTCTACAGGCTATCTGTGGAGCTCTGACTTGGATGAAGTTACTTAAAGTCCCTCAACTGGAGGGTGAGGGGTTACCCTCTGACTGAGCAATGGAAGGAATGGAGAATACTGGGCTTGGTGTGCAGAGGAGGGCTGTGACAGTGTGTCAGTGGTAACAGGGAGCTCCTCGCACCCTGAATCTAGGAAATGAGTATTGTTACTCCTCATGTTACCCTTAGATAATGCATTAGCTGTAGACACAGAGAGTAGTAAAGTGGCTTGTCTGGATTCATGCAGGAGGTCAGTCAGTGGTAGAAGGGGACTGGGAGCTCCCCAGCTCCACTCCTGTGCCCTGTGCAGTGACTCGGCACAGGCTGTATTGGCCCACAGGCCAGACACATCTCGATAGATGTTTCCCGAGACAGCTGTGCTTGCCCAAGGGCATGGCCCTGTGCTGCAGAGCTGAATGTCTCCTGGGCTTGTGCATGATGCACATCCCAACTACCCATTCCACAGTGGAGGAGGGGACACAACAGGACATACTTTTCCTGCCCTACAGCCTGTCCTTTCCAGTAGCTGCTACATTAGCAGGGCCAGTTCCTATACTGGAGTCCAATTTCTATAGCTGAAGGTGCTTGCGCTTGGCTATGGTGTGTCACTGTGTAATATCTTTGGAATATCCTTACTCATGTGGACCAGTATCCAGCAGAGCCAAGGCAGGTATTTGCCTTGCATCAAAAATCAAAGGCGAATAATGTTGCTCAGGAATGTAGTCAAACATGCTTAAACTCTTTGCTTTGAATAGGGCAAGGGCAAGGGTCAGGGCGAGTGCCTCTCCACATAGCTGCAGTCCCAGGTCTCTCTCCTTCCCTTTCTAGAGGGAATCCCCAGGCACTTCTGCCCTTAGCTGCAATCAGCTGCTTCTTTTGCTTTAATAATCAGTGCATCGCCGATGGCCCCAGGTTCAGCCTCTTCCGTGGAAGTCTAAACATCCCGTTTTATGGAGAGGTACATGCTGGGCTTTGTTGTTTGGGAGATTTTATTGAGGCAGGGAGCATTCCCCCTTGTCTGCTATTCTGGTACCTGGGACTCAGCCCACCAAATCCATTGAAACCTTTGGAGTGGAACAGGGTTGCCTGTGAGCCCTGGGAATCCTGCAGGGAATCACAGAGTTCTCCCAGTCCCCCGGAACTGCTGCTTTGCAGCGACCAAGGTTGCTCCAGCAGCCGAGGGGCCGTTCACCCTTGCAGTGAGTCTGCTGCTCGGGAAGGCAGGCTGATCCCAGCTGGTCTTCATTTAGAGTTAATAGGAGTCAAAATGAGCCAGAATTTAAAATAAATCCCATTGACTTGGCACGGTTTCTTTCCTGACTCAGACGAAGGAGACGCACTTTTTGGGCAGTTACTCCAAGATTCCCCTCCTTATTGCAAGAGAGGATTTCATTCCCCTCCTCTTCCACAACCCCAGGGCATCTGTGTCCTTCAGAAGGAAGATATTAACTCTTAGTGTTTGGGGGAGGAAAAAAGAGCGCAAGTAGTGCTCGTTAGTATAAATAGGAGTTATACTGCCCAAGTGCTCTGTCTATTCCTTTCGTCCCAGTTGTCAGCTTCCAGCTCTGGCTAATTCTTTGGAGCATTTTGGTGTCACCATGTATGAAAGCTTCACAGCTCAGTGGGGATGAGGACTTGCACTTTTCCTGCACTTCCCACCCACCCATCAAGACTTTTGGTGGCACTTTTGTCTCCTGCGGTTCCTTAGAGATGAGGATATAGAGGCAAAGAGGGTAAAAAAAGGGATTCCCAGAAACAACAAATTCAGGGCTACCAGATGAAACCAGACCAACTCAGGGCACACAGCACTGCTCTGTACATGATTCTCTTTGCTGCCTTACACTGTGACTGCTTAGAAAAGCCAAGTTAAATAGACCTCCTCATCCACAAACCCAGAAGTGGCGTATTTCAGAGCAACATCTTCATGCATATAAGAATTTGCACTAAAGCAGAGAGTTCGGAATACAAGATTTTGGTTTGGATTCCACACTTCAAGCTGAGGAACTCAGCTGAAAGGGAAGTCATGGTGATGCTAGCTGTAGTCTTTCCATCCGAGATCTTTTTATAGGATTTCCCCATCCCGCTTTTTCTTTGCATTCAGCCAGCGAGCTCTACCTGCACTCATCACTCGGGTTTCCACAAGCAGGCCAAGAGCCCATTACTTCCCAGTGATCCCAGTGAAGACCTCTGAACCTCACAGTACAATCAGGTCTTTCTTCTCAAGAACAGTTGAGTCTTTCTTCTTTCCCCATACTCATTCAGGAACTGCTGCCCTGTCTCCTCCCCTTCCAAACTACTGCTAGGCAGAGTGATTATGAAATGTGTTTCTTATAAATCCGAAACATTTATGTCTTCAAATGCCCGGTCCCAATAATCCCACTAATTTCCTGAGTGCTTGTGAACTGTCCTCCATGGGGGGAGGCTTCTCTCGATCAAAGTTTATTAAGTAGGGGTTCTCATATGGAGACATTGCTGAGCGGTAGGAAATGATATAGGGCTTTTTCATTTCCCTTTAAATGAGCTTGCTGGCTGGGCCCTGAACAATATGGGCATGGTCATCCTATGGTTCATGCTTCCTACCTTTATTACTGCTTTAGCTTTTCTGCCCTTTCTATGTTCAGTGCCTCAAACTATCACCATTTTTTTTTTCCCCATCACCATTGGCACTTTCTTTTCTTTACTCAGTAGCTGCATTCTGGTTCTTCTAGTTCTTCCTGCCTCATTTTTGGTAGAGAGGAGTGACCTCAAACCTTCACTCAATGATACCCAAAAAAATTTGAAAATATGCTCCTGCTCCACAACAGTCCTGAGTAATCCTGAACCTGCCTGAAACAGGCTTTGGGAAGCTATCTCACCAGTATTGTGCCCTCCTGTGCCGTGCTTTAAGTCTGCAAGCAAAGCAGGATCTATTCTCTGAAGTGCCAAGAGCCACAGATCCCCTTGTGTCAAACCAGGACGGTGAGTCACGTCTCGGTAACCACTGCCCCGGATCTAGCGCGTGTAGCAGAGCATCACTGAATGCGGGGGAAGTTTAGGTCTGGGTTTTAACACTGTTTGCTGTTTGGCTCCTTTTGGGGCATATCTCTCTGCAGTTCACTCAACTTCCTCATTTTGTTTTTCTGGATGTTTTTGTCATAACATAGATTTCAACTGTTGGTGTCTTGAGAATTTAAAGCTGGGCTGCTCATCTGTTTGCTCCCAATAAACATTAGTTCTGTGCCATGCAAGAGACCTGACTTTGCTGCCAAGGCCATCAGCAGCTGAAAGCCTCCTTTTTTCCTTAATCAATTTGCATTGGAAAATAAACCATCCAGCTTTTCCCTTAGGGGAATATCTAAGGCCATACTAAAAAAAACCCTTATAAAATTGGGTGCTTTCTGAAGCTGCCAATAAAATTTTAAACATGCTATATCTAAGATGATAATTTTTTTTTCTTTTCTTGGATATTTTGACATACCTGAAGGCATGTGGCTTTGTAAAATTGCTGATTTCCACTGTCCCTGGTCACAAATATCATCTTCTGGAGGTACTTCTCTAGTGAAGAGTGCAGTATATAAACAGAAATCACCATTTAAAAATAATCCCACTCGCAGAAGAAGCTTGGAAAGAAGATTTGTTTTCTCAGCAAACCAGTAACCCAAAGCATACAACAAAATGTGTACAAACCCCGGCAATAAAAGCATCAAGTGTTTAGTGCCTTGGCACGCTAATCCAACTGATTTGAATCCAGCAAAAAGAACTTGGAATTAATTATTCTTATGTGTAGGCTTTTGTACATTTTCTGCCCCTCGTTGCTGTCTCTGCTAAAGTGTAGGAACCCTAGGAACTTCACATTGCAGCAAAGGCGGTATCAAAAGATGCTAGATTCCTGAGGTACTTTGGAGGCCCTGGATGAAGTTACAATCTCAATGAACTTTATTTTTATCCCTTTTTTTTTTCTCCCCCCTGTTCTGGCCCTGGTTTGTCCATTCCTGGACAGATGAGTCAGAAGAATGGAGAGGAAAAGGATCTGACCTTTTTTGAAGGCTACCGAAGTTGTTGCTGGGCTTGATATTGCCTGTGTTACATGTGACGTATGACGGTGACTGTACAAACCCTGCGTATGTGCCCTGTGAATGTCTGGGATTGCAACAAGCAGCAACCACATCTGGAACATCACATGTAGAGATATTGCATATCTAAGAACCCCAGACAAGCGTTGAACTGCCTCTGAATTCATCTGGGCAAAATTCCTGCGCAGTTGAAGAAAGCACATCCAGGAAAATCAGACATATGGTAGGCTTCCCGCTCACCAGTAGAGCTGTGCTGGCCAAAGTCCTAGAAAGCATGCTGGTAGAACACAAAATATCCTTTGCTGATAGAGCTTACTCCATTCGAGGAGGTGATTCAGGCTTCAAGATCCAAGCCACGTCTGCTGATGGTGTGGCCAGCACAGTTTGACCCATTTATTTATACCAGCAAAGCTTTTAACCAGCAGACGAGAGCTAACAACAGTGAGGGAGGCTCAAAGGAAGATCTCTGTGGTTTACTGCAAGTGACAGCTGGTCTCACTATCACTGACAAGAGTTTGAGAGGCTGCCAAATTTTTTTTCTCTCCAGCAATGAAGAAGGAGCCACACCCCAGCTGGAGGACCCAGGAGAGCCTTCTGGAGTAGATGAACATCACTGCTCAATGAGGCCAGTGATTCATAAGGGAAAAGCCGGTTCAGGGAGTTTACTGGAGCCCATATCTGTGGGCTCCACCAGACTCCACCAACAGGGAAAGCCAAGCTGAAGGAACCCAGAGAAAATTGAGACCCTGTTTGAACATGGCACAGTCTCCTATGGATCAAGTTTATTTTTGTGAGTGAGGATTGAACTGTCAAAGTTGGGTTTATGTTTTGGGTTTTTTTCCCTCTCTCATATGACTCTAACCCTATATCTGTACTTCATGACTGTGGGTACAAGCATGGACTTGAATGCTGGCAGATTTTAGGAGCAGTGTGGAAATTTTGTTTCTCAACTCAGAAGACTGAAGGCCTGAACCCATCTTCTCAAAAAGCAAAGACATTTCCCAGTGCAGGGTAGAACAAAGTTTCAGTCATTGTTTCCATGGGAGGTGTATCTAGGTGGGGGGAATCAGGCTGTACTTCAAACTCTCCTGAAGTAGCTGTGAGAGCCTCGTGACCTCACCTGTGAGCGGAGTCCATCTGCCCTGGACAATGATATAAGGGTACATCTCATCGATGCACTGGCGTCTGCATTTTTATGGAACAGTAACATGGAAGTATAGTATTTGTTTCAAGAGCTGTTATAGCACAGCAATTCAGGAGCACATCTAAACGCACAAAATTACTCTTCTGGAGAAGATCAAGGGCTTGGCCATCACTGGGGCCAGGAAGAGATTTAGCTTAAAATGGGCTTTCTCACATTTACAAGAAACGTCTATTGCCCATGCTTCCAAAAGATCTTAGTGCACAGTCCAGGGAGACTGATGGAAAAACACTATGCAGCTAATTTGAAACCCCAGTTGTGTCTTTATTTGTTCACATTTTGACAGTAAACTTTTGCGAGTGGTTCCACTACTCATTCTCCAAATTTTCAAGCCACTAATCATCACAGTATTGCTGCAGAAGAGGGTCTGTGAGCATTATTGCTGCTCTGCTACACACATCGTGACCGATACATGAGGAAGCTGAGGGACCTGGTACCAGGTCCAGTGGTGAGCTAGCTGCAGAGCTGGGTGGGGATGGCCATTTCCCAGGCTGATGCTTTCATTGGTGAGGATTTCTCTGTAGTCCTGTCAAAAGTGTAAATCACGTGGGTGACACTGTGCAGGCTTTGGCACCCACAATTCATCATGTATTGCGGCTGCTCAGCGTCTGTGGGAAAATAATTCCAACAGTGATCTCTTGGAAAGTGGCAGCAAAAAATAGCAAACAAAAGCCCTGAGTAGTATGGAAGAGACAACAGAACAGGACTCGGGTACTCCTCGGCAGGGACCTGTCCTTTTGTGAAGCTGTAACAGTGTTGGCAGGGTGGGCTCTTGAAATGTTTGACTTAGGTAAAATGGAGCTATTCCCTTTGGGGAAATGAAGAACTGGCACAGTTCTTTAGGGCTATAATAAGTCTGAATTGCTCCTTTGTGTTAAGAGCAGGCACTTATGAGGCCCATGTTTCAGATCAGAGTGAAAACCCTCCGATATGGCTAGCTTTATAAGTTGCTTTTGTTCGGCTGAGACTGCAACATCAACGGTGGTGAAAATTATACCTTGTTAACTGGGAGGCAGGAGAGCAGAGGGAGAGATGCCGTGCGGGTGTGTAGATGCTGTTGAAATGTTTGTCACAATTGCCAAAAAGAATGAGTTATTTTCTTCAGTAATACTTTTGCTTCTGTCAAATCCAAAATATGTTGTCTGCCTTGCAGCCAACGGGGTCAAACGCTGAAAAAAATGAACTCCCTGGGCTCCCTAAGGAGAGTGTGCTATACTTAGTCACTCCTCACAGCTAATTTCTGCTGTGTGCATGCAAGGAGGGGCGGCGGGCTCTGCTGCCTGTGAGGCACCCACGCGAGGTGCCCGAAGGAGGCCAGTGTTTCTGTTTCTCATTGCTGTGGCTCCCACCCAAAACTTTGCATCCCACTCCATTTCTAGATGCCTGATCAGTATATTGTGGTTTCTATGTGCTCTGTGTTGCAGTAGTAATACAAATAGAAGGAAAGGGTTTGTGCTGTGAGTAGGAAGTGGCAGGTAGACAGAAAACGAAACCACTGCCTGTTTTTTACGAGGTAAAAGTCAGGAGAATTGCTGTAGACGCAGTGGTTCCACTGCCAGTATCCTAAAACCATATAAAAAGCGTTGATATCCAGTTCAGTGCCACAGTAGATGGTGAAAGACACAACTCTTTTTGCAAAGCAGTGGTACACAGATGGCAGCTCTGTCTGCAGACCAGAGGAAATGTTTTGTGGGGGCCAAGGTAAATGTGTTTTCCACATCTCAGCCCTTTCTGTAGCAGTGAGTGGGTAGGTACCATTTTTCAATTCAGCAGGTGCTGTCTTCAAGGAGCACTTCTGAGATGTCTCTTTTGCATCCTTGAGGACAGATGGACCCATCAGATGGCAGTTTTTCCATCACCCACCTGTCTTTGACATGTGATTTGAAGATGAAAAATATCACATTTCAGTCATGTTGCCCTGTAGTCACCTGGGCACAGACATCTTTCCACCTTTAAGCAATGAGCTTTCCTTCTCCATGTGTTGGAGCAGGTCAAGAACAAACTCAGCCATAGTCTGGCTGTAGTGCCTGTGGATCATGGCCTTGCCTGCATGACTTCCTAGCCTCCTTGTTGGCTCCTGTGGGAATAGGATAGGACGGGTGAGGACACTGTCAGGGTTGAGTATACCAGGGAAGAGGCACGGGAGTGGCTGGTTGGGATGGGACTTCTTTGCTTTCCCATTCCAACAGCTTGTTTTGCTCTCCTAGGGACCAGAAGGGAAACCAGGAAAACAAGGGGAAAAGGGCAAGCCTGGCCAGAAGGTAGGAGCATCTCCTGTTGATAACGTCTTCTCTGGATCTCCCTTTCTTTGCTCATCTGTGATATTTATCTGTGGAAGCAGTTTTGTCCTACATTAATGTCAGTGCTTTTGTTCTGCAGGGCAGCAAGGGCTACCAGGGGCAGCTCGGCGAGACAGGATCTCCAGGGAAGGAGGGGCCGAAGGGGAACCAAGGCCCTAAAGGATCCCGAGGTACCCTGGGACCTATGGTGAGAAGAGCTCTGCAAATGGTTGAACACAACATGTAGAAATGTGTAGAGTGATGGGAACGGGCCTGAATGAAACAAAAGCCCAGAAGAGGCTTCAGAGCACAGACAGTGAAATTATATTAGATGGGTTTAATTGACCAAAACAGCTTAACACTTGCTCTGGGCAGCACAGGAGAGACTCCACAGTGGTGATTGTGTTGGTGCCCCGTGAATCCAGCTCACGTTGCATCGTTGCGGTTCTTTGCAGCTCCCCAGATGGGCTGAAATATTGGGGATTATTCTTGAAAAGGGAGTGAGCTGATAAGCTATTTTTGCTAACATCTTTTCCTTTGAGACTGCACACTCATGGCAAGAGCTGCTTCCAAGTCAAACTGTGTTGTTATAAGGAACTCTGGCTTGGACTTCTGCCCTGTTTCTACACCCACTCTTGATCTACTTATCTAAAACACTTGCAGTAAGAAGAAATATAACATGGTAAAGGGTTTGACTTGGGGACTGAAGGTGAGGCTTTCAGAGAGAACATGGCAGAGAGGAAAGAAAGTTAATTTGCTTTAGGCACATAAGACAAATGCATTGGGACAGCAGTGGTAAGTAATAAGTATCTCATGATGAACTGCAGGCTGGTAAGGAAACTTCTTGCACTATATTTGGTAGAACTTAGTGAAAAGCAGGAGTTGTTTATGAACTAGGACTGACAGTGATGTTTCAGAACAGTAGCAAATAAGTGATGGAGTAATGGTTCTGTTGATAGTGTTTTCCTGCACTAAAAATTATAGCCTCCCCATATATCCTCCCTTCATATTCTTTGGCAAAGCCTCCATGGATTATTTCACAAGGAAGCAGCAGTCTATTGGACTGAACATGTCTCTGTCTTGTGGAAAGGGCTTTCTTCCACGTTAAATGGGATTATATGGGAAGTTTACAATTTGCTTTAATCTGATGATCTGATTTAAACCATTTTGTTCATTCTGCTAAAGATGCAATAAGCAGCTCTCACCACAGCTCAGAAAACTACTTTCTTGGCTTCAGAACCCACACCAAAAGGTTTCCTCCCAGCAGTTTAGGGTTAGGTCCATGCATGAGAATGGTCTCGCTGGTGAACTTCCTAGCACAAAGCTAATTTGGATATAAAGACGTCCACAAGAGCAGATGAAGACCACGCACTATGCAGCCATTTCTGGTAGCAATTCTGAATGAGGATTTGGGGAACCTATTGCTACAGGCTGGCAAAGACATCGAATGGACTCCTAGCATCACTGTCCATGTGTAAGAGATTAAAGCCAAGCAAGTGCATTTCACATGGCCACAGCAAAGCTCACCGGTGACCAGGGAAGCAGGTGGCCACACTCCCATGTGGTGCTGAGCTTTGCTTTGCTTAGCCCAGTGCATCCTCCTGTGGGGTAATACCCATGGGCTACTCTCATGGTGCTTTCTGTGCTTGCCTCTCCAGGGTGCGCCAGGACGGATGGGTACTCAAGGGGAACCTGGTTTAAAGGGTTACCAGGTAAGGATTTTATTTTCATCCTCCAGCTTCTGTCTGTTCTCAAATGCAACAAAACTGCCACTCTAGGATGCAATATCATTCTTAAACTATGATGGATTTCTGATCTTGAGTTCAGTTTAGTTCTTTCTGTAGTCTCCAGCTGCACCATCACAACTTCTCCAGATGCATTTGGTTCATCTCTGCCACGACCCATGTGTTCCTCCAAAGCTGAGATGCACAACACAGGGCTTGTGAGATCTGACAGGAAACCAGGGAGGACCTTCAGTCAAAGAGCTCCTTCCTCTCTCCTCACATGCTGTCTGCTCTCCACAGGGGCATGCAGGACCACCAGGGCCAATTGGACCACCAGGACCAAAGGGGGAGAAGGTAAGTTTGCAGAGTTTAGCCATCACATTTTCCACTGGCATGGCAGCTGAGCTGATATAGAGACGATTGCCCCGCTGCCATAGCACCCATGCATCTGTGCTCTCCTCCTCTACCTGCGTCCTCTGCAGCACGGCCACCTACATAACTCCTGCTGCAGCTTTACTGCTGCATATCAGCGCTGGGACACCCGTGCCACTGCCATATGCTTTCCAGACACCATGTGCCCTTGTGCCAGTGGCTGAGCCAGGCGGCATGCGTTCTGGGAATATGTTTTTCCTGTGTCTGCAGAAATTCTGCTCAGTCCCCAAGCTGAAGAAAATCAGACTAGTAGCTTTTTATAATCAAGTCAGAATAACACCCTGCACAAACTAGCTGATCTTCATCAAGCTGCCTATCTGTGCTTGAATCAGCTGATAGCATGTTGTAAGCGAGGCAGAACTGGTCTCCTCTCCATTGCCCTTGCTCCATTTTCCTCATCGCCTGCCCACCCCCTTACCACGCTCATCCCCCCCACCCCTGGACAAGCCCCTTGCCGCAGCTGGCCTGAGTAAGAGCCCTCTTTCCACCGCGGCTTTCCCCTTGTGTTTTTCCCCTTTTGCTGAGTCAGCACAGCCATAACCAGTTCAGGCTGGAGAAGTGACTCACGCTTTAATGGTTTCCTGTCGGCGGAGCTGGCTGCTCCACGCTCCCAGCTGGCCTTGGCTGTGCTCAGGGCCGCTGGAGCCCCTCACATGCCTGCAGTAGCAGCAGCGATGCTCCCTCCCTCCCTCCGTGTGGGAAGGGAAGTGGTGGTGGTTGGGACTGGTCAGTCGTGGGGTCCCCACGAAGAGGAGACATGCATGAACTCTTTTCTCTCATTTTCCACTCCCCATCACCGAGAAAGCTTTCGGCTTTCCCTCTGCACACAGGTGTGATTGCAGCTGTACGCGTGCAAGCAGGAAACTCATTGCTTCTAAAAGGAGTTCGTGGGACAGATCCCAAGGACTTGTCTCCTCTGGGGTTACAAATGTGTCCTTTCAGCTCAGGCTCCGGAGCACGCTGCTCTCTGTGCTCTGCCTGGAGGCTCCTTGTGCAGCAGCGAATCTGTGTGCTGGTGGCCGGGAGTCAGTGGGGCACAGTGAACTGTTGTGTTCCACTAAGATATTCACCTGCCTCAGAAATTTTGCTTTGGGGATGAACAATGGTCATGCTGCTTTTTCTCTCATTTCCTGATGCTGAAACACATGTGTGGAGGAACAGCTGATGATGTTCCTGCTGCTCTGCATCTCCATCGCTGCCTTGCTGCATTTCCTCTCAATCTTCAGCCCTTCTAACACTGCCCCATCCACTTCCCAAGCTGCACCTCTTGCTCTTCCAGACTTCAGCAGCATTCCTCCTTAGGTGTATTCTTCTGAGTGGCTGTGCAGGAAGTGGCACATGTTAACCAAGCACAACCAGCCCAGAATAATAATGCAAGAGCTCACCACCAAGCACAGTGTCAGTTGAGAGCCTGGCCAGAGGTTTCTCACAGTCCCACTGTTGAAACTTGAGCATCCTGGCAAAAAGCTGTGAGTCATGACTACCAAAAGCAAGATCAGCCACTGGTCTTACAGCAGAAGGAGTAAGAGATGATCAGATATGTATCTCTGTTGTTTAAATTGCAGCTGTTATATTATTTTAAAACATTAAAAGTTGTCACCTTCTTGAAAATTCCCAATATTTCAGGAGTAAATGGTCTCCAAATTATTAATGTGAAGCACTCTCCCCTTCACCAACAAATGGACACTAGAAGGGCACTCCCTCAGAAACAACATGGATCTTGTGACATCAGATCTTGTGACATCAGAGCACAGCAATGCTGATGATAAAATGAATTCTACATGCAAGTTTCCAAGCCTGACAAAGACGCCAAAGCATCAAATTGCATCCCGCTGAGAACAGTCAGATTTGTTAATGACCATTGACAGACGGATCTCGCTCACGTCTTCCTGGAAGGTCAGCGGGTCTGCTGGCACCTTGCTGGGGAGCAGCTCCAGCTGAAGGAGGAGAGCACAGCATCGCGTGCCGAGCCTCCAGCACCATTTCCCGCAGCATCCAGGTGCTCCTCAAAAGTCTTGCATCTAAGTTATCTTATCCATCCTTCCTTCTTATCTCCGAAGAGTTGCCTGGATCCCAGGTCTGTAGCCTCACACACTTGTGCAAACATGGAAATGGAAGCCTGATTCTGAGAAATTAAAAAGAAACTAAAATGGGACCATGACTGCTCTGTGAGCTTTAAACAATGTGGTAAACTCAGCTGTGCTGAAGAAGGGGGATATATAACGGTGGGGAAGGTCTTCCCTTTTCCAGAGAAGAAAGCAGCTTGGTGAGAGGCATTATTGTGGAATCCATCTCCCTTGTGCCATACCAGCCAGCTACTCCACCGCATTTAATACATTTACAGCTCCTCAAAGAGGCCTTGCTCAGAGCAGACGCCTGCACTTGGCAGCTGCTTAAAGCAGTCCAGATGGGATCCTTTTAAAAATTACAAACTGGTGTATCTCACTTTGGGACAGGATCCAACAACAACAAGCCTTCCCTTCTTCTCCATGCATTTTCCATTTGTATCCCAACATGTTTACTTTGCTGCCCTTTACTCTAACTTTTTTTCACTGCAACTTTCCAAAGAATTAGCGCAGACCTTTCATCTCCCTCTTGAGCAGCTGAGGCATCAGGAAGTCCTGGAGGAGCTCAGTCCCACAGTCCTAGAGCTGATCCAGGCTGCAGGATTTTCTCAGAAGACAAAGGAAAAGGTGGGAATTAGACTCAAGGGGACACAAAGCCACAACTCAGCTTTGGGGATAAAGTCTGTGAGTCATGACGTTCTTCAAGGGTCCCCAGAATTATGAGCTTTCTTTGAGTTCATCACGCTCACTTCAGCTCCCAAATGGCAAGGTGTTCGCATTCTGTTTGGGAAGAAGCAATTGGTGCCAAGACTTCTGCATAGTAGCACATATACTGGGATTTCTTTTTTCTTAAGACCTGAGAAATGGTGGCTTTGTTTCCCTTCTAGCCTACATTCCACTGATAGTGGCTAGAAAGCAAACCAGTTGCCAGGTATTTTACTGCTGACTTCAACCCGCAAGTTCAGTAGCTCTGGAACCTGTTGGCAGAGCCTGTTAGACATTACTTGCCTTTCTCTCTACTCTGACACCCAAATTTCTCCATCCATATTGCTCAGTACTATATTCTCAAGCCATCCTGTCACAGTTTCTCTCTATATATTTCTTCTACCATGATACATCCCCAAAACCCCAGACTGGAGTTCCCCACCCAGCACACGATCTCTTAAGGACAGTATAACCATGACCTAGGACAGTATAACCATGACCTGCGAGTATATATGAAATCCTGGCAGCATTCATCCAACACATGTTGCAGCAACAGAGAAGGAAGAGGCCACTGTCATCAAGTATATAATGGAGAGAGATGCACTGAGCACTTTCCTACCTGTTGAGGTTAACTGCAAGAGATTTTGTCAAATCTTGAGCCTCATTCTGCCAAGCGGTAAATGTCAGTACTGGTGCTCAGCCTGAGAGAAGTCAGTGTGGGTCAGCATGTCTCTCAGCAGTGACACAGCCCTGATTCCAAGATGTGATCCAGTTCCTACAGAAAAGAAGCTGTTTGCTCCACTATCTGAGTTTTTTCACTGAGGGTTATTCACTGCTCCAGGTGGGTCATTACCAAGCATCCCATACAAGCAAAGCACCCCACATGCCTTCTCCCAGAGGCAAAATCACAGAGAAACTGCCCGAGAACCTTTACTATCAACAGCTGCAAACAGAAGATGGGAAGAGCCCAGAGAGAAAGTCAAAGACGGTCATAAATACACCAGAAAGGGCTGATATAACCACTGAGGATGGCAGAAGTCTGTGGAAAACTTGGCTCTGCACAGGTACGGAGATTTGGATGTTCAAGGCTGTAGGAGCACCCCAAGCACTCCAAACACAGGAGCTGCAGTGTGCCAGAACCCGCCCAAGACCTCCTCTCTCCAGTAGCTGCACATCAAAGGAGCTCTGAGACATGTTCATTCTGAAGAGCCAGAGTGCCAGAGACTCAGGGATATGAAGTAGCCAAAAACTGGAGGATCTGGAATGTAGCTGTTTTCTATGGGGAGCAAAGAAACAGCCGTCTCTGAGCTAGACTCCAGAGAAAATGGGACATCATGACCCTGAGTGACTTATACAACAGAATTAAAAAAAGATAGTGTCTGTGTTAAGTCTTGAGGATCCCTCTGGGTATTTTGGAGAGACCTCAGTTATAAATAATCCAGATGATGGTATCTACCAACCAAACCATGAGCTCTGAGCTCTTGCTGGGGGAGCATCCCATCAACAAGTGGAGCTGCACATGCAGCCAGTGTGTAAGGGGCTGACCCTCTCACCTCATCAGTTGTAAGACAAGCCCACAATGGTGGCACACACCAGGGAGCCCATCCAGACCACCCTTATTCCCGTGACAGCCCAGGCAATGCTCAATGAGGGTGGGGAAATGCTTGATTAAAGCGTTTGGTTTAACTGTCAGCAAAAAAGTTCAGAGGCAGAGAACTATTTCCCATATTGTCATAATTAAATGCTTCTTGCTTAGTTTTAGGAATTGAAAATAACCCTTTGCACGTGGTTCCTTAGGGAAGATGGTTAGACCAGGCAGAAACAACCACCAAAGACACCAGGAAAGCAGTGTGAAGAGTCAGTGTACTCCAGGTTGTGAAACAAAACAAACAAAAAAAAATGTTTAGACTTTCTTTGGATGAAAAGTTAGTAAATTCAACAGAGGCTTTGACTTAAGGAGCCCATGATATGGGAGGACTGGATTGGGTCTGTACAAAAGCATCTGCCATATAATCTGCTGTCTATATTAATACTAGTATTTTTATTCACAGGGAGAGCAAGGTGATGACGGGAAGGTAGAAGGCCCACAGGGACCACCTGGAGACAGAGTAAGATGTTAAATTCCTTCTCTAATCAATCCTGGCTTGATTTTTGCAGGTGAATTAGTTGGGTTGTTTCCCTACTTGTAAAACATGTACAAGCCATCGAGATATTGTGCGTGGCAGATTGTTTACATCCACCTTAAGTCTTTATTGTGTTGTTGTAGGGCCCTGTTGGTGACAGAGGTGATCGAGGGGAGCCTGGAGACCCTGGTTATCCTGTGAGTCTTATTGCAAATACATGATCCAGAAATGTTTGTCTTGGGGAAGTGCTTCCAATCTGCATCAGCCCACAGAAGGTCAACCCTTTGCCCAGTAGTCACGATTCATAACCCACTGCTGTCCCTTGTCAACCGCTGTACATGGCTGTTTCAAACAAGGAATGATTCAGATATCTTTACATAAAGTGGTAAAAATGTTGCTGAAGGCAAATGTAGGTCCTGCAGGTCAGCATCTCACAGTGCCCTGTGCATGCCTGAGCACACTAGACTGAGAGAATGAGCAGGACCATCTCCTCAGAGGTCTTTGTGATTATCAAGGAAATACCCTGGGGAAGATATGTACCGGAGAGATCCTGTCAGTGCTGCACAAAATTCAAGACTGATGTGCCCATGGTTGGAGACTCTCTCATGGGAAGATCTCTGTTAACTTGGAGGTTTGGAAGCTTCCAAAATCTTAGCAGGATTTCTTGCAAAAGCAAAACCAGGGTTATGAATTCTTCCCCTGTACTCCTGACACCCTCTTTGCAGAACTTCTCCAGCTGATTAGTGTTGATCTGTGAACTAAATCGTACCTCCATCCAAAAGCAGCTGGTCAGAGTGACCCATTCCAGTAATGTACAGCAGAGTTTAAATTCACCATGGTAGCAGTGCTGCTGCTTTATTTTGTAGCACAGCAGTGAAGAACAGTCTCCAACTGTTCACGTTAGTGCTGTGTGTATTTAGGGATGCAATGGAAAGCTTTCTTTCATGGTTATATGATGATTAGCAATTCCTCTTGGCTGTTTCTCCCCAAAGCATGTCCATGGGAGCATGTACACTACCCACAAGCTTCAACATTTCTGTGTTAGCAGAATGCAGATATGTGTATCTTCTCCTTCCCCATACAGCGTGTTACATCTATTTTTATTTCCCATTGACACAAAAGTACCCAAGAACAAACACCTGTTCCCTCTCTGTTTTTTATTTAAGGGTCAGGAAGGGCTTGATGGAGAAAGAGGAAAACCTGGACAGCAAGGCTTACCTGTAAGAGATGCTGCTTTATTGTAAGCTACCCAATGTCACATGCATGTGAAAAACAGATGCAAAAAGGAAGGAATGTGGGAAGGGCTGCAGGAAGGAGCGTGTGGTGAGCTGTGAAACGCGACGTGTGCCTTTCCATAAGCCAGGCCTGTAGAATGGGCACTTTGAGTCACATGTTGAGACTAATAAATGGGTGACAAAACAGGGGGAATTCCCAGAAGTCTGTCTCCAAAACTGTCTTTTCAGAACAATCCAAGAGGGACTAGAAATCTTAGGAGATGGGCAGTGGGAGTCAACAATGACAGTGGAAAGGTCTGCTGGGAAATGATGCATTTGGATGCTGAGAGCTGGTCCCATGTGAGGCGAGACCATATTATTCTGCCTGCATGGTGTTTCCTCTCAAACCAGTGCATTTATGAGACTAAATTAAATCCAAATTTAAGGGAAGGACTTTTTATTCCCTTGCTATATACGGCAGCATCTAATTTGTATATGTGACTATTGCAACTGTGAGTGCAGCGCCACATTAAATGTAGTTTGTATTGGAAAATCAAGTTGAATCAATTTTCATTCTTTATAAAGCTGCTGGGAAGAAGAACAGATTCTATTTTGGGGTAAAATCTTAGTGCTCTGTCCTACAGCCTAGAAATGGGTAGAGCTGCCACACTCCCCAGTGGATGTAGCTTATTGTGAGGAGTGGTAGGCCCTCAGATGTCGGTGTTTCAGATGGAAGCAGGAGCTTTGCATTGTCTTTAGTAAAGAGCCATTAGACACACGTGGCTCAGAAACAAGCTGAAGGAGGAGAGCTCTGCAGGTATGTCCTTACCATTTCTTTGATATTAGTCCAGAAATTGCCCCTGACACAAATACACACCAAAAAAACCCCCTGGATGGTCAGAAGATGGAGACGTGTGTGATGGGGAGGAGACCAGTAAGAGAGTAGTGAAGTATCCTTTCCACTTTACTCCTCCATAGGTAGTTCTCTAATATCTGCCATCCAGGCAAAACCAAGGAGAGGTCTGCAGCATGCAAAAGAGAGGTAGCACCCACACTAAAGATGTAGTCACTGTATAAACTACTCGTTCTGCACGTAGCTCCTGCAGTACCTTTCTCAAAACAGGCTCCTTCCTGCCCACTCCTCAGCACTGTTTTCCAGGCGCCATCTGGAATTTAGTGAATGATTTCCATGAATACAAACACCACCCAAGTGAGGGGGTAGCATTGCTTCTTCTCCAATTGACACCCTGTTAAATGCTCTCTGGAGACAGTTCCTTGCTCCTTTTTCCCCAGGAGGCCTGTCTGAGCACAGACTGTTCCCCTGAATTGTTTCCATACGGTCTGTGTTGTTAGGGCACAAAAACTGCTGTTCTTTGTACTTCATGCAACATACTGCCAGAAGAGAATTTCAAGCAGATTTTTCTTGCTTATGTTTTGTAGGGGGATCCTGGACCACCAGGCCAGCCAGGAGCAAAGGGATCCAAAGGTGATGTGGTAGGTTTCGGCAGGGTGGATTTATAGTGTCCCAAGTTTAAAGAAAATGTCTAATTAAGACGACTCTCGTGTTTTTCCCCAGCATGTGTGATTTGGCCTATGGTCTATGCCTTGAAAGACTCTGGAGAGCCTAGTGGGAGGGCTGTAAACATGTATTTAAGTGTCTAAGCCCAACAGTTCATTGGCTTTGTGAAGCTGGAGAAGATCAAGACAATTACAGCTCCAGCATGATGGGTGAATCTTGGGCAGGTCTTTAGTCATTGCCATGGGTTGTGTCTCTTTCTCATAACCCCATTTGTGGTGCCTCCAGCCACAGCTGGCTTGTCTGTCCCTACGGAGGTTTGAGCCGGGCAAGTGTCTCTCTCTTTCACTTGAACTGTAAATTTTTCTGGCTTGAAACCTTCCAGATTTGGAGTCCATTTATCCATGCAGTTCTTATGTTTCTTGGAAGAGTCCCTCTAACTTCTTGCCCTTATTGAGCAAGAAAACACAGCACACATGGGTCCTTCAGGGTTCATTGGGATACCTCATACCTACTCCTACCTCTACATCTGGCTATAATGACAGCTTGCTAATTATTCTCACAGATCAGGGACTTTATTTGCTAAAACATAAGAATGTGACCTCAATACTCAGCAAATTCCTGCTCCCTTTTGGCAGATGTCAGGATTTTTAATCTGACCCTGCTGGGGTAGTGCCAGAAGATAGTTTAACCTACAGTAGGTGTTCTTGGCAAAAAGCGTACTGGGTGATAAGATAAATGAACTCTACCCATCGATGGACAATCTGGAACTGCCTTTGGGTCTAATGAATAGCAGAAAAAGCACCCCCAGGAGTATTTCTTTCATGTAGCTGGCCTGCCTGGTCCTCTGCAGATGGAGAAACAATGCACAGAAAATGGAGTGCTTCAATTTAACAGTGCTTTAGTACATGACCTCACTAAGAGAGCCCTAGTGAAGGTGATGAGGCTGAGTTTTCCATTCATTCTGCAGAAATTAATCCTTTTTACAGCTAATAAACCTCAGGAGTATTTCTTTTACATCTTTGTTCACAAAGAAACATTGCAAATTTTAGGCACAAGATACACTTTTCGTTTACATTAACTTTCCAAACTAGAAGGAGCTACCTTGCAGAGAAAAGCTTTTACTGAACGCCCTGCAGAAGACTTGCTGGGCCCTTGATTCGGCACTGTGCTGTCAATGAACTGACAGAGGACGCAGGTTTTAAGCATCTTGTTCTAATGTTTGCCAGTGCACTGAGTCCTCCCTCGAGTTCATCCTGCTTTATTTGTCCTCATCTGCTCTGTATTAGGAAAAATGTAGGTCCTTGCCTTCTAGCTATTCATTCCTGCCCTAGAACTCTCAAGACGTACGAAGAATCACTTGTAATAAAACCAAATAGCAGTTCATTCCCCAGTGTTGGAGCAACTGACTTTATAAATCTCCTTTTTATAAAACTCTTTCCAACCATTATCCAAAAGCACACCCTGAAGTCAGGCTCCAAAGTGGAGTTGTGCTAGAGGTGCTGCAATTTTAGATGTCTTTCTTGTTTTACTTGCAGGGTCAAAAAGGAAAACAAGGAGCACGGGGCAATTCAGGGAGCAGAGGCTCACCGGTAGGTAAAAATCCAGTTTTCTGCCCCAGAAAATGCTGTTCAGGGACTCCCATCACTGACACCTCTTTGATTTTAGGGCATCCTTGGGCTACCAGGTCCTCGAGGAGTGGTGGGAAGGCAGGGTCAAGAGGGTGCCCCTGGAGTGGACGGAGTGCCTGGGAAGGATGGCGTGCCTGGGGTGCTGGTGAGTTTGCAATTGTCGCTTTAGAGCATTAATAGCAAATGCAACTTAGGAGCTGGAAAACTAAAAGTCGGCACCAGAGAAATGGGTGTAGTCCAGCTATAGATACTCCAGTGTACATGTACCCAGAGTGAATGGTGTGCTCCTCATCATATCTCACATGCACATAGAGGCAGCAGCTGCCTTTGCATGTCCCAGTCTGTAAATAAACCAGTGTTTCTAGCCTGGTAGATACTTGCATGCACAGACTTCTGTATACATCTCTGCAAACCCACCCATGCCCAGAGCATGGTGCTTGCTGAGGGCAGAATCACACGACTCCCCTGTCCCCCCAGAAGCTGTGCAGTCGTGGAAAGAGCATCTTGTTTCATAACCTCTTCTGGGTTTCTTTTCTAGGGAGAGCAGGGTGATGATGGGGAAGAAGGTGTGACAGGCATGTCAGGCAAAAGAGGGAACCCTGGCATACCAGGACTCCCTGGGGCACAGGGACCACCAGGATTCAAGGTGAGTTTCTGAATCCCTAAGATACTACTATGAGCAATCCAGTCGGAGCCTGTCTCTAGAGATTGGATTGTCCAAGGTCTAATAAGGTCCTAACTCCTGCTGCCATCTTCCACTTAGCTACAGGCTCAGTAGACCTTTCTCCTTATCCATCCATCCATCCATCCATCCACCCATTTTCATGACGTTCACAGCAGCTGAATGTCCCAGAGACCTTTCCTCCTTCATCAAAGCTCAGGAGCTTACAGATACACATACTCACACCATGAACACTTTAGCTTGCTTTCATTAGAAACCTGGCTAAAGAAACATGGCCTTGGAGAAGGTGCAAAGGAACTGCTACAGCCTGCTTGTAGGATGTCCAGGATAAATGACTCCATGGGAAATTCGGGTGTCCTCTAGCTGCTGCTCTGCGAGGCCTGAAGTACTGAAGGGAAATCTGTGCTGCTTGTTTTTTAGCATGTATTTACTGGATTGGAACAGCTGGAACAAGTATCAGCTTGGACATTGCTCTGGGTGGAAGCAGGGACAAGCTGCTTTAGTGACCTTGGGGTTTCTTCCTGGTCCTTGCTGTGGTCCAGGCTGGCCCCAGGATCTTAACTGGACCAACAGCAATTCAGCCGGTTTTAGTAAATAGGAAGACTCCAGCTGGGTTTGGAGCAGCTATCAGGTCTGATTTAAATTATGCCTCCCATAACACATCACTCTTAAACTGTCACTTGCTGCCCTCCAGCTGCCTTGGGTAGAATAACAGGCTGTTGCAAGAAATGACTGAAAGACCCTTGTGTCATCATGACAGACTCATACCCTGGCTCCGGGGAAATTTGTTGCTCCTTTTCCAGCTGCTCAACCATCCTAGGCTCTTGCCGCCTTTGCTCCTCTCTCCCAGTCTGCCCCAGATTGAGTAACTGGGGCTTGTGCTGCTCCTGGCTCTTGGCAAGGGGAAGAGATGGGGAGCAAAGTGTGGTGCTGGGTCTCAGAAGCCCCTCTCTTGTCCTTAAGTTGTGTAGTTGGTGCTGGGGAAAAGTTGGTGGAGCTGGAGTTGGTGATGGCTTTTCAGCCTCTGGATTGAAGTCTCCAGCTGAAGTCTTGGCACATTGTCAACATTTTAGATGTATTAATCATCAATTGCTAGCCTGCTGGGGGGAAGAGATGATGAGAAACCGCAGGGCAGGACAGACAATGTATGGAAGTGCAAAGAGAAGACATTTCACCCCCTTGCTGTCCCCAGTGCAGGCAGTAGAGCTCTGCTGAAGCTCCTGCCCTGCGTGAAGCTCAGGAGGGGACGCAGCCATGCCCATCGCTGGTCTCACTCTGTGCATCCTGCAGCAAGCTGCCTTAGCAGACCTGAGGCATCTCCCGATGAAACCACATTCCTTATCCCAATGAGCCACTTTTCCAGCTTTCCATCTATGGCTGTTTCGACTGAGGGTTGTTATATTTAGCTCCTGTCCTTCGGAATTACTTGAATTCTGTTATTTTTAGGGTGAAAGAGGATTGCCTGGACAGACTGGCCAAACGGGGAAGAGAGGATCATCAGGAGGAACGGGCCTTCCAGGGAGCCCTGGCGACCCGGGACCCAAAGGACAGCCGGTTAGTGATGAATGGAGCTGGTCAGACCTGACTCCAAGCCGTCTCCTGCAGAAGAGGGTGCAGATCCGCAGGCTGGGATAGCAGGGTGAACCCTGGGAGGGTCTTGTACAGGGAAACCCATAACCAGGTTGTGCATGAGTGCAGGAGCATCGGCACAGATCTCCAACACACACACTTCCCCGCTCTTCCCTGCTCACTTGTGCACCGAGACATCGAATCCACGCCCGTGTTGCCCAGGGCAGCGTGACCGTTCACGACATCCTCGTGCCTCTGTGTGCTGGCAGCCAGGCTGCAGAGCATCTCACACACCCCTCAGCAGTGTCCTCGATGAGAGTGTTGTGAGAGTGCTACATGGAGTGTTAGGGGGTGAACTGTGCACCCCAAGCCATCCGAAAGGTGCAAAGAAGGGTTTGTAGCTCTGCTGGGACGTGCAGGAGGTGCAGGACCTGCCATCATCAGTGCTGTTTGGAGCTGCGAGTTCAGAGCGCACTGTGGGAGAAACACCAAGAGCCCTCGGTCAAAGCAGCAGTTAAATTCCCACACCTGTCTCCAAGGCAGGCTCCTAATCCTTACTGCTTTTATTTATTGTACTTGTGGGATTGCCCAGTTTAGCACTGATGTGTCATGCTTTATCAGGCTATATTGAGAATACTTAAACTATTTAGATTAGGACCACCATCAGAGGGGTCTAGTTAGGCCACAGATGTAAAGATGAGGAAAAAAGAGATTAGGACAAATACAAAACAA
Organism: Athene noctua; assembly: GCF_965140245.1. NCBI lineage: Eukaryota > Metazoa > Chordata > Aves > Strigiformes > Strigidae > Athene > Athene noctua. Next base: position 7,274,685 of record NC_134056.1, on the reverse strand, counting down.
GCGACAAGATGAACCCCAACTACCTCAATTAAAATATACTTGTTTGATGTTTTATATAAAACCCTGTGATGGCAGTATTCAAGCTGAAAGATAGTAGCCAACAACATAATAACAATATCATTTTTCCTCTTGTGTCCACAAGTGGCAGGTTCATTTGCCCAACATTGCCATTGCCTACCTTGCTGCATAGCTAGTGGTCAGGTCCCCTTAGCTGAGATGACTCCATGGCATTTAAACCCTTCTGGCTACCCATTTACTTTTGCCCAAAATTCCTCTAGAAAGAGGGTTTGGTTGGTTCTCTTAACACAGGAAAGACCTTAGTTCTCTGTTAGTAGCAGTTTTCCTTTCCAGGATCCATAAATGGGCAGTTAAATCAATTTGTATCCTTGGAAAGTTTCTTACACTCCAGCGAGTCCAACCAAGCCCTTTATTGCCAAGCAGTCTCTCACTGTTGTGGCAGGAAAAACTTCCTAACAGTGAGGTCTCTAGACTGACTCTGGAATAGCCTTGTAATAGAGATGGTGGAAACCCCATCACTTGAGTCATTTACAACTGGGCTGAACAAGACACTGTAAAACATCCCATAAAGTAAAATCCAGCATGGGTCACATAGTCCTGCCGAGAGTCCAAACAAGCCTTTTCCATCTCTAATGTTCCTAAGACTGTAGATGAATCATCTGGTGTATGTTTCTGACCCGTTTTTTTTAACGTTGAATCATTTTGCATTTTGACATCTGAGAAGTCCCGAAATATCAAAGGACATACATCTCAAACGTGGTGAAATGAGGGTGTTTATATAAGGACATGCTACCCAGTGTGGTTTTTTTATTCTCAGAGAGCATGCTATGTGCTAATCCAATCTTGATGACCTTCCAAATATTTTATTATTATTTTTCTTAAGAAATTGAGCAAAAATCCCTGCAGGGTTGAATAGGAAAAGAATGAGGGGGTATGTATGGTTTTCCTGGGTTTGAGTGGGAGGTTATGTTGTAGGAACATGCACTTTTTTGAAAGCTTGAATGAGCATAGTTTGAAATTATCTTTTAGTAGGTCAGTCCAGCTAGATTTAAAAATAAAAGAAGAGCTTGTTTTAAAAGGCTTTGAGACTGTTTTTTTCATCATGAACTTCCAAGATCAGTCTCAGAGTAGATGCTCTCCATCCTGCTTCTGCTGACTGTGATCCAAGCTAGACAAGCATCTGCTAAAAATAGTGTAGGTATGCCTCTCATTCTGGGGGCAAAAAGGCTTAGTCTATGAGATCTAAGTCATCTACAAGTCTAAAAGATCTTCTGGAGTTGCTTCTAGCCTGATGTTTGTGTAATTCCTTCAGATTTCTTTCATACTTCTTTCTCATCAGTCCCACTTAGACTGAAGAATACTAAAGGATTTCTCTTTCTCCGAAGCTGCTGAACTCTTGGCGTGTCTTTGAGTGACCAGCCGTTCAATGTGAACTTACTGTTGCTCTTTATTCTTGTATTTGTCTTGGCTGTTATTTGCAGGGAGACTTTGGCGAGGCAGGATTTCCAGGGATTGCGGGCATGTTTGGGCCAAAGGTAAGAGGCTGTCTTGTGACCAGTTGGCTTTCTACTCTCTCTCTTTGCTGGGGACAGACAATGCAATACTTGTTGCAAAGACCTTACTGGCAGCTCTGCAGAAACTTTTGAAACTGAATCATGATTTCAACTTTCTTTAGTTTATGTACCTTCATAAGGTTACGTTGTTAAACTAGTGTGTGTTTACATATTCTTTGCTGGAGCATATTCCTGTTAAGATGGATAGACTGTAATGGGAAAAGGGCTGTCCTATAGACCCCAGAGCTGTTTTCCCCACCTGAATATCTTTCAGACACATGTATTTCCAGCATCAGTCATCATTCTGTACCTGAGACACCAATATGCATTCCTAATGTTGACAGCTTGAGTTGAAATTTAGACTCATTTTATCAGCATATCATTTTTCCTGGTGAAGGGGTACCAGTATGTTTTCTGTAGAAAGTAGCAAAACAGGAGCGGGAAAAGAATTGTTAAAAAATTGGACCTTCCCATTCCCATATACAAGAGGCAGCAACTCTGTCCTTGCAGCAGAGCTGTAAGCAAGGGCATAAAGATGGGATATGTCTATTAAAGGGACCTGGCATCTCATTTTTGCTTGCAGGGCCCCCCAGGAGACCTTGGTTTCAAAGGCATTCAGGGACCACGTGGGCCACCTGGTCTCATGGTGAGTGGTTTTTCAGTTTGTTTGGTTTGGGACGATTTTCTTCTTTCCTCCATCCTCTATTTCTGTGAGGATGCTATAAGGAGCACAGTGCCCTCTTCACCATGTGCCAGGCAAACAAGCCAGTGTCATGGTACCACCTCTGAGCCACCAGCACACATCTGTAGGTAACCGTGCGTGCACAGGTCTCTCCTGCCTTGGAGATGGTCATGCTGCTATGACCACTGCACTGATTATTCCAGCTACACTGAAATCTTTCTATTTCTGGAATTTCTGAGGTTTTACATGGGTTGTGACAACTGTACTGTGAGGGCTTGTTTTATAGTTTTATTTCAGCTACAGCAAATACCATGATCATGTCGCTGAAAAGCAGCAAAGAAATTCAGTGTCTTTACTGAGCCCGCCATGGTAAAAGCGACCGTCAGTTCCCACGTGGTTGTTCATGCATATCTTTTATTTTCTAGGGAAAAGAAGGAATTATTGGTCCACTTGGCATCCAAGGTCCCACAGGAAGCCCAGTAAGTATCTGCGATTTTTCTGTCTGTATTTCATAGAAGAGCATAATGTTTGAGATCCAAGATGCTTGAGGCCAGCATGAGTAAATCCCAAATCCTGCTGTAATGAGGGAAACAAAATGGTCTTTGAGATTAGCAGCTTGAGAGAAGTGCAGGTTTAGTCTCTAGCTGCATATATAGTTGCAGGGAGATTATTAGCTTAAAAGTGAGGAGTAATTTACTGAAGTGCAAATTTTTCGATAGATTGGCTCAGACTAGAAGATAAGAATGTTATTGCAGTTATTCAAAAGCAAGCTGCCAGATATTCCAAAGAACTTGGCCTGAGGGGGGCAAAAAAATACACACACAAAAAAAAATTATAAATATATTAAACTGGGAACAGCTTGATTCTGGGAAGTGTTGAAAATCCCTGCCTGCCCCAAGATGCTAAAGGCACTGAACACAGACTAAAGTTCAGGTCAGTGCTTCATAAAACCATGAGCATGAAGTTATGCAGAGTTCGGTACAGAGGCTGCTACTGGCAGAGGTGAAAACCAGTAAGATGAACTCAGGCATTGCCAAAACTTCCAGTAATGGCTTTATTTTGCCTTGGGATGGGTGGGCCAATATGGCAACTTGAGCTGATTTGTTTAGAGATGCACTTGGGTCCTTGCAAGGAGCTTCTGTGTGGCAGCACATCCTGCCAGTGCCACTTGCTAACAGTCACTGACAGCCGCCTCGTGTGCTTTAACAGGGGCCCAAGGGAGACAAAGGCAGCCGCGGAGAAATGGTAAGTGCTGGTCCGCACCCCTGGGTGCATCCTGGCATTAAGAGATCCCTCCTCTGAGCAGCTGAGAGCCACTCTGGGCCCCGCTGCACCTGCTTGGCACTGGCTCAGTGTGGTGGCATCAGGCTCCCACGAGGGCAAGACGTGCCCATCTATACATGTGTGTGCACACGTATGTGCACACACGTCCACAGGCACATATATGCCCACTCTGCTGTTAAAATTGCCATTTACTTAACCCAATTACACAGCGAAAGCGAACACTGTACCGTGTTAGCTATGATCGTGGCATCTCCAGGAACAAATCGCAGTGAATGGCAACTCAAAAAGCCACAGGCTGCCCCGGCCAGGGGCACGGGACCCGTCTGAGCAGCATCGATCGTCCCAGGTGCAGCCCCACAGCTGGGGGAGCAGTGCCAGGGCACGTTCTTGCCTTCTGCTCTTCCTCCTGTCCCCTTCTTGTGGGTGCTCTAATGGACTTTTACACCTTCTCACAGTTGTCCAGATCCAATGTCAGGGGAAGTTTCGATACAATCCCAAGAGAAGATTAAGACACAAACAAGGTTCAAATGCTGCACAACCCTTCAAACTTTATTCCCATAAAAAGAGGTAATAGCGATAGGACAGAGGGAAGCAGAAAAGGTCAGAACAGCTAAGCAAGCGACGCAGCAATCTCAGCTACCACCACCACGAATCCAGCGGCGTTCCGTTGGTTCGATCTCTGTGCAGGTGATGGGGGATCCCTCGAGAGAAGAGCACACAGTCCTTTTACCATCCCAGTCCCCACAGTCAGTCCGCCCATTTCCACGGAGCTCGTGATCACACTCTCTGCCCTGTGTTCCTCCACGCACACCTGACCAGGTGGTCATGCCAGGCTGGGGAGCAGCCAGCAACGCCTTTACCCTCCGCACGTCCCCCTTGTCCCCGCTTTTTCCCCCGGTCCCGCACACAAGCACAGCTTGGGAGATGTTACAGAAGATGTAGCTGCTCCAGCTTCGGGCAGACACTGTAGGGTTTTTTTCAGGGATATTTCAGGGCATACTTCTTCACAGCAATGGAATGCTGGGGCTCAGTTTAGACCATGGTGTCAAAACAGACAGTTTACACTGTCTCCAACAGTTTTACACCGCCCTGCGGCTCAGGAGATGGTAACAGTGCAACAGCAATGCCGAGACAAAACAGCTGACAGTCCCTTACAGCACCTCCGTGGTGTTCTCACCATAGAGGGGGTGTGTGGGGCACGCTGGATACGTTATTCTTCCTCCTTTTTACTCATAAATGCCCCCCCCCCCCCCGCTCTCTGGTTTGCTTCCTTTAGCAACCAGTTGTTGTTCCCGCACACAAGGGCTTGGTCCAGGCGTCGGAGCCCAGCAAACACAGCTGTGTGGCTGGTGCAAAAAAGGCTGTTTCATGCCTTCTTCAAACAAGACCTCTAATAAGCAAATGCCCACAAATACCAACAATCCCGGTGCGCGTTTCTAACCAGCCAGGGTGCTGCCTGTTTCTTCTTGCTCATCGTTTTCCACTTCCATGGCCACAGCAGAGGACAGCGTGCTGCTGGGGACCTGAGCCCCAGAGAGAGCATTTGCTGGTGTCGGGGCCCTCAGCATCCTGTGCTGCAATAACCCCTCTGAGGTTGGCAGCACTGCCAGGTCCCTGTGTGCACTGTCCTTCCAGTGCAGCACCCAGTCCTTGCACAGGCACCCTGGGAACAGCACATGGCTCTACAGGGAGATTTTGGTTTATTAATGAACATCTTCTGACACCTTCTCCCTTTTTTTTTTTTTTGCCTTTTTTTTTTTTTTTCTGCAGGGTCTGCAAGGTCCAAGGGTGAGTATTCAAAAATCACTTTTTCTGACTAATATTTAAATAAAACAGTTGCTTTTAGCAAACGTAAAGCTGCAGGGTGGCTAATTGTGCATACAGGGAATGTGCTGAGCACCTGGGGGTACGAATGAGAGCTAAGGAGCAAAGGGCTGGGAACAAGGGGTGCTGCAGGAATGGTCCAGGTGCAGACAGATGCACCCAGAGTTGGGAGACGAAGGAAATGAGATGACCTCCTGTCTCCAGTAGGGTCTGAGGGAGAAGATGCTGTAAAATGTCAAAAATCTGGAGGATTTCAGCAGAGACCAGACTCATGCTGGTGATAACCATGAGAAATGGAAATACAAACTGGAAACATTTCACTAACTGATGCCACTCTGTCTTTAGGGTCCTCCAGGCCCACGAGGACACCCTGGCCCTCCGGTACGTATATGTGGAAAGAGTTCAAAGACAGTATTGAAACAAGCTAAAATTATTGCCATGATATCCTCCAGGGGACTGTTCACTCACTGGAAATTATAGCTTAGCCCCATTCCTCATATGCAAAAATGTGTGTGTGAATGGACTAGTGTTTCTTGCGCTTTAGCCCAAACCATCTCCAAGTATTTTATAGAGACAGCATTGTTGCCTCTCTAACTCATCTGCATTGAGGGATTCTAGGGGAAAGAGGATTTCAAAAGGACATGACTGAATATCTTTGCAATAGTGACTGCCCATCTTTCTGGCTGATGCCCCTTTTTTTGCTTTGATTTCTAGGGACCGCCAGGAATTCCAGCCTCATTTGTAAGTTGCCATTTTCTGTATGTTTGTTAATGATGCTAATAAGTCATGCAGAGCCAAGGTGCTGATGGGACATCCAGAAAGAGCTGCTGGGACCCTGAAGACACACACTCAGGTCCAGCAAGAGATGCTGTGTTAGCAGAGCAATGCCTCAATTGCAGCCCTAGACCAAGAAGGTCTGCTTGCATGAGGGCATGTTCAGCTTCTAACAACCTCAGTTACCATCTTTTTCATCCCACACTAGCAACAAGACAGCTTTGGGGCAGCTTTCCAGACGCTAATCGACTCGAACACCGCGCTCAAGACAGAGGTACGAGGGTGCTTTTGAACTCGCTGGTCTTGGCTGGAGCTGGAGGCTGGGAACGGTCACAGCGTTGCTTGATGTTTCTGTGTGCTTAAAGTTTATACACACGAAGCTCTGATTTGTCACTGTTCTTGTGAAGTAGCTGGGGTTTACGCAAGCAAAGATCCAGTTAAAGAATATGGTTCAGTGGTGTTACTAATTTGTGAAGCTTCAGACCTCATGACTTTGCCATCATGGCTTTTCCAGCGCTTCAGAGACATCCCATAGGGCAGTGCAAGGGCTGTAGCTTGCAGGGTCCCAGCCAGCACAGCCTGTCTTTGACTCACTGAGTTTTCCCACAGATAAAGCAGAAGGAACCCTTGTGGTTACAGAACCCCAAGGCCCATCTGACCTTGCCTCCTTTTGCTCCAGGGTTACCAACATCCAGACCTTCTCATGCTGGACCATGGAGGGGAGATCTTTAAGACTCTACACTACCTCAGCAACCTCATTCAGAGCATCAAAAGACCCCTGGGAACCAAGGAAAACCCTGCACGCATCTGTCGAGACCTCATGAACTGTGAACAGAAGATGAATGATGGTAGGAAGCTCTGAGTGTCCTAAGGCTGCATCCTCCATAGGGCCATTTCACATGGCCCAGACTGGTCTCCTTCCCTGGGACCAGTAATGCAGAAATCAAAACTTTCATCTTCTCATTCACAGAAGAAGTTAAGTGTCCTTGTTAATCCCCAAATCCTCCATTTCTTTAGGTACCTACTGGATTGACCCAAATCTTGGCTGTTCCTCAGACACCATACAGGTCATCTGTAACTTCACCAATGGTGGGCAGACCTGTCTCAACCCCGTCACTGTCTCCAAGGTACACACAGCTCAACCCCAGCACAGCACTTCCCAGACTACTATTACAAAATATTTACCCAGGGGTGTGTTGTTCCGGGACACTGGATGGTGACCGCTATGACACAGCATGCAGGTTTCTCCTCCAGACAGTTAATGTAGCTGTAACATTCAGAACAGCTCTTGTGCAGTGAAAAGCATACCTAAGGCTGTTATTGACTCTTGCTGAGACAAAGCAGTATGTTTCTAGCAATGTTTAATTAAGGTCATAATAGAGGCCAGTAATTTTGCAAACATGCTGCTCCAAATGCTTTGTTGAACTAACATGTTCAGGTCACTCTTGCATTTTGTTTTCTGCCACCTGAAAAAGTGAGGTCAGCTTAAATATACAAGTTGCCAGTGAAGTTAATGCTACAGGATTTTTCTTGAGGAAGCACCTGTACCAAAAATACCAATAACAATGTTTGGGTTCATCTGCAGATGAACTAGAACCTGCTGCTTTGCAGAAGCATGCATTGAACTCAAATGTTTATGTTATTTTCCTCCTTCTTAAGGACCCGACAGTTTGCTCTGAAAAATGAAGGACCTGCTGTGTCCCCATGAATATTTTCCAGGTTGACTTGGCATCTGGCCCTTACACCCATCCGCCAGATGCAGGTCTGGACGTCCGTGCAAGGGCACCTCCAGACTGAAGCAGAGTGCAGGGCCCAGCTTTGCTGCTGCATCTTGCACTAACCCTGCCACGAGCTGCCCCCGGCCCCGCTGCAGGGGCACATCCTAACATCTCTGTCACTTCACAGCTGGATTTTGACATCGGTAGAGTCCAGATGAACTTCCTCCGCCTCCTGAGCTCAGAGGTGGTGCAGCACATCACCATCCACTGCCTGAATACCTCCGTCTGGCGGGAAGGCTCATCCGAGAAACCTTCAGAAAAAGCCGTGCGCTTCAGGGCCTGGAACGGACAGATGTTTGAAGCAGACGGGCAGCTCAGACCAGAAGTGGCAGCTGATGACTGCAAGGTCTGTTGCTACGAAAGAGGGCAGGGGTGGAAAGAAATGCCAGGCTGAACCCACTTGGGGCACGAGACAAGGTTGAGTTATACCTGTGCTTCTTATTCTACCAAAAAAAAGGGGGAGAAGGGTCTAGTTTATCTGTTCACCACTTCAATTTTCCAGTCCAGGGTGCTATAGCAGCTCCTGTTAAGCAGATGGCCTTCAAACAGAAAGCAAAAAATTAAATTCCAAAGTTACATGTCACATGTAGCAGCAGTCAAATGGCAGAAGGGGGAATTGCCACCTGAAGGTGGTGGCCGATGGCACACCAAGTCGTCAGTAGCCACGTCTGCATTTTGGGTTCACTGCATTAGGAGTCTGTGTTTGGTGATACTGTTTCAAGCTCAGTTTCCATCAACTTCACCTGGATAAGGGATTCCCCAAAATGCTTTCTCAACCTCACCCCAGACCTGCTCAGCCCAAAGGGCAGTCCCTTGTCTCACCCAGGGCTTTTCAAGTTTGTACCTTAGTGAAGCACATTCCTTTCCAGCTGGATTCGTCCCCCAGTTAAAGAGCTTTTTCTCTGTCCTTCCTCCCTGCACAGATCAAGGATGGACGCTGGCATCGGACTCTCTTTTCGTTTCGGACGCAGGACCCTCAGCAGCTGCCAATTGTCAACATCTACAACCTTCCCCCATCCGAGCCAGGAAAGCAGTATCACCTCGAGGTCGGCCCCGTGTGCTTCCTTTGAACAAAGCCATCAAAACCGGGCTCCAAGGCTTTGGCCCCGTGTTTGGCCTATGTGTTCACACAGGCTCTCCCACCTCTCTGCAGCAAGGACAGCTGGGCTGTATCTTTTGGGTCAACTCTTGCTCTAGCCTTTGGCTCAAGGTCTCAAAGAACCCGTGATCTACTGAACTCAGCAGATTGTTGGAAGGAGGGATAACAAGGACGTAGGGGAAGCGGGTATCAGTCGGGACGTGAACAGTGAAAAGGGATCAGGGGACTAAATGTTGCAAGCGGTTCCACACACAAAGCTTTTTCCATGACCAAAGAAAATATTGAGAGAAACCTCAAGCAACTTGCAGCGTGTGGGTTTTTTGGGTTTTTTTCCCCTCCCCATTTTGTCTTACCTGGTGCCTGAGTTACCAAATGTTCTTTCCATTGAAAAGTAATTAAAAGATAAAGCTTCCCTCTCAGAGCTTGTCGCCTTCTGGATGGCCACGTGCTGCTTCAGGTCTCCCAGGCGGAGCTGCAAGTTGAATCTGGCTGCTCTGTGTACCGGAAGCATTTTGATGTGCAATATTAGAAGAAACAAAATATATATATTATATTATTTAAAGCAAAAAGAAAAAAAAGAAAAAAAAAAAAAAAAGAAAAGAAAACTTAAGTTCCTCCTTCCGTGAATGAGTTTAATCAACGTCCCTTCTCATGCATGGTGTTGGGGTAGGGGAGAGTCCCAAAGCCAAGAGGGGGGAATGGAAGGAGGAGAGGGGAAGAGATTGGTGCTAAAATAGAGAGAGGATGGGCTCGTCTGATTTGTTTCTACCTCTCACTGTGAAATCTCTGGTGCTCTTAAAAAAGTGCGTTATTTTATATATATGACTTTAAACTATTTAAGGTTGTGAAGGTGCTACCGTGTCTTGCCACAGACCCCCAAAAAAGCCCATAGGACCATCTCTCTAGGAAGAGAGGAGGTCATCATCTACAGCTAAATCAGAGAAACAGTCACCTTTAAAGGGATCCTTTAACTGCCGTGGATGTCAATTGTGCGCAACAGTTCAAACCGTGTCCAAAAGAACTGACAGGATATTTTAAAAGCAAATTTGCTTTTTTTTTTTTTTTTTTATTAATCAGCACCTCACTGCTTTGGGAGGGGAGTGAGGGATACAGCTCATCTGGAAGCACTGAGCCTCAGAGAGCGCTATTTTTGAGTCGGTTGTCATGTAACTAGTTTTGCTGTAGTCGCGTTGGCCACACGTCCGTGCCAGCTTGCGTGTGCAGCGATTCCCTGGTCTAAGCTCGTATTTAAACCCAGCTCTGCAACCCTTCTGTCTGGCCCCTCTGTCAAGACTGACATGATGGTACCTTGTTTCAGAACCCAGCCGGGTTTGGAGGGGTTTTGTTTTGTTAAGTTTTGTAGAAATTTAGTCTCTATATGTAAATTTGGAGGATTTTTTTTTTTTTTAAAGAGGATAATTATGGTAATCTTTAATTCTATATAAGGAATAATATTGATGTAATCGGAGCTGTACTGTATCAGAAATGCTTCAGTGCCTGTTTGGAGTTTTCATGTCTCATATGGACTATGGATTTTATTTTTTTGAGGAAAAAAAAAAAATTATATGTGAGTCTCTCTTTGTGTATTCTTTTTTTTTTTTTAACTACTGCCTGCTGGTTGGTTTCCAACAACCATCAGAAAAGGTTAACAAGATCTGTCCCAGATACCTCACCCTCCACGCAGCCCTGCCTCTGCTCAGAAATACCTCACCCCTGCACGGGGCCGGCTCGCCCCAGCACCCCCAGGCCAAAATCACCATCGCTCATCGCCCGCTTGCTGCCTTCCCCTGCACACACACTCCCACACTCCTGGGTTTCTCGCTCTCTCGTCCTCTTGCCATCAGTTTTGTGTGTTTTCTTGAGGTTGGAGTTACCATTTGTTCTCATTAAAGCTTTCTTCCTTCTCTTTTTTTTTTTTTTTTTTGGCTTTAAATAAATATTTAAAACTGAGGCAATGAAATGGGATTGGTATGTTTTTTTCATGGGAAACTAAACAAGCAAGAGATGCTCAGGGATGATGATGTTGGTGTGACAGCCCAGAGACCCCTCAAGTGACCCAGGAAGCCCAACCCACACCCCAAGACCATTCCTCTGGCGTTAGTCACAGCATGACCTGCCCACCCCTCAGCATAATGCTAAATGCACCACAAGGCTGAGATCCTGATGGCTCCCTACTGCTGTGCATCACCCCACCGCTTCATCCATATCCTCATCCTGACACAGTGCTAGGGAGCAACAGAAAAAGAGAAAAAAAAAAAAAAAGGGGGGGGGGAAGAAGAGAGAAGCGAAGGGGGGAAGAAGAGAAAAGCAAAGGGGGGGGGGGGGGAAAGAGAAAAGCAAAGTGGGGAAGAAGAGAAAAGCAAAGGGGGGAAGGAGAGAAAAGCAAAGGGGGGAAGGAGAGAGCTGAGCTGATATTTTTCATTGCTGAAGCCCAAATCCCATCTCAGCTGCTCCAAGCTGACTTTGAAATCCAACTTCTTGCTTAGGCGGTCGCCTGGCCCCAGACCAGGCTCAGACTAAAACCTCCGCTGCCACAGCCAGTGTGGACGCTGGAGACAGCGGCCAAGTCGTTGTGGGCCTGAGCCAGGGGAGGGGGACAGAGGGGTGACCCCCAGACACACCCCGTCACACCACGCTGCGGGAGCTGCCTCGGCTGCTCCTGGGTTGCGTCAGGGGCAGCGGGAAGGGGCCAGGCTGTGTTTGCTCACCCTGCGCTGCACCCGCTTCCCGGCAGCAGCTGGAGGGGCCAAGGGAACCCCCACCCCGGGCATGGCGTGACGGCGCCAGGTCAGCGTTGGCAGCGCGTTAGAAACTGGCTCGTTGGGGCTGACCGTCCCTCACGTGAGCCAGCTGGTCCTGAAACATGTTGCTTGTAGCCATGGAAATAGCAAACAAATTTAATAAATCAATCAATGCACTTAATTATGAAGCCAAAGTTGGAGGAGATATAAGACACTGGTAAATAGAAAGATTCTGCAGTTAAAGATGTTGTTATTTAGTTATTTTATTAAACACCTGAGCCACTGCACTAGTTGTTCCCCTGCTCCCCAGTCAGGCTTTATTAAACAACTCCCTGTCTCTACCAGTTATTTTAGATTACTTAAAATAACCAGCTATATATGCCATCAGCATCCACAACCCAAAGGCCATTTTATCACTGCAAGTCTGGGCTCAGACAAGCCACAAGTAACAAATGCCATAAGGCTGCTGGCACACAAGAGGGCACTGAGCTGGAAAGGGCAGAACCCCCAGATTTCACGGTTTAAGGGCTCCACTGAGCTGCCGTAGGGCTGGCTTAGGCACCTGGGCAGAACAGTGGCACCACTGGGGAAGAGGAAGATAATGGGTGCTTGGGGGGGGAGATTTTTAAATGGTGCAGATTATCACTGAAACATAGAACAGTTTGGGTTGGGAGGGACCTTAAAGATCACCCAGTTCCACCCCCCTGCCACGGGCAGGGCCACCTTCCACTAGCCCGGGTTGCCCAAAGCCCCGTCCAACCCGGCCTTGAACCCTTCCAGGGAGGGGGCAGCCACAGCTGCTCTGGGCATCCTGTGCCAGGGCCTCAGCACCCTCACAGGGAGGAATTTCTTCCTTATATCTAATCTAAATCCACCCTCTCTCAGTTTAAGACTGCTACCTGTCATCCTACCCCTGCACCCCGGATCAAGATCCCCTCCATCTCTCCTGCAGCCCCTTTCAGCCCTGGGAAGCCGCTCTCAGTCTCCCTGGAGCCTTCTCTTCTCCAGCTGAACCCCCCAACTCTCTCAGCCTGTCCTCACAGGGGGTGCTCCCGCCCCCCGAGCATCTTTGTGGCCTCCTCTGGATCCGCTTGAGCATGTCCATGTTGTCCTGCGCTGAGGGCACCCAGCCTGTACGGACCCTAGCCCTGCTGTGCACATCCCCCTGCAGCGCCAGGCTGTGGCCCCATCCCCAGCAGCATCCATGGGGCCCCCTCCCACCCCCCTGCCCTGAGCACAGGTGAACCCCAGCGCCAGCCCCGTGCCCTGGCGAGGAGCGAGGCCAGTGCAGCCCCACAGGTGAGCAGCCACCACCCAACCATCGCCGCGGGGATTGATTTGCCCTGTGGAGGAAAGCCACGTCCAGGTGCCATTCAGTGACCCCAAGAGGCCTCCAAACACACCTGGAGCCAGCCAAGCGCTTCGCCAGGCACCCGCAAAATTAATTGCAGTTTCCAAGAACAAAAGCCTGTGCTGGTAAAACATGGGGCTGCTTCGGGTTTTTTTTCCCCATCCTTTCTGCTGAAGCAATCCAGGCTTTTGCAAGTTTCATTTCCTCCACCTGCTATTGCTTCATGCCTGAGCAAACAGTCCAGCAGCTGAACAAGCACATCGGGGCTGGGGACATCCAGCTTTGGGGCGGCTGTATATAACGGACAGAGCTGAGCCACGTCCTGCCAGAGCAGGAGCCTCCTCTCGCCGGCCAGGCGATGCTGGCCTCCCTCGTCCTCCTCCTGGGGCTGCCGCTCGCCCTCGCTGCCGAGCCCCCCACCTGCGCCCCACTCATCCCGGTCACCTTCAACAATGCCACCGTTCCTGGGGTAAGACCTGCCTTCAGCTGGGGCTCCTGTCCTTGCCTTTCCTATCAGCATCACCAGCCGTTACAGGACCAGGAAGAGATTATATGAAGCCGATCAGCAGCTCAATGCTTATCTCCCCGCCTGTCCATGCTTATTTTCCTAAAAAAAGTCAAGACTGCTGCACAGGAGCATGGGGAAGGGGTGAAGCCTTGCAGCTGTGCACCCATAATCGCACGAGCAGGTGCTTTCAGGGGGTCCTGCTTCCATCTCCCTGTGAAAACCAGGCTGGGTAGCACCACCCCCAGTGCTTTGCCACTATTTTAAGTCCTTCAAGTGACGGGGACTCAGGTCACAAGTCTCCATCCACAAAACTCTTCACTGCATAAACAATATTTAGTCCCTTGGGGACATTTAATAGAGGAAAGCACTGAGAGCCAGGCACAGAGCAGGAGGGACATGACCACAGGAACAAGCTGGCTATCCCGGGAGCTGGAGCATCGCCTTGGCAGGGAGGGGACAAAACCAAGAGTCCCTCACCTGGCCTGGATGCTGCCCAGGGTGGTCACTTACTGGGGTGCTCATGGCCATGGGACAGCGGGGCACAGCATCTGCTTTTACTCATGTGATGCCCGTGGGTGAAGCCAGCATGGCCCCCCCAACCCTTCCCCGCTCCCCTCCTCTCTGCAGATCCTGGGACAGTGGGTCTACATCGGCGGCGCCTCCAAGTACAAGCCTCACCTGGCAGAGCTGAAGGCGGTGAAACACGCAGTTTTTTCCTTCTCTCCCGGCAGCCACGAGGACGAGCTCAACGCCACAGAAACCATGAGATTGTAAGGAGGGGATTCACCCCCTCACTGGGCTCCCCCATCCCCGGGGGCATTTCAACCCACTGGTGCCATCCTCTGGGCTAAGCCACCCCCACAGATTTGAGGCTGGAGAGCAGCTACAACAAATTTACCTAAGCTCTGCAGCCCGGCTTGGGTTCTGAATCCCTCGGGTTTAGTTGAGGTGGTTTTGGGGGGTATTTGCTCCATCTGACCTCTCTGCCCCACAGGAACGAGACGTGTGTCACGAAGAACACGACCAAGATCCACATCTTCCGGCACAACTCCACCCTGGTGCACGGTAAAGCCCCGGCCGCAGGCGGGAACGGGATGGGGGAGCACTGCAGCCACACCTTGCACCCTCCTGCTTCTGCACCCCAATATTTGGCACCCTGAGCCCCCAGCACCAGGCCCTTTAACACCTAAAAATATGTTCTTGGAGGCGGGGGGTATGGAAATTTCTTGCACCCCACGCAATGGGTATGGCAGTGCTGTGGGACCACTGGGATGAGCCTCCCGGGATAGGGGGGATGAGCAGCCCCCACCACGCTGCCCGTGATACTGGCCCCAGCACGAGGTGACACTGGCCAATGGGGAACCCCACTCCCCCTGTGCCTTTCAGTCGATGACCAGGTGTCTTCCATGGCCGAACTGATCCAAAGTGACAAGGACCTGTTCATCCTGAAGCACCTCAACAACAACTTCCTGGGCCTGAGCTTCTCAGGTGAGTGGATGCTGCCCCAGATCCGTGGGGCATGTCCCTGCCCGGAGACACATTGATGGGCACAGGCATCCCCAGCCCTCACAGGCAGGGCAAAAAGCCCCTTTTTCCCCCCTGATACAGAGAGGGGAAAGATGTGGGCAGGCAGGCAACGAGCTCCCCATCCACACTATGGGGACACCAACGAGAAAAACACTCCCTAAAACTCCCTTTTTTTGTCCCCCTTCCCCTACCGCCCCGTTTCTCTGACAGCACGGACACCCAATGTGAGCAAGGAGCACCTTGAGGAGTTCAAAGCCCACCTGCACTGCCTGGGCTTCGGAGAAGAGGAGATCTTCTTCACTTCCGAAAAGGTACAAACCCCTCCCCACTCAAGCCCCAGCCCAGGCCAGCTCCTGCCACCGGCTGGAATGAGGGTCTAGGGGGGTGTAAGCTCAGCTCTGCACCGTGGCTGCCCCTCTGTGCATCCCCCCTCCTCCTCACACATCCACCCCGGCTGTTCCTGCTCTTTGGGTGATTTTGGGGCAAGGGGACACCAACGGCAGCTCTCTCCCCGCTCCTGCAGGAGGCCTGTCCCTTGCCTGGGGAGAAGACAGGCGAAGGCGGCGCGGAGCAGCAGCTGGAGTGACCCCCGCGGGCCGGGTCAGCCGCTCCATCCTCATCCTCCTCCAGCCCCTCCATGGGCACATCCCTGCCTGCCGGCCCTGGCTGGGCTCAGCTCAGCCTCAGGACTTTCTATCGAGGTTTTTTCCTCCCATGAAACATTCAGTTTACTTGTACTTGCCCAGACTTAAAATAAACCCCCTGTGTTACAACTGTCTGCCGCTCCTGCTGCGCCCTCGCCAGGACTGTGGGCAGGACCCCTCCTGCCTGCCCTGCCCGTGATGCCACATCTCCAAACCTGCCAAGAGGCATGAAAAGCCCCAGACAAAACCCCACCATCATGCTCATCCCTCCCACCAGCTCCACAATGGCACAGGACCCTCCTGGTCACCCCACCCCAGTGGGTCCCCTCCAGCCACGAGGCAATGGATGTGAGCACCCACCCATCAGCCCCGACCCCACAGGGAGCTGCACAAACCTGCCAACCCCCTCGGGTCTCCTCCTTTGTGACTCAAACCAGCCAAGGTGCTTTTAGCACCTGAACTTCCCACCGTGAATTTTCAAGCCAAATCCCATGAGTCTCACCTGCGCTGGAGGCTGACACAGGGGTCACAGCAGGGTGAGGTGACATAGGGTGACACTGCACCTTCCCCGGGTGTCTCTGAGCAGAGGAAGGTGGAGAGGATGGGAAAAACCATCACCCAGGGCCAGACAGAGGGAGGCTCTGCTACCAGAGAGGAAAAATCAAAGAGAAATAAAGCCAGAAAGGCAGATCCTGCCTTGCCCAGCAGTGCAGAGATGGCAGTGGGACAGGAGGTGACCTCCTGTCGCCCCTTCACCCCCATTTTTATGGCTTGATTTGGCAAGGACAGCAAAAACACTTTCTCTTTTCTTCAAAGCCCCCCTGGGCTTTGTCAGAGGACAGAGGAGGGCTGTGTGGCACCTCATTAGCGGAGCAAGAGGCAACTACATGAGCTACTCATAGGGAAAAAATGGGCAAATTTAGGACAGATTTCACTTTTAAATGCAGCAAGTGCATTGCCCCATCACCTCCAGCCACGCCAACAGCCCACAGCTACCGGTGCCTGCTGCTGGTGTCCGCAGTCAAGGCCGGGGCAAGTGCCAAGCTCAGTGCCGGGCACGTGGCTCCTCTCTGGGCAACGTCCCCAAAAGGTGCTGGTTGCGTCACCAGGGCAGACCCAGCAGCCCCAGCACGTCCTGTTCCCTCCCCGCAGGGCTGCAAAAGCAAACAGCCGTGTCCGTCTGTCCGCGGCTCCGCTCGCTCCTCGCCTCGGAGCAGCCATGGCTGTGGTCGGGGTCGCCGCCATCCTCGGCCTCGCGGCGCTGCTGCCCGCAGCCGGGGTCCCCTGTGGAGCCCCACACCCAGACAGCACCACAGCATCAAAGGTAGGAGAGACCTGAGCCCCGGGGGGCTGCCCCACTCACGCAGTGAGTTTGTGGGTGCTCTGCTAAGCCTCACTGTCCCCTGGGGAAGGGGGGAATCCGTCCCTTGCCCCCTGGCATATCTGCTGAGGTGCCCTCTGCAAAACATCCACAACAAACGGGAAACATTTGCTTTCCAAAATACCTCGAATTTTCTCATGGTAAGACCCAAAGGCGACCTCGAAACAAGGGGGAGGCTGGCTGGGTATTTTTGGTGCAAATCCCCCACGGCAGCACAGGGCTGTCCTGGCCCTGCTGCGCAGCACAGGGGCACTGGAGCCAACACCAGCACCATTTCCCAATCCCCACATTCACCTTTTTTTTTTTTTTTTTCCCCTGGGCATTTGCACAGGTTTCATTCTGATGCTGTCAGTGCAGTGCAAGAGGGAAAACTAGCAGAGAGGCCTGAGGTCACAGATAACAATTTCGCCCCAGAGAGGATAGAAAGCTCTTCCCCAAATCTCCCCCTGCAAACACAAACACTCTCACTGCTGTGTCCCTCTCTCCCCACAGCTGCTGGGGACGTGGGTGTACGTGGCCGGGGCTGCCCAGTTCCCCCAGCACCTCCTGGAGATGCTGCTCATCGACCACGGCCACCTCCTCGTGGAGCCCCACGCCAGCGGGCAGGAGCTGCTCCTCACCCAGCGCGTCGCCGTGTAAGACGCAGCCCTGGGCTCGCTCTGCCCCAGCACATCTCCTCCCGCGTGCTGCAGCCATTTCAGCACAAGATATGAGCACGGTTTCAGACTGGTTTTCTCAAGGAGGGAGTCTCTCCTCGTCACTCCATGCATGCTCTCCCATCCCCTCTCTTCCTCCCCCCTTATTATATCAACAGCCCCCGGGTTTAGGGAAATTCCGCAGGTCTGGTAGGCACCAAGATGTGGATGCTGCAGGACACAGGCAAGGAGAACACCTCTCCGGAGGAAAAGACCTTGCCAGAGGTCCCTGCCCCACGGCTGCTAACTGCCGAGCACCTAAAGCTGTTTCGCCCCCAAGGTCAGACGTCAAGGGGATGAATTTTTCTGTGCCAACGCAGGCAGGTCTTTGCAGTTTCAGTTACTTTGGGGTGGAAAACACCTCGCCACCAGGGAGCCAGGACAAGGCTGAGACCACAAGCTGCGGGTGGAGGTCAGACAAATGCAAGGGAGAAATTGCTTTAACAGTGAGAGCAGTTAACTCTGCAGAGGAGCTGGCACAGTTGGGTTCCCATCCCATGGCCAGGGGCACGTGCCCCATGCAGTGTCAGGGCCTTGCTGGCCCTTTCCAGCCCACAGTGGGGGTCTCCCCTCTCCTTTCCCATGTCACCCCTTTCCCTCTCTCTCTCCAGGGGGGACCAATGCCTCACCAACAACTCCACCTACTTCGAAATCACCGCCGGTAACACCACGCTGGTGAAGCACGGTGAGCAGCACTGCCAGGCGCAGCCGTCAGCGTTATCACCCAGTGCGTTTTTTGGATGGGCTGAGACACACAAAGGGTCCTTGTCCATGTTTTACATCAGCTGAGACATTTTATTCTCAGGTTGCTTTGTCCACTTGAAGCCTCGGTGGACTCCAAAGAGCTCCCCAGAGCTGGAGACACCCTGGGTCAGACCCACTCCTGGGACACCCCAGGAACTGCAGCCCCACACTAAACCCCATGAAGCCACACCGTGCCAGAAGCAAGGAGCAAACCTGCTCCCACTGCGAGGAAGGACACTGCCTCATTTGTAAAGTTATTTCACAATCCACCTGGGAGATGAGGGGAACATTTATGGCAGGTTTCAGCTCTGAAATTGTTTCCTGGAAATGGGGTGAGCCTTTTGGGGTGGGAATTGCAAACCCCTCAAGACACAGTTTGCACTGACCCAGCCACGACAGCATTGCTGCGAGCAGGGGACAGTTGCTCCACGTTTCTGCACCCCCCCAAGCTGTGGGGTTGGGCACCTGGGTCCGTGCAGACCCACTCATACCCCAAGCACCAGCAAGCTGCACCACCCAGCACATCACCACAGGAGGACAAGAGCTGGGTGGCTTTGGCTCCTTTACTCCCCAGGCCCACATTTAACAAATACGATTCAAATAAACCAAGAGCCAAACAACTCGCCCCATGTCAGAACACTTGTCCTCACCCACTGCTAAGGGCTGGATCCTGGCGGCTACTGGCATCGCCCACACCCAGGCTGCAGTTTACGGCTGCTGCAGCACTGAGTATCTGAACATTGTGGCTCTTCCCAACCTCGACTCTGTTCTCTTGAAGCCAAGACCCATCAAACCATGGGGACACTGATGAACCTCAGCTCTGAAGACATTTTACTCATCCAGTACCAACTGCAGAGGGAAAGGACGTATTCGGGACTGTATCTCTATGGTATGCAAACTCCACACTAAAGTAACTTCAGGCTATCACGGGACACCAAAACACAGACATAAAATAATCAGCTAAAACCACGCAACCAACTGCCAACAGTCCGTGATTTTCCTGAGACCGCCGCTCCAGGGGTCACGGGAGTATTTACAAATCCCAGTAGAACCTAAATCTCTTGGCAGAGCAGAAAGAGCAAGTTAAAGACAAAACCTACTTACGCCATAAATATTCAAAGAACAGGAAGCAAACACAATTCTGCATCGATATCGTTGTAAAATCTCAATATTTTCAAGCCAACCATGATTTTTCAGTACTTACCTCCCAGGGCAGAGCACGTGGCTTTGCAGTACAAGTACACAGGCCAACCCGATCAGATCTACCCACAACCCCATAAAGCAGCATTTTAGACCTTGATAATGCTTCCTGTTGCCCTTCTGAGCTGCAAAGCAGTTGCTTAAGAGAGTTTAAAGACACGTATAGAAAACTGCCTCCACATTCATCTTCCATCTCTCCTGGTGCCCCAGGAGTATCAGACTATGCTGCAACCCCTTAAAGCAGACAGGACGAGAGCCAAATGGGGACAGAGTTAAAAAAAGTGATGCCAAGGTTGGTTTTGTTCAGGTGTGTTCACCTTGGGGGTGAGAGACCCTGGCAGAGACCACATCCACTGCAAGCATTGGTGGGAGCACGGCGAAGGGAGGCAGCAAGGGCAGGGATGCGGCACAGAGGGCCGTTCGCATTTAACACATGGCAAATGTTTCTCCTTTTCTAGCCCGAAACCTGAGCATGAGTACAGCCGACCGGGAAGAGTTCGAGCACCACGCCAAGTGCCTGGGGCTGAGCGAAGAGGAGATTGTGTACGCGCCGTGGAAAACGGTACGTGGCTGCTCATGGGTGGCTGCCAAGACCCTGGGCTATAGCTCCAGCCACCAAACTGGGGTCTTGGAGAGACATTTTCAAGGTGGTAGAAATTATTTAGAGCACTAAATAAATGCAAGCTTGCTTTGACATCAATGGTTGTTTAAAAAAACCACACTCCCCCCCTGCAGATACATGACTCCCCAAAGCAAACACCTGCACCTAAGCATTTCTAGCAGGAAACCTGGTAGCTGCCTGGCTCCCCCTGCCAGGGGGGAGATAGATAAAGCGTGGGATTTTTGCCCTGAAATTCCTAATTTTGCCCCCCCACCATAGGCCAGCTGCTCCCAGGAGCTGCAGCAAGGGGCAGGAGGGGCCAGTGCCCTGGGACGCTGCACAGCCCTTCTTCAGCCAAAGCCATGACCATTTAAACCCCTAAAAAACTCGGGTTGTTTGCAGATTGAGATTTGCTTTTCTGGCACCTCGAGGTGCTGCGTGACGAGCGGGTCCACAGCCCGGCTGGCTGCACGTGAGTTCAGGAAGATTGCTCAAGCCAGTCCTCCCCCACCCTGGCAGAGGCTCCTTTGGGGCTGGGGTCTGGCCCTGAGCTCCCAGCCTCACAGGACATGAGAACAGACATAACACTATCCACTCCCACAAAAACAGACTTTTTCCTTTAGTTTTTCCATCAAAACATCCACCCTAGCCCTAGCCCTAACCTCTGTCACCTGATCTAGGACATTTTATCCTGTAAATGACTCAGTCCCCAAGCCAGCTTGATAGGGCTCCCTTCTGCAAACTGAAAAAATATCTTACTTTTTCTTGTCCTGTCCTGGCCACCTGCTTGTCCACAGCAGGAGATTCTGAGCTTCCAGTGGTGCCCGAAACCCTGCTCCGAGCTGCTAGACCACACCTGACATAGCTCCTGACATCCCCCAGCCTCAAGATGATTCTTTTAGAGATATCCCCACAGGTTCAGGGGAACTGGGGAAGGGTACATGGGCAGAGGTTGAAACCCCCATGGTGGGACAGGGGTAAGTCTCTCTGGCAATAGGCAGCACCTGGGAGGCAAGGCCCAGCTGCCCTAAATAAACAGCTGAATCACATTTAAATTTGGGCAAGACAAATTGTGTTTAGAGAAAGCCAAGATAAGTGGAATCAGCCAAAGCTGTTTGTCCTTACAAGCCCTGGTGCAATCACTGTTAGCAGAGAAGGGTTTCATGCCCGGCAAGAGGCAGGACACCACATCCGGGGAGTATAATGAAACCAATTAAACAACTGCAGAAAAGATTTTGGGGACCTTTGTCATCAGGCTGAAAGAGATAGATGTGAACAGAGCCCCAGAGCAGAGACTGACGTACCCCTGCGTCAGGCCAAGGCATCAGCAAAGCTTAAGCCACACTAATTTTGAGTGCCTGAAGAGCACGAGCTTTTTACTTATTTCTCAGAAAGTTTGAATCTACCTTGCTGACCCACCAGCATAACACAGCTTTACCCCAGAAACTTGGTTTCCTCTTTATAACAGCCATGGAAAACGACACCAGCAGCAGCTCCGCACCCAGGCGAGCAGCATCTGCGACTGGGGCAGCATCAGGAAGCCTGTAGCTTCTCCAGGCCCTCTTAGACTTATAATCAGATAAAAATATCTTTTTCTTCAGTAAATTCTCTCCTGCTGGTGCAGCGGCATTTTCATTTATCCCTTTATTGTTGTTTTGGAAGGAGCTGTGTGAAGTGAAAGCCGATGAAAAAGGAAACAGCCCACACATGGAGCCCGCGGCTGCAGCCACAGCATCCTCCCCCCCTCCGGGTACCCACCGGCCTGGGAGCGCCGGTAACTAACGCCACCTTAGGCAATAAATGTCTTGATCAAACTCCATGTGTTCTGTTGCCGAGAGGTTGGAGAGCAGGGTTCTGAAGAGATCAGAAGCGGGGCTTGCAAAAGGAAACCGAACACCCAATTTGCCCTGTGTGTCATTCACCTGGGAGGTGGGAAGAGTCAGCCCTAAGCGATGGGGGATGCAAAACAAGGTGACACAGGGAAGTTTTTTCCGGGCTGACTCAGTTTGCTCAGCTCCCCACCAAGCTCGCAAGAGAGCTCCTCTGAAAAAGCAGCGCTTAATGCAGCAGTAAGAGAGGCTAACCAGAAGAGGGCAATCATTACCTATTTTAAATGAGTGTACCAAGCATTTGATGAATAGCTGGAATATATAGAAGGCCAGAAACTTACCTTTAACTCCGCAGTCTGAGGAAGAGAGTGCTTAGCTAGAAGCAACCACCCAACTCTTGCCAGCAGCTTGGCTGCCCGAAGTAGCCCAGCTGGGGCAGATGTTCCTGCCCAAAACCTTTGGACCGGGCAAGAGCTCCCAGTGATGTTCATCCACAAGATTTGCACCACAGTGTAACACTGACAAATTATCCTCCTGCCAGAACGGGAGGGCGTGCTAACCCAGCCCAGGCTGGATTTTAACTTCCCCAGAGAAAAAGGTCATGTTTCCTCATTTCCCAAGAAGCTCAGCACCCCAGAGGCAAGAAGGTTCAAGTGCTAAGAGTCACATTGCTCTCCGTGCCACTGCTACACCCCTGCGCTCATCGGGCACCTCACACAGCCCCTGTCACACCCCCAGCCCCAAAGCACTGTCACTCTGTTTGTGAAAGTGGAGGGAGTTTTAAAAAAAAAAAAGACTGCTTTTGCTACGTGTCTGGAGAGTGCTTCAGTCTCAGCTTTAACCCAGTAATTAAGCACTGAAAATATCTCTCTTCCTTAAAAAGGAGAAAAGCCAAAGGGAACGCAGCAAAGAGAGCCCTGCTCCTCCCTCTGCAGCACCAGGGTGCCCTGTCCCCGTACAGCACCGGTTACCGGGCAGCGTTTCAGTGTGGAGCTCTTGGCTGGATTCCTGTAGCAAAAATTAATTTTACAAGGTCAAGTATGGCCAATTTCCTCCTGGGCTCAGGGCACAGGTACCTGGCCAGCCTGTGGCTCGGACATCTTCATCAGCTTGTGACACGCAACACAACCCCCACCTCAAGGGAGAGGCAGTTAAAGGGCAGGAGAGGGGATGGAGAGGGGATGCTGCCAGCAGCCTTGAGCGCTGCCAGCCAAGAGCACGTCGATAAGCGTCTCAGCTGACCGAAGCTGACACCACTGGAAATCAGTGGCTCAGATTACAAGGACCCAGACTTTATGAGTAGATTTATAGCTGAGTAAAAGCCTTGAATTACAGTCAGAGGCTTAAGGAACCAACAAACCCAGCCTGGCCCCCGTGGCAAGTTTTATTAACCAAAGCAGAGGCCACTTGTACTACCAGCTATGGCTCCTGAATGACCTTCAAGGACAGCTCCTGGTTGGGCTTTTATTTAAGAAAAAACCTGTACATAGCCTTTCTTTTGAAAACCCTATAAACCAGGTTCCTTCGAGGGCATAACGGGACTGCAGTTTCCAGCTTTTCTGGGAAACTCACTTCTCTGAACAGAGCATTATGGATACTGCACAGATGAGCAAAGCCCAGCAACTCTGAGACAGGCTGACAGTATCTGAACATCCCCAACACCACCACCATCATTAGCCTTGATCTCAGGTTTGCTGGTTTTGCCTTTAAGAAGAACTCCGTTCTCCCAGGCCCTTGTAGGGAGGATCCTTCCTAGTGTCAGCATCCTTGGTGAGAATCATCCCAGGAAGAGTCTGGGCACAAGCAGCACCAACACACCATATCAATAAAGAGATGCAGCAGACATGAGGTATCTCTTTGACAGACCTTTATTAGCAGACTGTTCCCTACATGAAGAATCCAAGTTAGATTTGCATTATAACAATTTGTGGTTACAGCTACAAAGATGGTTGTCATTTTGCATTGATTTTTGCATTCTGATACTCATACTCCCATTAGGCCACAATGGTAGGAAGGAGCCACTGCAGAATTTGTGACAGGTCTCAAGAAGGGGGGTGTGGAAAAAAAATCATATCACTAATCCAGACTGGTTAGATTTCCACGTGGCTAACCACTGACAGTACTGGCTAGTCAAGGCAGAGCCTCACCTTGAAGACTCTCCATGAACCACCAGTATCTCTCAGCAAAAAAAGCAGCTGCCGAGTGCTAGCAAACCCTTTTCTGATTTCTCACACACTTCCGTGCCACGTGCATGTGAAGAGCGCTGGCTCAGCACAGGGCCTGCCCATTCAGCCTCAAAGCACAACTGCAGCAGCTTGTGCCCAAGTGCAAGTTTCCCTCTGTTTCTCTGGAAACTTGTATTTCCTTTAGTCCCTGAGATTTCTTCCCTCCCCCCTTACCTAAAAATTCCCCAAGACCGCTCTCAATTAGCCGCTGTGACACCCAACATACACAGACCTTCTACTTCCCAACTTCAGTCACCCACTGAAACCCTTTCAGCCGCACACAGAGGCCATTCCAGAGCCTCACTGCACACCCTCTCCCTCCTCCCACCATACTGCTTCCTCACCAGCTCCCTTCTCTCCTATGGCTTCCTGCTACAGAATTTCTCTGGGCTGAGGTCCTCCAGCAACAACCCCAGACGTGGGAAAGGCAGCTCAAGCCCCAAAGGGAAAGTACACAAGTGACTTTAGCATCCCTCCCCACGACTCAGCTGTGTGATGTAAGAGAACAAATAGAGAACTTTTTAAAACAGGAGAAATACAAGCACAGTAACAATATTTAAACAAGTCTATAAAAATAGTCCAACATAACTCTGTTCAAATAAATACAAAATAAATATGCTTTAAGCAGTAAGACAGTGGAATGCAACGCTGGTCCATTTTGCCCAAAACGAAAAGTTGGATGAGGATCTCCCAGGCCTCAGAAGCCAGATCCTATCAACTAAAATAGCCCATAATGCAGTCAGAGAAATTTTAAAGCCATCTCTTTCCCTTAGCCTTATGAAAAGCACCCTTTGAAAGAAAAGCAAGCACATCTTAAGGACTGAAAACTCAACTCTCCCAGTGACAACCAGCCCCTCTCCCTAACACACCTTCCCACAGCAGACATACTCCTGGCTTGGGGATTCCATCCCACTAATGCAAACCTGAACATCAATCTACAAAGAGGTCTAAAGAGATAGATAGCAGCATAGGCACGGGGTTTGGAAAAGGTCCACCAGCTCTCCGTGGCACCAGGCAGAATGGAATTCAGAGGTCCATGCAATGCTGCACAGGGGCTCTCGTGTCGTGCTGGGAGCACAACTGCACAGGAGCTGTGAAATACTGTCTTTTTGTGCACTAAAGCCATGCATCGAGGTGCCAGTCCCCCCAGGGCTCTCCTGCCTTCCCCTTTCCAAGCCCCTGCTGAGTATAGGACAAGCCAATCCCGGCATGCAAAGGATACAGGCATGCAGGCTCTAGGCTGCTGCTTCTGTTAGTAAGTGCATCTTGTTAGTGGATTTATGAGACACACCTATGAAAAATAAATAAACCTAATTCTTCATCAGGCTGGCCTAAGTAACCTTCAGCCTGACTGGATAAACCACTGCCCACCAGCCCTCAAAACCAGTATAGTTCAAAGTTAACATTTTCATGTCAAGTCTTGGAAGCAGAACATGAATGTCTCCTACCCAAAGGAATATATGTAAACATAATAACAAGCCTGGTGTGGCAGCAGCTCCTACACAAGGTTTGTACAAATTTAAACAATGGGTAGGAAGTTAAACAACTGAATGGAAAAAGAAGCTCTCTGAATGGAAAAAGAAGCTCTTCCAGCAAGTCAGAAGGTGCTCATCTGCAGGCAAACAGCTCCGTACACGCAATACACGGCAAGCAGACCTGTTACCCAAATCTTTGCTACTCTGCCATACTGCTGGGAACTGACCTCAGCAACTTGTGCCTTAAGATTCTCCCAGGAGTCCACCTCCTGGTCTCCCAAAAGGCCCAACAGAAAGGACCATGTGTTGCTTTATGTGAAGCTCTGAGTAGCAAGATGGCAAAGGACACCAGATCCTCCCCTCCCCCTTACTGACTCACAAACTATCTGAGATTTCACAGCTTTGCTTAGTCAGCTTAGTGTCAACACATTCACAGAATGAGAGATGGCTATACGTCTTGGGATTGCACCCCAAGATTTCAGAGTTCAAAGTCCTCGGCATCTCCTGGTCACCGCGACTGCACGCCCAGAGTCATCTTCAAGTTTTCATAAACCACGTAGCTGATGCTCACAGCTGGAATCACCTTCATAAAGTTCGGCGCCAGACCCCGGTAAAGACCAAATGCTCCCTCTGTCTTCAGAATGTGTTTAAAGAGTCCCCTCATCGTCACTTCGGGAGCACCCTCCACTGAAGCTGCAATAGGGAAAGGCACAATAAATAACGTGGTGAAAACACTTTAAGGTAAAATCTGTCTCAAAGAGCAGTTCTGGTTCATGTGCCTCCTGTGTATGTTCACAGAGCGAAGGTGCCTCATGGAGGTCAGCCCCTCACTCCTCAGCGAGCCGTAGCTCTGCTGCACATCACGGCCATTTTCTCAAACTGCTCTGCAGACGCCCTTAGTCCAAAACTCCCGATTTGAGCAAAACAGAACCACTGTCCCGGAGGTGCTTGGCCCCAGATGCTAAGGGCAGCACAAAGTCCACTGTCCTCTTACAGCACGGCAAATAGCCTCCTGCTCAGCTGCACAGGCCAGCTGGGGATGTGATTGCAATGTTTACACTAGAGGACCTTTACCCTGCTCAGAGACCATGACAGGAACTCCCACAGTTCCCAGAAGTTCTCACCTTGGGCCTGCATGCGTGTCCTCACAAGAGCCAGCGGGTAACTGGCGAGCTGCCCGCAGGTACTGGAGATGGTGCCACAAGCCAGCAGAACGAAGACTCCCGGGTCAGCACTGTTGACAGCATAGCGTTGCAACCAGGCGTTTTTTAGTGTCTGGAAGGAAAAAGCCAGTAGTTAGCAGTGAAAAGACAATTAAAAGAACAGCACACTGCATAGAAGATCCAGCATAAAGGCCCAAAAAGCCACGAACAAATTCAGCCAGAAGCACTAAGCCTTCCCAAACCCTTTTGAGCTACTGCTACTATCATGCCTGGGGAAAATCCCTTCTTTAATTTTCTGCTGCAATTTTCTCAAAAATAAAGAGACCATGCATGATATTGACTAGGAAAGGAGAATCATTGTGTTGGATTATCTTTCAGGCCATTTTGGGTTTAAAAAAAAGAAAAAAAATCCATTTGGGCCCCATAAGGCTGATCAGGAAAGCTTTGATAAATGACAAACTCCTGCAGTAACTGACCGGTCTAACAGTGATAAAGCTACACAAGCAGCACAGCCCTACAATAGCATGGTGGGTTGACCTTGGCTGGGGAAAATTAACTCAATCTCAGCCAGACCCAGTAATAATAGGTTAAAAGCCTCATACCTCATAGACTGCCAGGTCAATACCAGCATACGGAATGATTCCTAGCATGTTGGGGATGTAGCCTTTGTAGAAGGCAGCCATTCCTTCCTTTGAAAGGATGTTTTTGGCACAGTCCAACATGCCTGAATATTGCCCTGTCTTCCTTAGAGCCATCCGTGTTTTCAGAACCTAGAAAACAAGAATAAATACCATGAAGGCCTACAGGAGAAAAACATAAAAAGTCATTCTTAAGACACGATGGTCAGGGCGAGAGCAAGCGGCACGCGAGCAGGATTACCCAATATCACCTCCGAGAACTCATTAATTAAGCTATCATAGTGCTGGTGTTCTACCCCCATTTTCCCCATCTCAGCACCTTGCCCTGATCCCTCCTGGGCTGGATTATCAGCCACTGCCTCACCTCCATCGGGTAGATGCTGCTCTGTGCAATGGCCCCAGCCAGAGAACCAGCTAACAGCCGCTCGTGAATCCTCAGCATTTCCTGGTCAGTACCGATGAACCGCTTGATCTGTAGAAGCCAGAACAGACGTTAAGGTTCACTGACTTGTCTCAGCCGTCGTTTTCTTTTTTTCAGCTTGTCCTTCTGCAAACCCTTCCACAGCCAGATTTATCTGTGCCTTTTTACTCACCTGCTCGTAGGCCATGAACTTAATGGCAGATTCCGGTGCAATCTTCAACACATTGATGCCGTTCCCTCGCCACAGCGACCTTGGTCCACCCTCTCGGATCATTTGAGTAAAACCGCCAACGATGCACATGTTGTTACTGCGGGAGGCATGAACCTGGAAGAGAAGAGTGCAAGCTTGGATTAGTTCCAGTCCTGATTACGACAGTGCTACGTTTTTCTGTAATCCGGGGACAAAAGGGCGCTTTTTTATTTACCCAGAGATTTGCCAAGGCTTTAATCCCTTCCAGACAACTTCTACAATAGGAAAGCAAGCTTCTTTTCTTTTTTGCGAAGTCTAGTGTTAAGTAATGAGTCTAATCAATATCTCCCTCTGGAATGGGAGGAAAGGTTAAATTGGCAACTCCTGTACCTAGCATAGGATCAGTTACCCATGGTAAACTTCTCAGCTGGCTCAAGTGCAGGTACAGTGATAAAGCAGGCTAAAAGCAAGGTTTTGTAATTTATTATTTAGATAATACTGAGTACGAGCTCTGCCAGCTGACCACCACAACCACTTCAACTCTCATGGGAACATAAGACTTGAACCCAAGTTTTCCAGTGCTCTAAACCACAAAACACTCTAACTATTGACAGTTTTCAGGTCTACCTCCCAAAAGATTCTATTTTTTCTAGGCAAATTTTAACATGACTTCGATAATTCAAATAATCCAGAAATATTTCAAACATAGCAATATAAAACCAACAGATTAATCCTGGCCAGAGTGCTGTACTGTGTTGATGAACATTCTCATCTCCTAGGCATCCAAGAATATTAAAGGACTCTGCCCGGTATTCAAACAAACTGGAACTGCTCCATCATACCTGCATGAGCACTTTCAAGCGGTCCAAGGGAGCTGTACAGGTTCTGGACACGGCACCTGCACCTCCACCTGCAACCAGATGTCTCCACCACATCCCTGTCTGCCTCTCTTCTACCGTGAACTCATCAGGGACGGTCAAATTCTCTCCTACATCAAAGATCTGCAAAAGTATAAGGTGTTGAGAAGTGATTCATCAGCTAATGATCTTGCCAAAGTTTTATTGCTCCTTATCAGTGCTAAGTGTTGAAGTACTGGATATGCTTATTCCAAGTCAACAGCTTATCTACAGCCATTAACCGCTGCATCTGGCCACAGAATTGCCACTACTATAGCACGTCACAGGGGGAACCTTCACATTCAGAAATTTCTGACCAAGAAGCTGGCAACTGCTGAACATTTGTCTGCATTAAAATACTGTGCATCACAGTAAGGAACAAAATGACCAACAGGCAGCTGTGTGGCGAAAAAGCTGGACCTCTCTGGAACCTTCCAAGCTCACAGCCAGTTCAATCTCGTTACATGCTATTTACACCCACTGAAATATCTCCAGGAAGGACGGCTGCCTGTCAGATGAGTTTCTAGTCTTAACAGGTCCTGAACCAGCAGGGGCTGGCCACTGGTGCAAAGCTCTGAGGTGCAGGCCAAGTGAACACCCTCATCTTCTTGCAGAACATGCAGTTGTTATCACCTGTGCCAGAGGCTTCACATTATCACGTGCCAGTGGTAGGTGGCAAGGTAAGAGGACAGGACAGGAAGCAACTGGGCGTTCAGGGCTACAAGGCAGCTACTGAACCATGAAGAGAAAGATAGGGACTGCTGATAGCAGCTCCTGGGGGTCAGGACTCTAAGAAGCTGGGGAAAGACCAAGACCTGTTGTGGAGGAATCATTTCTTACCGTGGAGTGTTTCCAGTACAGGATGATTTCAGGAATGTTCTCCACTGGGTGCAGCAGGTGATAGTCTCGCCACTCATTCCAATCAATTGTCATTGTCCCGTTTTTATCCATGCTAAAAAGATTTATCAATAGATGAGTACAGACTCTCACTGGATGAGAAATTCCTCCTCCCCTTCCCTTTGATTATTCAGGCCTACACCAAAAAAAGCTTTGCAAAGCAACTACTAAGAGACTTCTAAAGAGACAAAAGACAAAGCTAGGAGATCTTCTATTCACTAAACACTGCAGAGAGGTAGAAGTGGGTTCCCTTTTTCCTTCCCTCTCTCTCCCCTTTAACTGACCCAGAGGAGTAGTTGCACCCCCTCCAGCCAAACTTAGGGACTCATAACTGACACTGAAGGGAAAATAATACTTACTAGGTGACAGGACCCCAGAAGTGTCCCGTCCTTATTCTGACACACAGGCAAACAGACAGAGGGAAGGTAGCAGAGGAAAGAAAGAGGAAAAAACAGCACAAATAAGTGGTTGTTAACATGTTAGTGCCACATGCATAAAGCACTCAGCATTTCCAAAGAGCACAGTCTTTCTCCAAAGCAGCAAGCTCAGGGCAGCAGGACAATCAGACAGGGATGCAAATCAGCTCAGGTGCAAGCACTTCCCCAGAACAGGTCAGGAAGATAAGAGATTCTGGATTCACTCCATAATGCATTACAACCTTGTAAGGGCCAACTCATGGAAAAAAAATCAAAATGAAGAATAATAGGCAAAAAGGGAGGAGCTGAAGTCTCTGCAAAGTGTGTACAGGGTAGAGAGAGAAGATGGGTTCCATGTCCCTACATTTCCTTCTAACCCCCTGAACAGTAACACAGAAGCACCAGCTGAATCCTCACCTCTTCAGTATTTTCTCAGCCTGCTGTTCAGAGATCTTGACCCCCAGGTCCCGAAGAGATTGTACAATCTCCTGAGCATCAATACGGCCTGAAAAGATAAAACAGTGAGCTCGAGTATACACATTACAAGCTAACGCATGCAGTAGTCTATTCATGAGCATGAGAAATGTGTTTACCATCATTCTTCTTATCTAAACTCTTGAAAACCAGTCTCAGCTTCTTTTCATGATCTTGGAGATAGTGAACAAATTCCTCAAAATCCAGCTGTCCATCCAGGTCCTTGTCTCCAGCCTTCACAATTTTCTGTTCAAAAAACAATCGAAAACTGTCACTTCCTTTGTTCATTCGGACAGACTGCTCCTTCCTCTACCATATTTAAAGATAATTTCCTACAGGACAGACTTTTCCTCCAGAAAGTAGCTAACAGAGTTATGATAACTCCTCAAAGAAATTTGAGGAAAGCAGGAGTGTAGAAAAGTCACCTGATTCCAGGCAACTGCCTCCCAAAGTTAGTTACGCAGATGAAATGCCTCATGCTTTTATCAGGGATATTCTGCTCATATCATGTGTCTAATCTCAGTCTTGTGTCTTAACACTTAAAAAGCCCTTGTAGAGGTTCTTGAACTAAGCATGAGGCAAGTATGCATGATTTGCATAAAAAGTGAATCACAAAACTTCAGGTAACAAAAAAACCTGAACAGGAGAAGGAATTTTATGCCTACTACGATCCTTAGAGTAGTAAGTTCCCTCTGGCAATAACTAACTCCAACCAGAAAGAGCCCGTCCAGCTCTAGTGCACACAGCCAGAGATAAAAACCCCTGTGAACTGGTTTAGGCACCCTGAAGCTATGTGCTTTAATTACACATGTTTCCATAAGATGCATATAGAACAAGAAAAGGCTCTTGGGACAAAGCTTAAATCAAGATCAGACTCCATGCCAGACATCTAGGACAAGGTAAATGACTAATTAACTTGATCCAGCATGGGGCAATAGCCGATGCACTGTCCTAGCTAAAGGCACATGGCTACTTGTTGACAGGAGAGGTGATCTTCAGACTGTAAGAATGTGGCTCAAGGAGTTCCTATTCCCCTTCGTGTTCAGTCACTTTGACAGCCTATAAGTCTTTTTCAACATGAATCAGTGAGCAACACTAAACAAGGTGTGATTCAGTCCACTGCATTACACAGATTTTTAATTCTCATTTCTGTGAACAGCAGGTGGGTTGTTAAGGAAGCTCTGAGATCAGAGACTAGGCTAACCCTCTGTTCACCAATATTTTGTTCAATATTTAGGCTTTAAGGGTAACAGGCAAACCTAAGCTTACTGTGATATTTCCTCAGCCTATGAGCACCTGTCCCCGTCATAAGCATTAAGTCTTTGTTTCAATGCCATTTTAAATGACTTCAATACTAAATCCTTCAGTATTGAAACTTTCACTCCCTTGCCCCACCAAGTCCTGTCACTTTAGCCCTAATGATATGAGAATTATGCCTAATCATTTTATGAACCTTAAATAAGAAAGTGCTGTCCCAGCTGCCCCGACCTTTGTGGTACGCCCAGTATTCTTAACCTGCAATTTATCATATGACTGTTGCAAAGTTCAGATATGACCCCACATTCAACTTGTAGGCTAAAGATAGACCAACATCCCTTGCAGGTCAGCAGATTGGCCTCGAACAGCTGAATCAGGGCTTCCCTCTGACTGGCAACCCCCAACAAGTTGACAGGCACTAAAAATCAGGAGGCACTAGAGGAGAAATGTGACTGTACAACTGCTCCCGCTCTCTCAGCACACCCCGAACAAGTGCAGAGATGTGCAAGGAGTGATCAGAGACTGCTGGTAATAAAACCTGCCTTGCTCTGCTAGTCTTCCTCCGTGATCACAAAGCAAAAATGCTGCAAGCCTGTCAAATCATAACCTGCAACATGTGTGAAGGGCAAGAAAGTCAAGCTCACAGCATCTTCTCCACAGATAGGAACAAATATCTGCCTGCAGCTCTTCGCCTTTAAGAGCAAATATGAAATCTCCATAGACTGAACTGCTTGTAACAGCTACGCTGGCTGCAGACGTTTCTATGGTCACCTGCGCAACACGCTGTCCCTGCAGCAGGCTTTGGGACCCCACACGTCCTAAAGCTGCTACATACCCCATTTGTGTGTCTGCACAAAGGTATAAGAAGCCTACCTGGCTTCACTGTTTGACAGCCTGGTCATGAAAATCACACCAGCAGCAGCAAGCTGAAAGCAAGGCCTGCGCCAGAGCTCGACCAAGCACTCCACAGATTTAGTGTATCTCCCTTCTGCAGCGAAGGGAAATGCTCTTGCACAACCTCCCCCGGCTCAGCCCACCCACCGCCAGCTCACAGCACCGACCTGCTCACCTTCACCAGGGCAAGACCTGCATCGGCTTGAGCTGACATTAGATAAGACACCTCCTGTCAGGAGGGGGGAGGTGAAAGGGTGTAAGGAGGAGGAAAAGGAAGAGGATGTGAAACGTTGTATTTGAGCAGACTAGTTAAAGCAGACAAATCATAGTTTGGAAAACCCCTTTTCCTATTGAACTGGCATCAAACCAACAGGTTTAAACAGTCTGAAATCTCATCGGATTCAAGCCAAATGAATCAAAAAGAAAAAAGTCCACTCCACGCTGCTTCAGCAATCCCTGCCAAGGGGCAAGAGAAACACATGGTCACTTGTACCCAGCTATTACAACTGAGCCGTCATGAACTTCTCCCCCTCCAAGCAGCCACTCAGGGGGTCAGAGACCACCCCTCCACAGCTCACTCCCTCCTGTTCCTCCCTCAGGGCCATACCTGCTTCCACTGGCGGTAGGTGGAGAACTCCTGGGAAGGAATGAAGAGGCTGAGTCGGAAGATGGATTTGAGTTCAGCCGGCAGCCCCTTCGACTCAAAGTATTCAAACTCTGTCTGCGACTCCCCGAACACTGGCACATACAGACAGAGGCAGAGCATCTTAGCCGGAGACTGAGCTGCCCTGCTCAGACTGACCGGGAAGGGAAGCAAAGCTGAATGACTCCCCTGAGCTAATTTCAGTGCGTAGTGGAAAGGAAATGCCAGCGAGTCTCATGACACATGCCTATGAGCGCACTGGGCTCCGGTGGGATTGGCTGTACAAGCCCTGCCCTTCTACTTAAAAGGGAAGCCGAGGCTGTACAGTCCCACCCAGCTGCCAGCGAGACACCCGACCCATGTGAGCTGCCTCCCGTTGCTCAACACCAGGCTCCCATTAAGTCCCAAGACCTTACATCACGCTCACCACAAGTTAACTCTTACTGGCGTGTCTTTTAACCCAAGGGGCTTTGGCCAACATCCGAGACGCTCATTTGCTGTCCCTCACTCCTGATCAGTCCTTTCTGATTCTGTTCTCACCCCTCCAGGGTTTTACACACGCAGCAGTCGGGACCAGTCTTGATCATAACCTCTCCCACCATACAGCACAGGAGGACTCTCACTGTGTTCCTCTTCCCAAAACTTCTTCCTCTAAAACACAGTAAGAGCAAGATGCCAGACACTTACTGCTTTTATACATGTTTGGGATATCCAGCTTAAGCAAAAGCCTTGAAATTCCACTTTTATAAGGCTACTTTGCTATGCCAGAGTTGATTGGCTTTGGCTGAAAGTTCTCCCAACCATACTTGTGCCAGCTAGGAGCAGGCAATCTCTACATACCAAGATCTCCCTCCTCTGCAGCACTACAGCATTACTAACACAGACAGCAATAAAGCCTGTGGAGGTTTGCCATTGTGCCAAATACCTAAAGAACGACCAAAATCAAGAGCAGGCTTCAAAACAGACCCAGCTGCTTCAAAGCCTCCTAGCTAAGCATCCACACAGCAGTTACGCCAGCTTAATAGTTATTCCTCCTCTTACAACCACAATTAAACATTGCAGTCGGATATGTGCTACAGCGAGAAGTGGCCAGGGCAGAACATTTTGCAGTTTCTACCATTTACAATTTAACCACTTTGCAAGTGAGTTCCGGAGCAAGTCAGCTGAAGAGGGAGTGTGGCACACGCATCATTTAATGTGGATATAATTACAGGCTTCTGAGCATTCAGTAGAGTTTGATGTATGGGATGACACCTAGTACTACAGCGAGACTACCAAAGCAGCGCAGTAGGTCACAATACTGCTCAGTACAGAATTACTAATTCCTTACATTAATTTTAAAATATAGTCTTGATAGTCCTCAGAAAGAAGCTAACATCTAACGAGAAGGAAGATGCAAAAAGCCATAGCCAATAACCAAAACACACTAATCCTGCCCACACTTGAAGTAACACAGCATGTTTGCTCAACTGGTTTAAGCCAGTCCAGCTAACAGCCTTCCCCACTGCTGCGGACACAGCAACATTTTCTTGTGTTTGCTCTGTTTGAACACACTGCCTGGCCAGTGCAAAGTCCAATAAGCACTCCCCCTAATCCACAAGGGGCCTTTACATCTTCACCGTGATATTTTGTTCTTTAGATTTAAATAAAAGCCAAGGTCTGTAGTAGCTGTTTGTGGAGCTGCATGTCAATCAAACAAATTGGGAATATTTAATCTGGGGCTTTATTTCAAGGATTTTTTTTTTCATTTTTAAATTTTTTTTAAAGCTTAATAGATCATGACCCGCATCAATTCGGTACCCTTGAGAATCACGACCTACAACAGCTTCTTATGCCCTCCCCCAGGCACCTCACCTACCATGGCACTACCGCCACGTTACCTAACCAGGCTTAACCTACTCCCTGCTGACGTCTCTCCACATGAAAACAGGATCTTCTCATGGACTCCAGATCCTCTTAAAGATCAGCTGCAGCAGCTCACTACATGCACACCAACAGCACGCCCCAGCCTTCCCACCAAGTCTCACTGCCAGCAGCACCCTAACACTACACTCCACTGGTCACAAGCCTTCAGCAGCCTGACTGACACGAGCAGCTCCCTGACAGCTCCAGGTAGTAACTGAACAAATGTAACTCAGATCTGCCCCACCAAGCCTTAAGATCCTCTGTAGTCTTTCCCATGAATTGCCAAGCATCTCTATAATAGCTGCTTGGCAGCTCAGTTGCTATGCCAACATGATGCAGGTTTTCCTAATAAACTCTGGAGTTGGCAGCTAGAGACAAAAGGCAAAATCTGCACATTTTAGGAAAAAAAGCCCTACTATATACGTCAGAGAAAGGGAGAAAGGTAATGAGGTTGAGAAAGCTGATTTTAAGCAGGGTGTTAATTACAGGACAGCGAGGTAAGGAGAGACAAGATTACAAATGAAGTTTATACCAGCAATTCTGGTTATAATGACAAAGGGAACTTAAACAAGACAAGTTTTTAGATTTCACCTAAAAAAATCCAGGCAAACCTGGAAGTACTCAAAAGCAAGATAGCTCTCCAAAGCTGGAGGGATCAGTGCTGCTGGAACCCAAGTAGTATGAGCCCAGGCCTTAGCAGACACAGCAGCACACCCAGGGCTTCAGGCGGGAGCGACGGCCGGCGCATCCCTCATTAGCACTGTCTGTTACTGATCAAGCCAAGGACAGTGCACAGAGCTCCAGATAATCAGTCAGTCCTCCCCAATACTTCTTCCTTCCACCGATTCTGCCAATGAAGCCAGAGCTGGACCTACACCTTTTTGGTCCCTGTGAAGCCAGCCTAGCTAACACCCTTCTTTGCTAAGGCGAGGACTAGATGAGTCTGTCTTCCTTCTACAGAAGGCTCGCTTTTCTTGCCATCAAGGAAGCTGCAAACTCATTTTCATTTTATTTACAGCATTCATTTATTTATAGCATTCATTTATTTATAGCATTTGGTTCTTATTTAAATGCTGCACAAGTTACCAGTTTCAATACCCTGCCATTGCAACGGTAACCTTTCCAAGTCATTTGTACTCTTCCAGGCATCTGCTTCATCACCTGTTTACTACATCAGCTCCAAAAGGTACCTCCCAAAGGATGTAAGGATGCAGCCATACAAGGAGCAAGAAAATATGCTGTTTAATTTTGAATTCACTTTGCTAAAAAAAAAGTCTCTAAAAATATCAAGTGGCAGTGAGTGTCACAGCCACATAACTAACATCCTCCTTCTCAAGCAAAACAGCTCTCTGGGCAAGTACACCATGGGCCAGAGAGAAAACCACTACTGCTCCAAGTTTTCACTAAGTTCTGATGATTTTGTATTTTTTAATTTCCGGAAACTAGCTTATAATTAATTGTACAGTACAGAAAGTCCTCAGAAAGCACAGACAAAGGGTGTAAAGTGTATGAAGGATGGGAGTTAATCATTTAAGAGACCCCAGCACAGTAAAGAGCTATAGTCAGCCAAGACTGTGCAAAGTGAAGGATAGAGACCAGAGAAGGCAGACAACACTACATGGTATTTATTGGACATAAAGGTGACCAGGAAATGTGACCTGTTCCACTGACAACACACAGATCCAAAGTTACAAGTCCAGATGGTGACATCAGGGGCAGATCATCCCTCTCTTCTGTGTACACACACCCAGGGGCCAACACATCACCTTTATAGTCAGTATTTTCTCCCACATTCGCAGAAACAGCTTCATGTTGAAATCACTACCTTCAAGCAACGATCTGAGCAGAAGCTAACAACAACACAAAGACTGAAGAGGCAGGGCTAGGAAGCAGCTCCAGTCAAGTTTATCGATACATGTCAATTCCTTACAGTAATATCAGTATCGGGTGTGATGTTTTCTGTGTTTTTAACAGATAGGTAGTTACAAGTGTTTTTACAAAACAAAGTGTCATACCAGCCAAGAGACTTCTCCCAAGGTCACAGACAATCAGTGGCAGAGAACAAAAGCCATGTGTCCCCCACATTTTTTTTAAACACCAAATAATAATGTTTGCTCACAGTGGTTTATAATCTGCCCCTAAGGCTGTACGAGAATTTTGCAACACTTCTCCTTCAGACAGGTAATTAGAACACAGATATCTGATCAATCACAAACAAGCAATTGCAGCTTAACAAGTTACTGTCCATCAGCTGAGCCATGATGACTGGGTGCAGTATTAGCCAGCCTGAATTGCAAGGTAAAACATATCCGCATAATCCTCAACAGAAAAGCTTTAACACTGCATTTTACTTTACAATCAGGGCAGGCTAAAATTACAGTCACAACCTCCTAGCAGATGGGCAGTTACTTGTTAAGCTGCAATAACTCCATTTTACCACATCCTTATCCTCTAGGTATTTCTCCATTGGCCAATTTTAGGGTTCTTATGCAGTGAAACTTCCCAGGGTCACACAGGAAAGAAGAGATTGGCATCAGCTTTCAGAGAAAGCTTCATTACTACGTGTGAACAGATGGGCTCTGCCTGACTGAGGGACCATTGTTCCCTGGAGGACACCAGAGATTTTCAGCCCTACGCTTTCAAGGTTTTCATCACAACCTCCTTCAGTTCTGAGTCTCTGTCCTTCTTCAACCTCCTTGCACGAAAGTCCTCCTCTTCTCAAAACACGCACGCTCCTCTTTTTAAAGGGGATGCACAGTGCTAACTGCTAACGACAGGGCTGAAGGCAAAAGTCCCTGCAGATTTTTCAGTCTGATTCAAGCAGGGAGTGGCTTCTACTCCCCAGAATGCAGAATGCCACCCTGTCTGTTTCCATTCAGAACAGCAGCAGAACAGACGCTAATCCCCTCTACAACTTAAACCTGTTCATCTCCCATTTTAAAGAGAAAGCTTACAGCAACAACCATGCCTGGTTCCCTGTCAAATAAGCTAGATCCTGCAAGTCACACACCCCTACCCCTGCTGCAGAGCTTTAATATTATCCCAAACTCCCACCACTCGCAGGGGTTATGCCCAACTCCTTCTCCCCTAATCCCAGGTCACACCCTTGGTCTTAAACCACAAGCAGTCATTGCACCATCCTCAGGAGAGACAGACACATTCCCTCCCCATCAAAAATAAACCAGAATTGCAGTCAGCCAGAACTGTGCTAGGAGCCCAGGCACTAAACTAAGCAGCTTTTGTCTGCCTCCCCCCAGACAAAGCCTCACCATTTATTCTCCGCCAATTGTGCGCACCCACCACCTCCCCGCTCTCCCACCCCCTGGGAAGTTCCCATCCTCACGCAGATTTTAGACTCTCCCTTATGCCACCCCGCTCCCCAGAGACGGGTTTTACTCTCTTCCAGACTGTGCCATTCAAATAATACAGCCAGTTACTTGTTTACTCAAAACATGCTAGTTTTTCCAGAGGCTCGCCAAATTACCAGTGACTCCGGAACATCTTAGGATCTATTTGATCCTTTGCTGGTCTTCAGTGCAGGGGTGGGACTCGCTGTTAACCTGCATTATCATTCCCTGCCCTCTCCATCATGCTTCTTTACAAGTTGCCCAGGAACCTTCCAGACCACTGTATTCCCCTTTGCCCCTAAACAGCATATTTTCCCCCACTTTGAACATCATATCCG
Organism: Athene noctua; assembly: GCF_965140245.1. Classification (NCBI taxonomy): domain Eukaryota; kingdom Metazoa; phylum Chordata; class Aves; order Strigiformes; family Strigidae; genus Athene; species Athene noctua. The sequence continues at coordinate 7,235,273 of NC_134056.1, read as the reverse complement.
CAAGGTTAGAACACCTCCTCTCTTCACAGTCATTCCCCTAGTCCCCCCACATTTCCCTGCTAGCAAGCACACACATTGGACCCTGCTCCCTTTTCCTGTTCCTCTCCCCCCTCCCCAAATACACACGCACCCACCCCCAGCTACTCACACACCCAACCTGCAACACCCCTACTCCCGGCAGACCACACACTCCGCTGTCATGTGCGCCAACCCCTCCTCAGGCCCCTGGATATCCCATTACCTTTGGAAAATGCTCTGCGGGTCCAACCACCAGTAGGATAGTTGGTCTCCTTTCAGTGGGATCAGTCCCTCTGTCCTGTGGCTTCCCCAACATCTTTGGCCCTTTCTCCCCGGGGCCTGGAAGTGGGGTGGTGTTTCTGGCCTCATCCTCTTTTTCATCTGTAGGACCTTGGCATATGGCCCTGGGAAAGAAGCTAAACAGAAAATGCCAAAGGGTCTGCAGCATTGCTACTCCAGCGAGCATCCCAGGCAGGGAAACCCTGCGCACTCAGGAGCTGCCCGCTGCCAAGGGTGATGTGACTGCACTACCAAGCACCCCCAAGACAGGAATCGGCACGGCAACCAGCAGGAGGTTCAACCCAGCGACTCCACAGGCTCAGATTCTTTACAGACCGCTCCTGCGGATGCTTCCTGCCTTTTGAAATTGCTGCTACTGCAGTCGTGCCTGGCCTGACAAGCAGCTCATTGTACCAAAGCCTCAGAAATCTGATGGCAACAGACAAAGCACAAGACCCCTGGCACGGAGAAGCCGAGACGCTGAGCTTTGGAGACTGCTCGCACAGAGAAGCAGAGCCGCTGCGCTTAAGCGGAGAGCTAAAGATGAACCTCTCCAAGAGAAGCTTCTCAGAGCTGCCAATTAACCCGCATGTCCTGGCTCATCCTAACGGCACATCAGCCGAGCAGCAAGGCTGAACACCCGAGGCTGCGTCCCCACTGCAGCAGTGCCCAGCCAATCCTCGCTCCCAACACTGCGGTGCTCCGGAGCACGGCAGCGCGCGCAGCCGGGCGGGAGCGCGCCCTCCACGCAGGAGGCACCCCGCAAAGGAGCGCGCCCGCCAACGCCGTCGGGCAGGTACGGGCAGGGAGGGCAGCAGGGCAGCCGTCCGGAGAGCAGAAGCCACGGTCCCCGATGCAATTCGGCAGCACAGGATTGTCAGAGGCTTGTACGTACCCGCTGCTGGGGCTCGGCAGCTTCGGCCGCAGCTCTTTGTTCGGGCAGCAGATGGTTCTGCGGAGAGAAGCCGGCTTTTCCCAGCCATGGCTGAATTAACCTCTAACTGCACCCTCTCTCCCTGGTCTATTATTGTCTCATCCGTCATTACAATATCTCTTCGGTGCTGCATTGTGCTTCTGCCATTTGGCTTTCAGCGCAACACAGCGACACGCTTCCATAGCATTTATGGCTATTCATCTACGCACGCTCTAATACGCTATGGTTAAGCTAGCGCCGATGAGTCGAACAGGCCGAGTTCTGCTGAAGGAGCCTTTAACTGTACATTCAAGGATTCTAGGATTAGCCAGAGCACAGCCACAATTATATATCAATATTTAAGCACTGAACACAGGACCTTCCCCAAATTCCTCCAAGAAATGCCTTGTTCCAGCAGTTGCTCATAGCCCTGGCTGTAAGGTTGGGGCTATCAACATCATGGCCAGGGCACCACCAGAGAAGTCAACCTGCCTTGGTGGAAGCGAGCAGTCCACATCTGGCAGGCACAACAGCAGTCTGCAGACAGTAAGGGCTCATTTGGTGTTTTAAAGTACCAACAACTTAATATATAGTCGTAGATTCTTGCCTGCCTTTTGCATCTACAGACAGAGGGCACTGCATGCCTCACTTTCCAAAGTATTACGACTTTTCCTTAAGAGAACAGTTTGGATTTTTTTTAACACACAGGATAAATAAGTACAGACCAAAGCTTCCATTACCCGAGGCTCCCTACCCACAGCAAGATCTACAGCAAGCAGAGGACCTCCATTTTCAGCTTTTAGCTTTTGAGAGTGACAGACTATAGGAAACTTTCGGTTTACAGATATTATATATGAAAATACAATCCAAAACCTGAAAGGACTGCAAGCTTTAAGTAGCCAATTCGCAAATAAATTTGAGAGGAACACTAAACATCACATTTGGGAACTTGCTAGCGTTGAATTCCCTTAACCAACCTGAGTAATGGAAAAAGTGAGAGCCAAGTACATAGACATCACATTAAAAATTAATTCTTCTGCAAATACATTTCAGAGTTACTTAAGAAGAAAAAAATGCTGTTTAGTCATAAGATCTACGTAGAGTATTCAGTTTTTTAACCTTAAAGCTTGACATATACAAAAAAATAACAAAACAGTAAAAATTCACAAAATTCAGAGGCAGTAACACTGGGGTGAGGGTATGGAAAAGCCCTGTCCCTCTTGGAGGAATGTCACAGCCCAGTTCTAACTGGGATATCATCAGAAGCCCCAGCTCAGGCACCGGCAGGAAAGAGTGAAGAATTTTTGTCATGCCTCCATTACCTTGAGCTGCTGCCAGTCATCACAAAAAACAAGCACAGAAGTTAAACTGCTTTCTCAAACACAGTGAATCAGATCCTTTAAAATTACATTTGAAAGTTTCTAACACTCAAGCCAGAGGAAGAACATAGCAGATTTTCTGAACTGGGCACCGTTCTTCAAAATCAGCTTCTATTAGCCTAAAGCTGTCATTTTACAAGAAACTGGTGTGAAGCTTACTGCCTCTAAAAGAGGTCGTATCCACATCAGCTCTGCATTTACCTTGCTCCCATATGCTCCTCTAACCACCTCATTAACCCAGCCAAAAGTTACAGAGCCTTCTGCTGGGGTAACCAGTTGAGGCCTCTCATGGATGGGGTCCAAGAAAGCCTGTGGCAATGGCATCAGAGCTGCCTGTGGCAGCAGCAGGCACACTGGCCCCACCACTCAGAGAGCTACAAGCCACAAAACAGAAGGCAAAACACTTGAGTGGGACTTTAGATTTGTCCTCAGTGGTCACTTAACGCTGGGCTGCTACTCACAAGGACCCATTAAACCAGGTGATGTTAACCGACACCATTGCTTACAGTTTCTCTGCATAGTATTTATTAGCTTTAGTGGTATGTGCATGGCAGGGACCCAATCTTCCTTTGTTCATGCAGACATCCCATAGTAAAATAATAATTTGTGCAAGAAATTACATGCCTGGGGTGCAATTAAAGCAGACACTCAGCAATGCTTCCTTGGCCTTTGTCCTTGCTAAAGAAAACCTCAGAGGAATTCTGCCACTGCACTAATCCACACAGCTCCTTCAGAACAGACAGACTTTTCTAATCATATTTAGGGAAAAAAAGCATTTCTTTTACCAAGTGGGGAATTTTATTAGGTCAGAATAATAAACCTAGTAACGGCAAGATGATTATAGCTAGAGGCAAGACAACTGCTCTCCTACAGGGAATTTGTAGGGAAGTATTAACCGACCAACACCACCACAAAGCCAATCATTCACACATAAGAAAAGATTCAATAAATACGAGTCCATCCTGAACAGCAACACGAAGGAACAGATGAGGAACAAAAATTCACTTTTTCTAGAAATCATGAACAAACACCTAGGCCACAGTGAAACAGCCTTCCTGACCTAGGCTTCATTAGATCATCAGCCCTCCAATTCCAGCAGTTTCCATGAACCAAGCCCAGGATTTTGAAGGCAGAAAAGTACCAGGACTGATCTGAGAACTGGCTCTCAGCCAGCACACCAGTCACCAGAGACCAAACGCGCCTGTGGCAGCTGGCCTCAGTCCTACACCATCCAAATGGATAGTCATTAGATAGCCAGAGGAGAAGCTGACAATAAAGTCATGTAATCTATCCAAATGGAGACAAAGGAGAAAGGGAAGAGCAAGAGAGTGACATGTTTTGCTTAATAAAAACAGTATTTTCCTCATTACTGCAAGCTGTCAGAAGGATGTTCTGTTTTAAGCCAAAAACTCAAGGTATCTTGTATCCTCTTCAGTTAGATCATGCAGGCCACATCTTAGTACCTGCTAAGTCTGAAACTACAGTTTTCAAACAGGCATTTGCTCTTTCCAGCCTGGTAGCACCAGGCAGTAATTCAGATTCAGACCATTTGCTTTAAGATAGCTTCTAGAAGACTTCTGAGTAAGTACACAGCATTTTCCAGCAACAATCTGAGCCTCATCACCAGACAACTAGCTAACACATAAAAAATGCAGGAGGGAGGGTGAAAAGAAAGGGGGGCAGAGGAAAAGGGAGCTGTGCTTAGAGCAATGACCCTTCTCCTCCTCAGGCGCAGGAAGAGCTGCCACTGCGGTCGGCGTCTCCAGTTCCTTAAGTGACCCCACAGGAATCAGCAGTGACTCATCTCCTTTGGGCGCTCTCCTGGAAGCACCCCGAGGAGCACTGCCTACTCGTGTGCCACCCAGAGATAGCACCCAGCCCACCCCAGCTGGGATGGGCCACCATGACTCCTTCAATTACCTCTTATCTTTTCAAATGTCATTTCTGAAAGATGAAAACGTAAGTACTTCTCACTTTTTAGAAAGCCAAAGTTAACCCTGCACAGCGCTTCTCGCACCACGCCATAAAATCTAAACGTCTCGGCCACTGCTGCTTAAATAAGTAAACTGTCTAGTGACATTCAACTACATTAATACATTAAGGTGACGCAGCACAGTTCAGTGAACACTACAAAGAAACCCAGGTCACCTCGTTATAGGAACCCTGGCACAAGTGATCAGCTATTCTAGTCGATATATTAAGGCAACTGGGGACCAGTGCCAAGCACAGAGAGCACTGGCCAGGGCGGGGGAAACACAGCCATTGCCCAGAACAGCAAGTTCCACGGAGCTCATATCATATCACATGAAGAACCAAGGATTGATCAAGAGAAAGGGCATGCTCAGCACTCAGAAATTAGAAAGTCAACTTCTTGCTGCACTGGAAAATTAACCAGGAATATAACTGGTGGAGAAACGATGGCCCCCCAGCAGCCCGGGCCCAGGCTTGCTCTCACACAGCCCCTGTTCTCCTCAGGCTAAGCAATGTAGATTCACATACCAAACAGCTTTGCCTTTCCAAGCAACTCATGATCTAAAAATTTCAACAATTTCTCTTACAGAATTCTCTACTGTAAGCCACTTTAACTGCCAGAAGCTCCCCTGCAGCTCGCTTACATGTGACTTTGAAAAACTAAGACATCTCCGCTGCCTTTCCACATTGACACTTGTTATCACAGCTACACTTCTCCACCCGAGACAAAGTCTGGGGCATCATTAAAGTGCTCTCATGTCCCACATTCAGAGGGACAAATATAGCAACAGGACATGAACAAGAACAAAGGCTCATTTACCATTTGCTACAAGTAGGTCTGAAAGGAAAAAAAATCCCTCCCCCTGCTCCTCCTCCTCCCAACACCATATCATGTTATAATATATGCAACAGAGAGCACAGAACTGCAGCATCACCGTTTTGTAGGGCTCTCAAACAGGAAACCGAGTCCTTATTATGGCTTTGATGTCATTTTATTAACACTTGTCAACCATTTAAGGCTTCTGCTCAATATTCACCCAGATTCATCACGGGTATAGTTTCTTTTAAAAAACAATTAAAAGAAAGAATAAGTATACTGAAGTCCTGGAGTTTTTTACTTTCCCTTATCTCAGTAATCTGACTAATAATCCAATGCAGATGAGGATAAGGAGTCACCTTCCACTACTTACCAAGGCATCTAGTCCTGGTCACCAAACAATGTCCCACAGAATGTGTTGAAAGACCAAAAGCCTGCTGCACATTCTCCAAAGGCACAATCAGTTGCCTTGGATCAGTTTTGTTGTTTCATTTCACTCAGACTCTGGGGATCCTACAGGCATTCACTTCACTACAGAGTTCAGAATACATCCCCTCCCACCGAAAACAGAAGGGTGAGAGACCACGTCAGTGACATGCAGGCTGCCTTTCTGCAAGAGAGACTCTCACATAACGTCAACAGTTACAGTTGATATGCTCAAGCCAAAAGTTGCATCCACATCTCACAGAAGTCAGCCAGTATCCTTCATTCATTATCACTCTGCAAATAGGACAAAGGTCTCTGCTAAATAAACCTGAGAACCACCAGGCTTCTCCAATCTCCTGCAAGGTAGGGCAAAAAATTAATCATGGAAGAACATCCCAAGATTGCATCTCTCAAGAGTTATATACCTGGTCCTGTACGCACATGAACATAAAGCAACACTTGCCTAATCCACAATTGTTTGTTTATATGCAAGGTAAACTTATGCAAGAGCAAGTTTCTCTTGTATGTATTTACATCTGAAAACTCACTTCCAATCTACCCCTTTGAACACTGAGTGGATACACACCACCAGTTTAATACATTATTCACACTAAGGCAGGTCTGATGACCGGAGACCAAGTTTGAGTAAAGACTTTTGAGAGGTTCCCTGGTCTGCAGCATCCTTCTCCTCCTGCCCTCCCCGTACGACCTCTGGGTCCAGGCAGAGTGACAGAGGCAGGCAGCCAGCATGCCAGCCAGTCTCCCCTGACATTCATTGTCACAGCGCACCCTCCAGCCCAGCAAAGCTCTCGCTTTAGGAGGTTGCTGGCCAAGTCTATTAATAACTGACACTGCACTGAGAAGTTTCCTTGTGCCAAAGCCAATCTCTGTATTTCTTCTCAAAGTCTTTGCAGCAGCTGTCAAGGACTGATTTGATTGATTACGAAGAGTTCATTTGCGTCTTCAGCATGCCTAAATCAGAGAAGGTAACAGAACCCAGAATTCACACCGACGCATCCACTTCCCACAGCTTGAAAGGCTTTATCTACGACTAAATCATTGACCTACAGTTCTACTCTTGCACCAGATTTCCCAAGTGCATGAGAACAGGGTCTTCAACAAACCACACATTTTACAATTTACAAAAAGAACAGGCCTCTACTCCCTACAGACCCAGCAAATACGATCTTTTTTGCTTGCTATTCTAATGCACATTATACATAAATGCGTGGAGTTATTTAACACGTTCTTGAATGCAGTTTCACCTTGTGTTAAACTGGCTCAGGGTATCCACATTTGTCCCTTGGGATTAGCCAGGAGATGGGTGATTGAGAAGTTGTTGGCAAATACCTTTCCTTCTGCTGAAAGGTATCAACTGGAATTTCAAACTGTAACATTGCTTCATTTGTTTGATACAACTTTGTGTTGCTCAACCCTTCATGACAAATTACCAAGGCCTGGCTAAAAGCTCCACAGCTGCCCCAGCAGGATACAAGACACACAAACCATGAAGATGTTGTAACTAAATGTACATAGGTTTGGAGAGATACTCCAGTCTAGATTACAGAACAGTATTAGAATTTCGCTCTTTTTATCATAAACAGATTTCTGTAACACAATAAAAACCCAGATCCTCCTTTTCCAGATGACGGTGAATGGAAAACAGGTGAAAGCCTCACACAGAAAAGATTCCCCTGCTTCCTCTGAACCTTACATTTGCTGAGAATTTTACTACATTATGCACAGTACAATACAGAGTATTCAAAAGTCTTGGAGAGTAAAATAGTTACAGAAATAGAGTCTGAAATGAAGAGTTAAATGACATCATGACAGAAGATAAAGTATTGGTCAGAAATAAGATTAAACTTTTTTATGATTGCAAGTGCTATGATAGAAAAGTTTCTCAATTGATCCATGGAGGCACTTCCGAAACTAAGTGATCAACTATCCCTGAGCAGCATGGACACAGCATTCTCCAACAGCCGCAAGCGTCCAGAGATGGACCTGAAAAGCAAAATCATTCAGAGGAGAGGCCTGAAGCAAAGCAAATGCTGCGGAGTCCAGCTGCAGCACTGCAGTTACGCTCTTCGGTACACGTGAAAAGTGAACAACAGAATTTGTGTGGGAGTTTGGACAGCCGGAACTTAGGAGATCAAAGAGAAGATACCAGGCTAAGAAATAAGTGATGAAAGCAGATGTGAAGATTTCAGCAGAATGGGAGCTGATGTAGTTTCACGTGAGGAAGCTGATACCAAGGAGCAATAGGCAGTCACATATATGAACTTTGAAGAATGAAGTATCACAAGGCCAAGGAGGACATCATCATTACAGGAGAGGCAACCAGACACTTGTAACTGAAAAGAGACAAGGGTTATGTCTGCTCTGTTTCTTAAAGCCAAGAGAAATAGTCCAGCAGAAGATGCTCAGCACCACCACAGAAGAGGTAGCTGCAGACAAACTTTACCACTTCAGTCTGTCTCTAGGCCGCTGGGATTAATTGCACCAGTTCAAATTGTCTGAAACTTCAGCAGCAGAGATGCTCCAGCCCTGCAGTTAATTGGGATCAGTAGGAAAACAGTTATATTGACAAATACACAAATAGTACCATCACATGTCCTTGCAACAATGCAACATCTCCAGATACAAAGTAGAAAACATCATTCTGGTTCAACTGTCTCTATTCCCATGAAGTGCATACTTCCAGTTCCATAAGTCTACACAAATATTTTCATGAGGGAAGTCAGAAAGTAGTAATAACAGGAGATTGGCTATTACAGAGGTAGATGTAATTTAGCAGTAAAAGACTATCCCTTTACACAGTAGAAAAAGAAAGCCTTAAAAAATTCTTCACATTGTTATCACTTTACTGCTCAAGAAAAGCGAAGTACATGAATTGCTTCATGCTAACCATCGCAAACAAGCATTTCTTTAGAAGGCTCACTGACTTGGCACACTGTATTTGTCAAATGGTTTAAAGATAACAGCATGGGTGAAAAAAAATCCAACGTTTACATAAGCAAATTCCACCTCAAAGGACATCCAAGTACAACCCCTTCTCTCCCCCACCACAGAAGGCCACCTCTAAAACAGAAGGCAGCAATTTTCCAAGAATGCTACAAAGGGGTTTATCTCAGTAAGAACTCTCGAGCATTAGAGCCAAAATATTGTTCATTTTCTTTTCAAGTTGCAGCTCAAAACTATTATTGTTACAAGGCCTTTTAGCCTACTGACGCAAAGAGATTAGCAACATTCAGCTAAGATTGGTGATAACCTCACATTAGGAGACTAATATTTTCTCCTTCTGTCTCCCAAGCGTAGAAGGCAACTCCCATATCAAACGTACTGCTGCATGGAAGGAAAAATAAAATGCACCAGAGTCATCAAGTAATTTACTAATCACAAGCAATTCATTTGATTTATGCCTAAATCAGTCTCCAAACACCATGTCCAATACATCAAAAAGGTTTTCATCTTGATGCTTAAGTACTTTTCTTGAGAGTGACTTCATATTAATTACCCCAAGCACCCAGTTGCCATTATTAGCTAAGGATGGAGCAGAAAAAAGAAGGACTTATTAATAGAACTGCCTGGGAAACAGGAAGTTTATTTTATTTTCTTAAACATTACACAACACGGAAGTTTTCTAGCCAGCTCTCCAAGGACTGTTCCCACATGTTTAAGTGGAACTTAAAAGAGTTTTGAACTCTGCATCCCCGTTCCTAATGGACACTTTTTACACTGCTGAAGGGGATGCTCTGCAATACTAACAATGCTTTGCAAACTCTCTTCATCTAACCAGCCACTTCCTGCATGGCGGAAGAGTAGGCAGAGGAAGTGAAGGGCTGAGGAACAATACTGACAGACAAGGGCTTCAGCAGAAAGACAGGATTGTTAAGCGGCATCCAGACAGTGCTTCCCTCCGACAGAGCGGTTCCAGTCCCTGCAGAACGGTTCTTCTCTGCTGCTCCCACAGCATGGCAAGCAAAGAAACTATCTGCTGGGAAGTAAAAATGCATTTTGTTTCATGGTGCATCTTCCTAGCCTAGAGAATGTCAGGCTGGATTGAGTAACATGCCCAAGGAGAAAAAGGGAATGCAAACCGAGACAGGCATGCAGGCGTAAGCACAGAGCACTCTGACGAATGAGGGACCTTTGCCAGAGGTAAAGGATTGGGCACCCAGGGGTGGCAGCAGGTCAGCATTTCACAGGGCATGCACAGGTGATTTATATGGTATAATCAGATTTCATTACCAAAATGCATACAGCAGAAAATCACCATGGCACTATCGTTATTTTTAGAAACTGCACACTAAACCACTCACAAGACCCTCACACCGCCAAGGAATTCTCATACATTCCAGCAGCAACGAAGATGCCAACCAAAAAGAAACGTTAGAAGTTAAGATGTTGGAGATTCAAAGTCAGAAAGGAACTAAAAACTCTGGAAAGGATGAATACATGCAATTAAAGCACTCAAACTGGGGCACCACTCCCAGAACTGGGAGAGAATAGGAACTGTCACTTAAATTAGATGTCTTTTCAGTGACTCAGAAGTTATCCTTAAACTCTTCTTCCTTGCTGCAGAACTGAGGCACTCTGAGATGGCACATCCCCGACTGCACCCATGTGTTTATCTCCTATCCTCCCAAGATACTCAGCTTTTTATGGTCCTGCATATAAAATACAAGAGACTAGGCAGGAACAAACTGTGCACTGAGGACAAGCCCATTACTCAGATTCATGCAGATGTAAACTGCACTAATTACAGTTAAATAGAGCAACATCACGTTGAACCTTGAAGCCTAGAATCGTCAGCGTACAGGATCACACAAAGAGCTGTGTGACCACAAAAGGGCACAGCTCCCAATACTGAAGTAGAAAGCCAGTACGCTGCACATTTCATATCCTCCATAGGCAAACCGTAAAAATACAGCAGCCTTCCCACATTTTAAGATATTTCAAACCCCTTAAAATAGACAATCGAGTTTAGCATGTATAAGCCATCTTGGGCAAGAAACTTGAGTAGCAACATGGTGCCAAAGACTAACATGAGGAAACGCAATGATGCAATGAAAAATGCACGACAACCTGACTGCATCTATCCCTTCCAAAAAATCTTTTACAAATTTAATTAAACATGCAAGCTTCCTAGTCCTTGGACCTGAAGAAAGAGGATTTTCCTTATGGTGCTTCTTGCCCAAGCAGTAAATTTTCAATCCTAAATTCCCACAGTTAATGCCACACATGCCTACAGGTAGTAAGCAAGCAGATTCCTCCGAATTTAGCGTTCAAGTCAGCAGGGCTGATTTTAGGCAAGTACCTAGAAATGCTTAAACGCTCTCTCCGGAGCGGAGCAGCGGCATCTCCCACCACACAAACGCCAGCTCTCTCTCAGGTTGTTCCCGACCACGCATCGGGAAGGTAACTGGATACAAGTGCCGGCATGCAACAAGCAGGTGCCCGCTGACACCAACTAACCTGGCGGGGTCTCTGCCCCAGCCGGGGCACAGTTACCGGGTCTTCAGAGCCCATGTCCCGCTCCCGAGAACGGCGGAGCCGGGCGAGCTCCGCGGCACGGAGCTGGGCTCCAGACACAAACCGGCGCTGCGGGGCGGACACGGGATGAGAAGGGCGGCCAAACACCCCCTCATCCCCCAGCAACGCAGTTCCGGAGCCCAGCCCGGCTGCGGGCCAAGCCCTGCCGCCCCGCCCGCCCCCCGCCGCTCACCAGAAGGTCCAGCTCGGTGCGGTGCAGCCCGAGGCGGCCCAGGCCCACGGCCAGGTCGTGGATACAGAGCGCGCCGTCGCGGTTCACGTCCAGCTTCTGGAAGAGGGCGCGGAGACGCCGGTCCTGCTCGGAGGCCTCGCACAGAGACCGCCCGCAGGGCCCCGCGCTCCCGCTGCCGCCGCCACCGCCCTCCGTCCCCGGGCCGGTCGCCGTACCGGCGGCCCGCGGGGAGCCGCAGGGGCAGAGCACGCCGCTCACCACCGGGGAGGCCAGCGAGCGCCGCGCCCCCGGCATCCTCCCGCCACCCGCTCCTCACACGCGCCGACACCGGCAAATGGCGGCGCTTCCGCCGCCAGGAACCGACACGGAGCGCTTCCGCTTTCGCGCCACACGCCGCGGCCGCCACGTGACGCTCCGCGCCGACCAATGGCAGCGACCCGCGCGCTGGCGTCAGCCAACACGCCCCCGCGCGCACCCCCGGCCTCCACGCGGTCCCGCGAAGTGGGCGGGCGTGACGTCAGAGGGACGCCTTCCCCTGCACCAATCGGAAGGAAACACCGCCCGGGGCGGAAGGGGGCGGCACGAGCGCCTGGATCCAACTCCCACTGGTTAAAGCCCCGGGGAGAGGCGGGGATAAAGCTACAATATCTCCAATCAGATCGGGAAACGGGAGTCAGTTTGAGCTTGACGGATGTGGCACGTATCCAGTAGCTTCCAAAGCAGGGGGCGCTCAGTGTTGATGGATGGGAGAAATACCCAATGGAATTAGAGCGGGGAAATTCATGGGCGGGCCCAGCCGCTCACAGGCCTCACGCAGGCCCAGTGGCCTGAGACAAGCGGCCAGGCGGGGCCGTCTCTTGGCCCCCCGATGGGCAGCGGGTCTGGCCAATGATAGCGCGGCGCTGACAGCGGGAGGCGAGATCTCCGCCTGACGGGCAGGCTAGCTGCCCAATCAGACGAGGCAAGAAAGGGGGCTGATTCTGGAAGCCATTACGCCAGTGTCGCAGGGTGGAGGCTGTTGAGCGGGGTTTGCTGGGTCGCTGCGGTACGCAATTTGCGTATCGTTGGCGGTGCCAAGGGGGGAGCGGGGGGGGACGGACGCCTCCGGGCCCCGAGGGGCCTCGGGGCCCCCCTGTTGTCCCCGGCCCCGGGGGTGAGCAGGCCTGGGGAGGCCCTGCCGCCCTTCGGCCCTGCCCAGCCTCCCCCAGGGCCCCCTGGGCCCGGCCAGGCCCCCCTGGCCTGCAGGTGTCCCCTAGTGCCCCCTCCTCGGTGCCCCTCATGGCCATGGCATCGCCCCCGGCGCCCCCAGCCAAGAAGCGGAAGATGAACTTCTCGGAGCGGGAGGTGGAGATCATCGTGGAGGAGCTAGAGCGAGGCAAGCACCTCCTCATCAACCACTTCAACGCGGGCGTGCCCCTGGCCGCCAAAGCCGCCGCCTGGCATGACATCCTGCGCCGCGTCAATGCCGTTGCCACCTGCCACCGTGAGCTGCCCGAGGTCAAGAAGAAATGGTCTGACCTCAAGACCGAGGTGCGACGCAAAGTGGCCCAAGTCCGGGCTGCCATGGAAGGGGGAGGCGAGAGCCAGAACAGCAACGGCAACGGACCGGAGAGCGAAGACCCAACGGGCGCTGCGACTGCCCCGGTTATCCTCACCCCAATGCAGCAGCGCATCTGCAACCTGCTGGGAGAAGCCACCATCATCAGTTTGCCGAGTGGGGACTGCAGCGCGGGTGACGGTACCGAGATACCCATCACCGCGTCAGCCACCACGGTCACCCTGACCCAGAGTGAGTGCTGCGCCGGCTGCAGATGCTCTGTTCTGAATTGGAAGATCATACAGAGAGCCTTGACACCCACCCATGAGGAGGCCCTGAGCCCTGTGTGGGGAAAGCCCCAGCAAAAAGAAACCCCCATATCTCTGTAATGAAAATGCCATTCCCAATATGTCCTTGTGCTGTAAGGGAGTGACTGCAAGATACGCATGTACTGAAAGTCAGTTTTGATAGCTGGGCTCAGCCTTAAAAACAAGGGAAGCAAGTATCCTTTGCACCTTGCAGATTGTTCAATCCCCCTCTCTGGGGACAAAAGCAGGGGGAGAAACATCTCCAAGGCTGATCTCCCAGTCTGCCCCAAAGAGCAGCTGTGCTTCTGACAAGTGCCGTTCTGGGTCTTGTCTTTGCCCTTATGTCACTTGGTTAATGCTGCTTGGAAAGATTTTTCTGCGCTGGACTGGAGGTTGAGAAATAATTTTGTCTAGACAGATAAGGCATGCCCTATTCCTTTGGACTGTATAGCCTAAAAGGAAGCTTGAATGAGGGTGGAGTAGACTTAGTAGGTCATTTTGTGCATGGCTGTTCATTGTATGTTATCTCACTGAACAGGCAGTATTCCTGTGATATTCATTGAATAGTCCTGTAGATAAAAATCCCTGTATTGCAGCTACTTCTTACCCCCTTTCTGTCCTTTGTTCTCAGTTCCTGCAGAGACGACCTACCACAGTCTGGAGGATGGAGTTGTAGAGTACTGCACAACAGAAGCCCCCACCACCGTCACAGCTGAAGCACCCTTGGAGATGATGGCGCATCAACACGAAGTGTCTGCGAAACCCCAGGAGCTGAAAAGCCGAATTGCTCTGAACTCAGCCAAGCTCTTGCAGGAGCAGCGAGTGACCAACTTGCATGTGAAGGAGATCGCCCAGCACCTGGAGCAGCAGAATGACTTGCTTCAGATGATTCGGCGCTCCCAGGAGGTGCAGGCATGTGCCCAGGAGCGACAGGCACAAGCCATGGAAGGAACACAGGCGGCACTGAGTGCCCTCATCCAGGTCCTCCGCCCCATGATTAAGGACTTCCGTCGATTTTTGCAGAGCAATACACCCAGTCCGTCGGTCACCGCTGACCCCAGCCAGACAGGGCAGCAAGATGGCATGATCCAGTGAAAAAAACAGTAGTGGAATGTCTTTCTTGGAAAAAACCTGCCCATGCTGCCAGTGGACACAGGAGCGAGGGGCGCTAGCTCTTGTCAGTGTGAAATGGCTGCCTTGGAGTCTTGCTGAGCCTAAACAGCTTGCTTTCTTGGCTAATCTTATGCTAATCTGCCTTTTCAGAATCGTCATACAGAGCCATAGCAGGATGTGTAATAAACCAGGAACTTAACATCGGTTGCTTTAGTCCCTCAAACAATAGTTTTATTAAAAGAAACAGTTATTTTTTGTAATTTCTGTTTGGAGACATCTCTCCTAAGTATGACACCCCTCTCTTTCTCTCTCTCAAGATCTATAACCTTTAACTGACTTCTGACGTGAAGAATCTTGTTGCGGTATCACAGTGCTGCAGCTGCCAAGCTACAGTTATCACAAACTGTAGTGCACAGCAGTGAACGCATTTCTGTCTCTTGCTGAAAGCATTTACTGGAAACATGGTACTGGATGTGGTACAATCTTCTCTCTGCACCGAGAGTTACGGATACTGCTCTTGCAGCGTGACATCCAGCCCATGCAGACCAGCACCAAGCCTACATGCAGTTTAAATCTCACCCACATCCCGAGGAGATAAATGGAATTGAAATAGTTCATTCACCTCATGTTGTATCTGCGTGCAGTCATGAAATTTAACTATAAACTTGGCAGATGTGATGAAAATTTTATGTCTTGGTTACCAGATACTGTCCTGGGACACGTATTGGAAGCAATGTATTACCTGTCTCAGTTAATGCACAAGGGCCTGGATGAGTTTCACTCAGTGGGTGTAACGGGTGAAACTCTATCTCCGTCTCCTCTGCATAGTTTGTCACCTCCATAACACCTTCACCCATCAAAGTGGACCTGGACTGCAGAGCTTCAGCCATGCAGCAATTCCCAACATTTAGGAGTTTGTCAGCCACTGGTTTAATTGAGTGAATTTTGGAGCATCACTCGGTCCTGCTGGTGGCAGTGGTATTTGTTCTGTACTTGTGAGGAGCTGGAGGTGAGTACAGCTGTTCTCTATTAGTCTAGCTTCCAGTGGCATTCTCTGAAATGGGTCTGAGGTTCACCTCGCTATTTTCTTACCATTATACAGGGCGAAACAACGTTTGCAGCCACTTTTCTGTGAGGTGTTCAGGCTGTGGGGCTTGGTCCTCAATGGGAAAGCTTAATTTCACAGGACGGTGAACACGATTCTCACAAACTTGCAGTAACTTAAACTTTTAGACTAAAAGCTCCACTTGTACATGCATGGAAACAAACTTAAAAAAGAAAAAGAAAAAGAAGGAAGCATAAGTTGTCTTCTCCCTGTACCTCGCAAAGTGTGTCACATTTAACAGGCTTGTTGCTTGCCAGATGTTATTTTGAAACGGAACTTTTTCAGAGCTGGGATTTCCTTGCTGTTAAGTCTCCTTTAGGGCTGAGACATGGTGAGCGACCACTGATGAAGGAGTGAATTTGCACAATCAAATTAAACCTTTACACAGCCTTTTATAGGGGGATTCTGGTGGGAGCCCCCTTGTTAGAGCAGTAAGTGAAGAGGCTACCGCTGCCTGTCCCTGGGCTTTACCCATTTCCTCTCGTCTGCGAGTCTGACGGGAGAAAAGGACAAAAGGATGGTGCTGAAGGGCTTGGCCCCTGGAGGACTCCGACCCTTTGGCACTGACATCCCTGTGCTGAGTCAGGGCAGCATCAGCTGCGTCTCTCCACCTTGTCCAGCAGCTCGCCACATGAGTAACGCTCGCCTGACTCTGCCTCTCAGACTTCATGGAATCAAATCAATTGCTCAATTGAAATTTATTTTTAAAGTGAAAACTATGTCATATGTGTTGGTTTACCTCATTTGTGTAATGATCTCTCCTTTACAAATATGAATTTTAATAAAAAATACTTTTTTTTGGTAAACAGGCTCTTTGAGTTCATTGGTACGCTCCGGGGCAAAGACAAGTTTGCAGCACAGAATCCTCACTGAGAAAGAGCCAAAGAAAATTCTGAACAGCCACGAGTCACGGCAGCTTTTTCTCTTATTTATGAACTTTGTGGCCTTGTATTTACATAATTATGGTCTTTTTCAAATAGCAGCTTTTACAGCCTTACCTTGGAGCACTAGTTATTTCATTGTGTATGACAGATTACTGAAGTACAGTAATCTCCCAACTGCTCAGAAGATGCCACAATAGCCTAAAATGATGGATGAAGTACCAGCCTTTGGCTTTAAATTGCAGTGTGCATTTTTTCAACGACTAAGCACTTAAGCTATGTTACTGTTTTGTAGGAGTAAGCGTGTTGCCCCTGAAACCACCCATTTTTCTTGTCTTATCAGGATAAATTTAGAGCTTAGTCAAGGCAGCAGCATTCAGGTGCAAGTTCCGTGTACACATTTTTGTCTCATTAAAAAGATGTAGCAACATTTTAAATATAGGGTGAGCACTGTGATGAGGGGCTTGGTTGTTGCTCATGACGAGGTCATCAAGCTTAGGGAGGAAGAAGAAAATGTGTCCCTTAGAGTCAAAACCAGGAGAAAGAGGTAAATGGGGCACTCCCAGGGCAAATAAATGTGTATAGGCAGGGCATTCAACTGAACAGAGAACTGGTGCCCAAGGAGAACAAAAGCTGAGGGGTAACATCTGTAGATGCTAATTTGTGCTCCTCTACTGTTCTCTTTGTACCTAGAGATTTGTATTCAGCATCCAGAGTGGGAAAGAGCTGCACAGGGATGTTCTGCTGCAGGGTAGCTCAGGGGTGAGGGCGAGCAGCCGGGCAGAGAGCGGGAGGAAGAGGAGTTTGGTGAGGGGACTCTTGGGGGGTCAGAAGATAATCTTCATGGCAATCAGAGGCAGCAGCCTGCAGCACCCCTGGCTGCTGCAGGAGCAAAACTGCCCGTGATGTGTGCGGCTCAGGCAAAGCTTTCCAGGAGATGGCACTGTGCAACGGGGCAAGGCCAGAGATCCCGAGCTGCAGCACTGCAGGGGCCTGGCAGGATGGTCCCAGAAATGACGCTTGTCATCCAGACCTTTTGTGATCCTGCTTGCCTCTCTCACGGATGAATCTTTTCAGGACTGAGAGCCCGCAGAGGAAGAAATTCGATGGGCAGAGCCCAGCAGTGAGGAATACCGGTACCCCTAGAAAAGCCAGGATGTCTGGGGGCACAAACCGGGTCCCCCTGCTCCCCTCAAACACGGGCAGTGGACACCAAGATGACAGGAGCTCACATCTGTCTTTGGGATGAGTTCACTGCAGAACTGAATGGGCAGGCACAAGATAAAAAAACCACATGAATTCTTTAATTATAAGCAAAGAGACAGATTTTAAGATTTTTTAGAAGACCACACGTAAATATGTCAGCATCCCACAAGTAGAGTGCCCTGCCATAGCTACATCACAGTTCTGGGAGCAGATCCCTGCCGAGGGACAGAATTATATCACCTGCATACTCACCCAAATTACCTTTATCTCTTCCAGCATGTTTTTAAAGTTTGTCAAGCCTGTTTTGGCAAAGCATTCTTCCGGGGTTTTTGTGTTTTTTTCCAGTTGCCATCTGAGAAGTTGCTGCCAGCAGGTACTGTCAGCACAAGTGTGGTCTGTTAAGTATGAAAATTGAAGCATTTAAAATTCTTTGTCTTCCTTGCAAGTATCTGACAAAAAGCTTCACACAAATGATCGGCACAGCTTCCAGGCGGCATTTTGCAAGCAGGAATAAAGCCCACATTCCCTGCAAACTGGGCTCACCAGCCCTTGAGTCCCAGCCCCAGCAGCAACGGTTTCTGATACCTCTACCACTGGGATCCTGAATTAGAGATCGCTCTGTCGAGTGAGAACCACAGACATACAGTTGCTGCATTTGGGGTAGCAGCGGCATTTGTGGGACTGCAGCCAGAAGCACAGAACCAGTGGGAGAGCCCATGGCCAGCAAGTCTCTCATCCTGGTAGAACGCTGAAGGCGACACCTGGGATAGACACAGGATAACGCTTAATAAACACAACAAGCCTTGAGGCAAAGCGGGTTCCAGTCTGCAGATTTTGAAAGGGGAAAAACCACTCCGGTGGTT
The DNA here is from genome assembly GCF_965140245.1 of Athene noctua. Lineage (NCBI taxonomy): Eukaryota > Metazoa > Chordata > Aves > Strigiformes > Strigidae > Athene > Athene noctua. The sequence continues at coordinate 7,216,729 of NC_134056.1, read as the reverse complement.
GTATGGCCAGGCCTCCTGGAAAGAAGCGGGGAGTCCTGCCACACATTCCCAGGACACACTGGAGCAGACCAGTAAACGAAAAAAGCCAGGCAGCTGGATTTTCAGGTCTGGTCACATGTTTGGGGAAAGGAATCCACCAGCTCCAGATTCCTGTGCTCCCTTTGTCTCTGTTGATAACAGGATCCCCCATCCTGGCAGGCCAGAAACCCACCATGCAGGTGTGTCCTTTGCATGTCCAACAGGAAACGCAGCCTGGCACAGAAAGTGAAACAGTTCCTGGTATTTATGATGATGAGTTCAGTTAAATATGGAACTAGTGAAAAACACAAGCAGATCAAAGTAGAGCTCACAGCCTGTTATTAAATTAAGCTGAGAAGACGCAAGCTTGGAGTAACCCCACACCACAGGATAATGCTATGTCATGGGGGCAGGTGCCCAATCTCCTCCCAGGGTTTCCAGCAGCCTGCATGCTACAGAAAGGGCTCACACTGCTGCGGCGTCCCGCACTGGGGGCCTGCACCCCCTGCCCCATTTTGGGAGCTCCCCAGCCTGGGTCAGCCCCCCAGCTCAGGGGAAAGCACCCACCCACTGCAGGTGCCTGGCCCACAGCTCCTCAGAGCAGGTGCATTGCAGGTGCTTGGCCACCAGCAGCAGCACGAAGAACACCTCAGTAGCAATAAAGCACTGTGTGATAATCTTTTCTTTTTGGATGATGAGGCTGAAAGCTCATTAAAGCTATTATAACAGAGGTTACAGGTGTAACAGAGAGCCATTATTGTGTTTATGCTGTTCCAGCAACGTGTATAATTTAGTTTTCAAACTTTAATAATTTGGCTGCTAGGACAAATGGATCAGCGTGATGATGTTTTCCAGAGGAAGATGCTGATGATGTAGTTTACAGGGCTTGATGATTTGCTCGTGTAGCTGGGATTCCCCCGGGGATAAGAGATAGGATTTGATGTCTCACCAAACGCATTACAGAATCTATCTCCCATCACTTCACTGAGTTTTGTCCCTTCTGAATTTACGTTGCCTTGCTTCTCCCCTGCTGCTTTATCCCAGTCCTTGAAGCAGGGAGGGAGGAGGCAAGCCAAGCCATCTCTGTTCTGCTCACTGCAGCCCCGAGGTGAGCAGAGCGCAGAGCCCCCCGCCCTGGCCAGCCAGACACACCTCCGGAGATAGGAGAGGTGAGGCCCAGACTTAACTGCAGAGCCCAAACTGATAAATTATCCCAGACTGATAAGACGATGCCCTGAGCCAGCAAAAGTTAAGGAAGTGTTGGTGGCACTGGGGAGCGGCGTCAGGAAAGGCTTAGGTCAGGGAGAGCATGGGGCAGGGACGTGGCAGGGGTTCACAGAGCAGGGGTGAGGTGGGCACGGCAGGGCCAAGGTCATATAGAAGAAATCAACAGCATTTGGGTCTGGGGTAAGCAGGATCAATATATATTGGAGCGGCCTGTTCACAGACACAGCCTCTTAGTGCATGGATTGGATCTGGATCAGAAAATAATATAAAGCCAATGGGATGGTGGATGGACAGAGATAGCCGACACCCACATCCCCTCTGAGGTGCCTCTGTGGGTCTCAGACTAACTCACCCACTCTGAGATCAGCAGACGTCCGGAGGAGCACCGTCCCTTTAAAAAATGTGAATTCATCCAGAAACAATTATGCAGCATAAACAAAGAAAAATCAACAGGGTGAATTTCAAACTAATAAAGATTTAATCTCTAAGTCATGAGACTGCATTTGTTAGGAAAATATACATACCCCTGAGAATCCAGCTACAGTTGCTATATTACATACTGTTCAGCAGCTCACTGGGCAGTTTTCCAAATCCGTTTATTTTTAACATCAGTCACATTATTCAATTAATTATAAAAACACTGAGGTTTTCAAAAGATGTTTCTGATAAAACTGCAGAGTAAATATGCGTGAGAACAGCAAGGATTAAAATCTCCATAAACTTTAGCATTTGGGGCTGTTGCTATAAACAAGAGAAGTCCGAGGAGGAGGTTATTTATCAGAGTGAATCATACCAGATAACACACGGCCTCCTCCCACACCACAAACAGAGAGATCATTTGTCCTTTACCTAGTGACGGAAGGCAAAGATTGACACGTCTGTCAGTGGTGCTCAAGGAACGAAAAGTGTGAGGGACTAGGATGGATTCTTCAGATGCTTCCAGCATTCAGACACCCCAGCTTGGCAAATATTAAATATTTAGCAGGCTGAGCTCTTTCCCAATAAACTGAGAAACAGAAAGCAAAAAAACCCCAGCCCATCCCTAGCAATGTCTCAAGGCCTTGAAATCACCAGATACCTATTGATGGAACAATTCAAGCCCTACCTTTAAAAGCAGCCTTGACAAACCCTGCTTTATGGGAAGACTGATATCTCCTGCGATAGTTACACTGTACCAATGTGAAATGTCTTCCCAGCCAAAAGTCTGTGTATCTGCTTAAACTGGTAAGCGGGAATCAACAACGAATTTGGCTTAATCCAGTTTTTAACTTTTATCCAAGTATGTTACTGTGTACTTCTCCTAGCACATTGTTTTTTTAAAGACTCACATTGTGGTAGAATTATTTGATAGCTCTGATGTTGTCTGCATAGATGGCAAAGATTAAAGGCAAGGAGTCTGGGCATCAAAGCCTGGCAAAGAGAGCGAGGACTCCCAGGCTTTCATCCAAGCTTTGCCAGACATGCAAATCAGCCTTGGGAAAAGTCCCTACCATATGAGCCTCAGCTTTTCTGCCACAGAGACTCTTAGGCATATCCCTAACTTTAAAAACTACACAAATCATGTTGATGATTGCAGACTCCTTCAGGACAAGGAGAGACATTTTGTTCTGCCTGCCCTTAAACGATGGAATCCTGCCTAACCAGGGATCCCAGCTATAGCACAGGACACAACAGCAGCACATAATAACAGGGAGCCATTTTGACGAACAGATGTGTTTAACTGTTGCCACATCTCACACACGAAGGGTGAGACTCCAGCTCCTGGCCCTGCCAGGGCCTCCCTCCCACTCCAGGACAGGCAGCCCGGACGCTGCTGGTCAGCCTGACCCGCTGTGTGGTACCCGGAGGCGCAGGGCTGGCCACACCACCGCGTTTGTGAGGCGGTGCTGCCCCAAGAGCAGCGTGGGACATACCCGTTGGAGGAGATGTCACCCAGAGCTGCTGGGGCAGGGAAGGCACAGGGAGAAGGACAGGGCAAGGGGGGCTCTCGAAGGGAAGCGCTGAAGATGACGAATAAAGACCACGTCTGTCAGAGGTGCCTCTCCCATCGCCTCAGCCCAGGCTGGGACACCTCGACTGCGGGCTGCAGGGCCAGGGGCCTGCCCTCCCCTCCGCCTTGCACACTGCGGTGCCAGCTCGGGGCTGCTCGGCCATAGAAGGGCTCTGGGACATCCTATGGGAGCGGGAAGGCCCGAGGGACCGGCCGCGCTGGGCCGCGCTCCCGCCACCCTCCCCGCTGAGGCGACCCCGGGGCCGCTGCAGAGCCCCCAGTTTCCCGCCCACCCCCTCAGCCGGGAGGGGCGGGCTTTACTCAAACCGACAGCCGCCGCCCCCAATCCCCACCCTTTCATCCCCGCCCCGTGCCGGAGAAACCAATCAAAGCCTCGCCGCGCTCAGCCCGCCCCCTTGCTGCTTGCCCAACCGGGCGGTGCTGCTCTCCGCTCCCCTCCCCCCTCTCCGGGGAGGAGGCGGGGGGTTACGTAGTGTCGGGCCGGTATTCCCGAAGCGCCGTGCTGGGGTTGCTCTGCCTTGTGGCTGCCTGCGGCGTTGGCGTAGCGGCCGCAGTTGGCGTAGCGCTAGCAGAGGCGGCTGTGGCGGGGAGCAGCGGTGGCTGTGGCGGCCGTGCGAGGAGAGGGCAGGAGGTGCGAGCAGGGCCGGGCAGGGACCGGGCCGGGACCGGGTCGCAGGTCGGTGCAGAGGGCCAGGAAGCGGCTGAGACCTCCCGTAGGTCCACTCGTGATTGAGGGGCCGGGAGGGGGGCTGAGACCCGGCTGCAGCTCGCTGCGTGGGGCTGGGAGAAGGGCTGAGACTTGGCTGCAGCTCGGAGCGCCGTTCCTGGGGCCAGAGCCGGGCTATGGCCCGGCCGCGGTCTAGTGCGTGACCCCTGGGGCTGGGAGAGGGGCTGAGACCTGGCTGCAGTCCGCTCTGTGGTTCACAGGGCCGGGAGGCAGGCTGGGACCTGGGCACTGCTCAGCCCATGGCTCAGCGAGCTGAGACCTGAGCACAGCTCAGTGCGTGGCCCAGGGGTGCCAGGGAACAGGCTGCGACCTCGCTGCAGCCTGGTGTGTGGTCCACGGGGCCCAGAGGTGGGCTGAGACCTGTCTGCACCTTGGTGCACAGTCCGGGGGGGCGGAAGGCAGGCTGAGACCTAGCGACAGCTCAGCGCAGAGGCAGAGGGGCTGGTGGTGTGGAGCAGTCACCAATCTGCCCCCTCGCTCCGCTCCTGGTGACCCCAGGAGAGCTGTGCCTCTGCGGAGGTGCCGGGGCCCAGCGGACAGAGCTGCTGGATTTGCCCGCGTTGGTTTGCAGTCATTAATTCTGAGTATTGGTGAGGATTGTTTACTGCCCGGTGTTCATAACCTCGTCCCTTTTAGATGCTAATCAGCTCTTGCCTCCCTGGCTTAGATGTTGCTTAAATGAAATTACCGACTTCAGCCCCAAAACTGAATTGTGGGGGCACGGCTTGGTGCGGACCTGGTGCTGGGGGGAGGCAGAATGCTCGGTGGGCCTCGCCATTGGACAGCCAGATGACCTGATTCGGTTGTTAGGCTGTGTAATCTGGAGCAGACTGCTTTTTTTTTCCTCTGTGCTGCTTTCTCCATTTATAAGATACAGGTGCTAACACTTAGGGCTGGTCGGAAATACAGAAAAGAAACAGATTTTTGCATTTCTTGAGACAGCTTTTGCTTACTCTTGCTAGACTACATGTTAGACTGATCTTGCTCTGTAAACTGCTTCTGAAGATGATGTCTGAAAATAGAGCAGATTTTTATTAGCTGCTTTGCAAAACAAATTACGAGGGGGATGACAACAGTGAAGCTTGCTCTAGGCAAAAAGGGGAAAGAGGATGTTGGGGCCCGGCTAATTGGGGCCATACCTCTTAAGACTGGTATGAGTCTGGACTGAATATTACCTATCCAAACAGGTTTTAGAGGAGGAGGAGGAGCCCCAGACTGGCTGGGACTAATTTACTCATTTCCCTCCCAAAGGCTGACCCGAAGACCTGTATCAAGGAGTTGCACAAGAGGAGGAGATAGAAACTGGAAGCTCTCTGAATGTGCTGCCCACAGATTTAAGGCTTCTTCAGAGACTCAAGATGACTTCTTCCCACAAGAGATGCTTTCTGGAGGGGTTGTGCTGAAGACGGAGCACTGCAGCCTCTAACTGGGACAGCTCCTGCTGGTCTGGAGCTGAGAACAACTTCTCTCCCTCCCTTTTCCCTTGGAGATGTTGCAGAGATTTAATCTGACCTCTTCCTCCTCACCTGAAGCCTGCCGTGGCGATGATCCCACAGCCAGATCCGACCACCAAAGAGAAGAGAATTGTGCGTTTGAAGCTGGGCCGTCGTTGTAACTGAACTGGAATTTACTCCCTGCTTGTGCTCCTGGAACGAGTGCCCTTCCTCTGCTTGTCTGTGTGTGTTTTCAGCCTCCTCCCTGGTCTTGTTTGGAAGTCCTGGGCTTTCCACGCTGAATTTGCCCATGGCTTTCCTGATGAAGAAGAAGAAATTCAAGTTTCAGACGAGTTTCACTCTAGAAGAGCTGACTGCAGTCCCCTTTGTGAATGGGGTTCTATTCTGCAAAATCAGGCTGCTAGATGGAGGAGACTTTGCTAGCTTATCTACCAGGTAAGAAGCTGCTTGCAGACTTAACTTCCTGGCTGTGCTTTTTTCCCTGGTTATTCTTCATTTGAGCTGTTTAGCATATGGCTACCACTTGCCTACCCCTTGATGGTATTTTAATAGTTCTGTTGTTGGGCCTCACATGCCACATCATTCTCTGGAGCGGAGGAAGAACATAGCTGGAGAGCTCTGAACCTGGGTGGTGGTGGCTGATCAGAGCTGGATTGCATTTTTCAGAGATGTGGGGAGGGAGTGGGAGGTCATTCCCTTGCAAGGGGCTGGGGTTTGTCAATTAAATCCTTCCCCCCCTCCTTGCCCAAGTTCTCACACACTATTTCAGATCCCATGCTATATTGCTTTTATGCTTGAATTGAAACTCAACCCTGTAGAAAACTGCATAGAAGCAAATCAACCCTTCCCAACTTTGCTCTCCCCCTTTGCTTCTGAATTACTCTTCTTGGTAAGAGTGGAAGTAGCTTGCTTTGCATTGCAAATTGCTGTGCAAGGGAAAACTGCTGCCTGAAGTCAAAGTTGTCAGTGTTAAAATCGCAGTTTATCTCCTTGAACTGATGCCATTGTGTGTCCAAGTTTATAGCTGCAATATTTTCTTTTTATGTGATCTGTCATACTGGGATCATTCTGCTGCACATCTTACAAGGTTGTTCTGCCATCGTCTGTTGGCATTTCTCAGACTCCTTCAGGCAGGTCTGTCCCCACTCCTGCTACTAATTGCTACTAAAAACTTGTTTTTGCTTTGTTTCCAACTATGCGCATAGATTATCACCAGCAGTATGCAAACGTGAATTCCATAACAGCCCGGACTTGCTTTCTTTCTGCCTCAAGATGTGAAGGAAGCCTTCAGTGGCTTTCAGAACTTGTTTTTTTGCTTTCCTGAATGACTGCTCAGTTTTAAAGGTACAGGATTAGTTTGTGCTAGCTGTTAACTGCTTTATCCCAGAGCTAAAGCCTGGTTTGGTCTGGTTTTCCTCTTTGTGGTGCTGTGCACTGAGCTTTCTCATTCCAGGAGAGATTTTATTGGGCAAGTGTAAAACATTTCTGTCTTGCAAATAGAAGTGGTGGAGCATTGCTCAAAGCTTGGTTTTTCTTCCAGAGGCACCGTACAACCTCATCCGAAGTCTGTTGAAGGTGTGGCACACCTCCAAAAATGGATTTTGAATTAATTTCTCTTTTGAAGAAAATCTATCAAAAGAGCTTTTCCTTACAGTGTTCTCCCCTGAGGCTAGATCCTTGTGTTTGGTGGAAGCAGCTTATCTAAGGAATTCAAACAGTATGTGAACTTGGAAAGAAATTAACCCCTCTGCTTCCTGGAGTCATAATAAAATGAGTTGAACTGGAGGGTGTCTCAGGAAAAGCCTGTGCTGAGAAATGTCGTTCTCCCACTCCTTGTCCCTGAAAGCAGCTTATAGGAGCCGTCGCTGGGGTTTGCTGATGCTGCCAGCTGTTTGGGTTGCATTGGGTTGTTTTCTGAGCTGGCTGGGGTTCAGCAGTTCGCTCAGCACGGTGCGTTGCAGATGTGTTCCAGCAGCGAAATCATCTGTAATTTAAACCAAACGCATACGTTACTCTCAACTGGTTTGATTGCTTATAAATGAGCAAAGGGGAAGTAGGCTGTTGGGTTTGCCGCCTTTCCCCTAACCTGTCTGTGCTCTAACTGAAAGCACATGGAAACCTGTTCCTGCTTGAAAAGTTATGGGTCTTGGTGGTATTGAGTCATTTGACCTTTTCCAAATATTTTCCCCTATTGCAGTTAGAGAAACTTCAGGAGGGATGAATTTCCAGGAACACTAAGGGAGAAGAGTTACCATGTGGAGAAGCTCCCAGATCATGCCTTGGCTCTGCTCTACACTCCTCTAGTCATTTCCATGACCTTTTTGATACTCTTTGAATCTGGGGAAGGATTAAAGGGAAGGAGATGCTGTGTCCATGTGTTAGAAGTGTGTTCATTATTTAGGATCTGCGATTGTTTCTCTGAAATGAACCACTTCCAAAAACGATTACATTTGAGGTTGTAGTGTCTGTCAGGTCATCTTATGTGAGCTGCTTATGTAAAAAAGTCTGGTGTTTGCTCTGCAATCGATTTGGGCTTCTTCTGTGGTCTGTGGCAACAGGAGGTATGCAGCTATGATCAAGCAGAGCAGTGGCTCTTTCTGCCAGTGAGTTTTCAGGGAACTGATCTGAACAAGGTGTCTCATGTCATTTAGAGTCTGTAAATGGGGAAGAGAAGTAGGTATAGGAACCCTTCATAGGACATGCTAAATCAGTTTCCTTTTTTTTCTTGATTAAGTGACTTATGATGTGGAAAGAAGTGTTGTCTGAGAATGTAACAATCTCCAGAGAAGGATTTCTCAGGTTATTTATAAAAGACTCACTTGGCAGCTTTTGCATGTCTGTGGCAAGTGGTGGGGATATGATATATCCAGTGAGTTGCTAGGTGGCACTGGGTTAATTTGACCTGTAAGCAGAGCAGAAGTGGGAGGCTGGACTGCCAGCTCCAGTAAGCCTGTCCTTGTCCCAAGTCCACTTCAGCCTGAGTGGCACGTACCTGCTGCAGCCTGGTGCTGTGGGAACAGTGGGGTGCAGGCCCGGACCCCTCCCAGGCTGTGAGCTGCTGGTACCTCCCTGCCCAGGCTGCGACAAAGCAGCCGGGCTGGAGGGGAACCTGTCTGAAATGCATTAAGACTTAACACTCTTAGGAATTCAAGTCACTCTGGAAAAAGTCCAGGTCCTGTCAGCACATTCAGCTTTGGGGATCTGCCTCTCTTGGGTTTTCTGGTTTGTTTTTTTCTTTTTTTTTCTTGCAGACAGGTACCATTTTTCCACACTTGCTGTGCTCAGGTCTTGCATTAAACCATGGGTATTTCAGTGACTGAAGCTGCAGCTGTAAATACCGTATTGCTTGTCCTTTTCCCGCCCTTTTTAAGTCTCCTTACGCTCTGGCAGGGCTTCTGAAAATAAGACTCGCCTGTTTCAGTTTACAGTGCTTTGCGTGAAAAGCCTCTATTGTCTGTGGGTTTATCGCCGTGCTGTTGGATTACAGAAGCTGGTCTTCTGAAAATGCATCTGAACCAGGTGTAGGCCAGGCAGGTGCTGTATTTCCCCCCCAGAGAGGTACCGATATATTCCTTAAATAGTATTCATCCAGATACTTAAATAGCACAACCACCAGTGAATTCAGTTGCCTCCCAAGTATCTTTAAAAATAGCAGGCACAGAGCAGTAGGGATGTATTCATGGCAACCGGTTTTGTGAAGCAGATGGGCTGCTGCGTTTTGTACCAGTTTGAAGCTTGGGGGGGGGGTGGGGGGTGTGTGCATCTTTGTTCCTAGAGAGATGATACAATAAGCTCATCAGGAGGGTTTGGATCTGTGGATTGGTGCAGGCAGGAGCCTGGATGTCCAAAGGAATGCCTAAAGCTACATTTACATCTTTGGGTTTCATAGAAGAGGAAGACTTGATTAAATTTCCCCCCCTCTCTGCTTACAGTGTCAGTTAATGTTGAGTGACAGCCAGATGCTCTTTACCTTGGTGCTGATTGATTTCTGGCTGCGTGTTGGCAACGAGCAATGCGGGTGCATGATGTGAAGGAAGTGGAAAGCCAGGTGTTATCCACAGACTCCTGACACTTCATCCTACGTTGTTCTGTTAGTGTGCCAACGGTTTCACTCTGGTATTTCTGGATTTGAAGGAGAGGATTGTACTCTAAAAGGCCCTGGCTGACTCTACGGGAAAGACTGCATGAGTGGAGCGACTCTGAGGGCATTTCCCACCTTCCTCATTGTCTTCTGAAAGCACCTCAGACTGTTTCCTTTGGGACCATGCTTTTCCAAGCACATGCAGCATTTCAGCTTGGTTTTCTGATCCTGGCCCTCCTGTGCCAGTTTGAACCAAAGAACACAGTTTGTCTCTTGCAGCCCAGCAACTGTTTGCATGCAGGCTTGATCTGGGAAGAGCTGACCCTGTTAGGGTGGTCTGGCCTCAAAGTATATTGGTGCTGTAAGCCTGTACCGAGAATGTTCTTAGCCTTGCAATTTTTAATTGAGTAAGAGTGAAAGGCCACTTCCTGCACTACATGCTGCTTGTGTGTGTGTGTGTAAAGCTGCATCTAAAAAGCCAGAGGAAGTGCTGATATTTGGGGAGGCACCTCATACCGATAGCTCCCGGTGGACTGAGGTCAGCTTTTGTGTAAGCGAGGCTTTGTCATCCTTATGTAGGTACAGACCTAAAGCTACTTGCTTTCCTCAGCTGGTGGGATGCAAAACATCGTTATGTCTTAGTGGTATATACAACTTTTTCATTTCTGTAGGCCATAAATCAAAGGGGAGAAGCATTGCCCTGCTAACACACAGCTGGTGATTGAGAAACCTTTGTGAAGGGAGGTGCAGGTCCTACTGCCTCTGAAATGCAGGCGTGTCTCAGTGATGACAGTTGGAAATCAACTAATTCACTGTCTTCATGTAAATAGTCATTGTGCCTGCTGTTACACAGGATCCTTCAGGTAACTGGGGTTCATCGTGTTTGGCTCGTTCATACTGGAAAATCGTTAACTGTTTGGTTAATCAGAGACTAAAGAACTGATTCAGCCCAGCTGAGATCTAAATCTTCACCGCTGTCTGCATTAAGACAAAGGTTAGGTAACCAAACAGTTTCTTCTAGAGTCAGAAAACTAGCTGTAGTGAGAGGATCGCTGGCTGAGTTCTGCCTCTTGATTTCAGTGGGATTGCCATGCTGTAGTAGGGGAAGGAACTTGATTGTGCTCTAAACTGTTCTGCTGGTTCCATATTTTAGGACGACATGCGCTTGGCTCTGTCCTCGGCCAGAGCACATGGTGTGATAACATATTTTAAAAATGCTGTTGTTGCAGACATGTCTGAAAATGTAGACCTTCCCTATGTGTAAATATATTCCTAATACACAGATCAAGAGAGAGAGTTTTAATGCTCCAGAGCAGCTTGCCATGCTAACATCCTTCTTTCCTGGCTGCAGCCTCAGGAGTGGGCTTTGGGGGTGTCAATGGAGGAGGCATTTGAATATGGCCTCAAGAAATGATTTGCAATAAAACATAACCTAGTTCAAGATAATACTAAGGCACAGTACCTGCACTGCCTACATTCTGAAACAAATACAGAAAAACTAGACAGCAAAGATGAAGAAAAAGTGTTTCATTCCAGCAGCATAGCTAAATGTAGGTGAAAGGTGTGAAAGCAGAAGCAGTGGATGAGCTTTAACCTCTGGCAATTGAGGGTGTTGGAAAAAGTGCAGAAGTGATACAGCACCGCAAAGTTCCCTGGTACAAACGATCTTAGGCTGCACTTTGAGTTTGCAGACCGTTTCTGTCGCTTTCTGGGCTCTGGCTGCTACACCTGCGGGGTCTGACTGCAGAGGCTTGGGGGGGGCTTGATTTGCTTTGTGCTGGACTTGCCTCTTCCTGTCACCAGTCACCGCGTTGGAGCCTGTCACAAGACAAGCAGAATTATGTGAAAACTTTCCTGCCACGGGGGCTGTATCCTCTTGAGTAAAGAACAGTCTCTGTTAACGCTATGACTCCTGTTCTGCCTGCTGTTGCTCAGGCAGGGGCTGCTTTGTTGACCAGAAGCTGTAATCTAAAGCCCTGTAACTGATAGGCTGTGTGTACAGCATCAGTAAATATGTTCAGATACAGCTGGCTTTCAAACTTCCCCCTCGTCGCTGATATTGAACTGGCATTGCTTTGACAGCTAACTCTTAGCAACAGCCTATTATCTGTGTGACTTAAGCAGCCCTTGGCTCAAAAAACTGCTCACTGGAAATTAATGTTCTGCTCTGACACTGGGGCCTTGTGGCCCACTTGATTTGCAGGTGGCAATGCCATCAGCTCTGGCTGAGGACAAGGGAAGGTAGGAGGTATTTCTGAAATACAGGGGAAAACCTAAATGGCTTCCAGACTGTTTATTCTTTGTGCTCTTGATCTGCCATCGGTGTTGACTCTAGCTTTGTAGCTGTATTTCTGAGGAATTCAGGCATGCCTTTGGGAGCCTCTGTTCTCACTGCGCAGTGGTTGGTATTTTAATAGGCCACAAGTTGCCAATGGCAAGTTGTTCTGGTACCAGTTTTCTCGATAAATGAGGTAGGTACAGATTTATTTCTTATTATTATTTTATTGCAGGAAGCTACAACTGGTAGAGTTTCAGGAAAGAACCCAGTGTCTCCCTCAGATCAGAAACCTCCCTCGCTTCAGGGCAAGTCTGTTTGCTCGGAAGCCTGCCGGAGCAGGATGAGGAGCTCTTGCAGCATCTACCTGCACTCGGCTCTGTGAGGTCTCATCCATGCAGGAACAGACGGACGTCTCTGTACGTGGCCTCCCTTTTTCAAACAGGATGTGTTCTGCATCCTCTGTGGGCTGCTGGCTCTACGCTGGGCTTACAGCCTGCGCTGAAATGGGTTGGTATTTTGTAGCTATGGCTTATTCTATAATAAAACAGGAGTCTTTAGGAGTGCCCTGGATCAACATTTGGATCTGCTTGTTTCTTCTGTCATGGCCTGTGACCTCAATCACCTTTACAGCACTGATTACTGATATATTTCAGGCGTTATTTCACGTGGCTGGATGTGTCAGCCCACCCCAGTAGCAGCTTGCTTACCCTGTGGGATGAGAGGCTGCTTTTTTTTCTTGCAGTTTATTCATATTATGCCTTTGTGAACATGCTGGGAGACACGATACACATCGCTGTCGTCACTCTGGACTCGGCATCATGATCTCTCTGGTACCATACAGTGGAACTCAGCATCTCATTTTAGTGCTTGGATTTGAAAGGCACTTCCCACTAAACAAACAGTTGTGCCTGTGTTCACTGGATGAACAGCCCTCTTGTTTGGTGTATTTTTAATCAGATGAGCAAGAAAGGGAATTGTTCTGCAGGATTCAGAATTGCCGATCTTCATGGATGTCACTTTCACGTGCTTCTCATGGGTCTCCCGTGTAGCTCAATTGGTAAGGCTGAGATGAGGAATGGGATTGGGGTAATGGGGTTGAGGAAGAAAACAAAGAGGAAGCACATGGAGATGAGGGGATTGGGAGGAGGCAAGTGTGGAAGAGACAGGATGTTCTAGATAAGCAATAGCATATACAGTCTGTATAACGGATGCTTTCCCTGAGGATAGAAAGTAGCTGAGCTGGCAAGAGGGCAGGATTATGCCCTTCCTTTGGCTGAATTTATCATACTTCATTGGTGAGAGGAGACCTTGAAGGAGTTCTGTGTTGTAGTAGTAGATGGGGACTGAAGCTAAAAATACTTTTACTGCTGTATGCTGCATTCTAAATAAGAAATGAACCCTGTCTGTTCAGCCTGAAAGCACCGAGGGTGCTTACATGGGAGGAAGGAAGACAGTATATGGATTTACTGTCCTGGAAGGGCTAGAAAGCTGCAGCACTAATTAGCAGTGCAGCTTTAGAGACCATCACCTCTGCATGTGGTTGGTAACAAGCCTGAAATGTGCTCTCTGAAATAAACTAAAGCTAGAAAACTTTCTTCTGGGATTGCAGTTTCCTAGAACTGCATGTTTGCCTCAATGAGGCAAGTCCCTTTTCTTGCCATTCAGTGTACCAAGTGTAGAAAACAAAATGTAAGGTTTCTTTAGTGCCTTTCAGAAATTACCAAACATTATGCTCCAGTCTGGCTTTTCAATGGAAAAGCAGATCAAAGAACCTGTAATAGGAAACCTCGTGAAAGGGATGTGGCCTCAGGGTTTCAGTTTGGGGTAGTCACATACATCCATTTTGCTTCCAGAATAAAACTTTGTATTAATTGACTGCAGCAGGATGTTTCACTAATGGATATTGGGTTAATGATCAACTCCCTCAGCCAGCTGCCACATGAGACTGGTCAGCACATGCCTACCTGTGCTCCTCCTGGCTGCTGCTAGTTTCCATTTCTCCTGCAGTGCATGAGTGTGAGGAGTACAAAATGGGGAGGCCAGAGTGAACCCTACCAAAGGTTTCCAATTGTCTTGTTCTCTGCCAGTCAATTCTGTTTCCAGTCCTTAAGGGATAATATTGCTCATCAAAATAAAAATGCAAATGGTCAGGAGAGGGGGAAAAAAAGGCTTGTCTGGAAAAACTCCCGCTTAGAATTATTTTTTTCCCTGGCCATGCATCAGATTCTTTCAGGCTTTATCCATGGTTGAAACAGCAAATGTGATGGTGGGTGTGGTATCATGGTTTTCAGTGGATTTTTGTTCACGTGTGTATAGGTTGGGGAAAGAGTTGCCAGCTTGGCTGTGTTTTCATTGTGCATTCTCTGTTTCTCTTGATAGTTCCTGTTCTTCCCATCATCACCTAGGCTGTGCCTGCGTGTCACAGAATATGAGGGAGGAATCTAGGATATTTATAATTCAGCAATTTTTCCAAATCTTTTAATGCTTCATTGCCCTGGAACGGAGCAATAGCATTCACACTTTGATGAAGACTTACTGTACCAGGTCAGGCCCAGCTAGTGCAGTGTCCTGTTTCCAGACTAAGCAATAAGGGCTGTTCAGAGGTAGTCTGCTTGCCTTTTACAGATTATTTATGCAGTAACCCCTCCGTAGGACAGCTCTTTTCCTGGATTCTGTCAGTGGCCTGTTATGGTTTATCTCATACTTCAGTACTACCAGGCAATTGCATCTGCATAAATGTTGAATTCCTTTTAAGTGTGGTGCTGCTCATCTTATGCCTTCAGTAGCCTGCAGTGCTCCTTGCCTCAAGGGAAACTGCGTTGTGGAGGAGTTTATTTTCTATAACTGTTTCTTACATTTGCTGCCTTTCTGCTTTGTTGAATATTCTTTTTTCTGCTATACAGGGAGTAGCTGATTGTACTCTGGCCACTGTTCTCTTTAAGTCCATTTCTGATGTAAGTTTATAGCAGTGGTTTTTCTGCTTTCCCTGCAAGTATGTCTGTTTGTTCAAAACAAATCTGCATGTTGTGTATGCATCACTTCTAGAGGAAAGGCATCTCCAGGGTCATTTGCTCTCGGTAGGGTACAATCAAGGGGATGTGTCTAAATACAGCTGGTAGTGACAGCCACAGAGGAGGTAAAAACTCTGATCCTCTGAAACCCTCTCCTGGCAGTGGAGCAGTGGGAGCCTATGCTAACATCTCCCAGGGGCTTAACCAGCACCGACTGCTATAGCAAAATACAGAGCTCTCCTGTATTCTGCTTTTAACAAAGATGTAATTTACGAAGTTACCTTTTGCTGATTAGGACAAGTTGCATCATTAGATACTGGTCTTAGAGAACTGCATTTGTCTGGAGCTGTGGCTCCAGAGGAGCAAAAGCAGTTCTAACTGCTCTGTCTCAGACCCCTTTCTCTCCTCTCTTGCTGGCTCCGACTCTCTGGTGTAACTCTGGCCCTGACACACTCTGGAATCAGGGCAGAAGGGAAGGGAGAACTGGGACTGGGAGGCTCTGGAAATCTCAGCCCATCACCACCAGTATGGTGACGAGTCAGGGGGCTGCAGGCTTTACTCAGCAGCCTCTTCTAATTTGCAAACCTCTTCTGCTGAGTAGCCTTTTTGCTGATAAACCGTAACAGCAATAGATATTGACAGAGGGGATGGAGGTTCAGGGAGAATGTGTTTGTACCTTGTCCTTAAAACCAGTGACCTGGTTTGTATGGCTGAATGGTGCCTTTATACAGGAACTGTCATAAAGCACCTGTATTCATTGTGGAATGAAAAAGCTGCTGTTAACATATAAAGGACTTTCTCATGGACTATTGTATTGGTTTTGACTAAATATATACCATATAGAAGTGACTCATAGGGGAACATGTCTGAGCATGGTAGGGTGTTACCTCTTGGGTAACTAAAACTACCTTTAGCACTGGGGTTGACTTCAGGCAGCTTATTTACTGAAGGGCTCTTCAGCATGCTTGAGCCAAATTGCAATGATGTTACATCACATGGTGTTAATGAAATTATTCCAGAAATGAACTTGGCCTCATGTGCAGGTTAATTTGCACTATAAAGACTTCTCTGGTACAGCTATATTGGCAAACACTCCTGGTTGAAACAGGATTGATATTGGCAAAAAAAGTCACCGAACTATTCTGGCATCTGTATGTCTTCATGCCATAGATCTGCCTTAGAGGCAAAAAGATTTGTCTCTGTGTACATAACTTCTGTTAGGGATGTTACTCCTAGTTGTGTTGATTGTCTTCAGGGTTTTCATTTTCCAGATTTACTATCCTAGCAAATCCCTGGAGTGTTGAGTTGACCCATGTCTTGATTTTTCTCATCTTGGGGGGCATGTATGGATTTTTTTGTTTGTTTGTTTTGAAAGATAGCTTTCTTTTTTTCTTTATAAGAGCATTTTGTTTACAAACACTGCTTTCTTGCATCATGGAGCTGTAGCTGTGTCTTGTATCCTGTGTGGTAGGGGTATTATCAGAGTTCTCCTTGCTGGAGTTTACATTGCTGTCTTTCTTCTCTAGGAGTTTAAATTTAGTCAGCAAAAGGCAAATCTGGAATCTCTCATGATGACAGCTAACACTTACAGGATGAAGAAAGTTTATAAATGTATTAGCAACAGATAATCAGTGAAGTGAAAAGGTTTTCTAAGATAGTGTGATACAGAAACATGTATTGACTCTGCAATACGGTGGGTTAATCTACCTTAATCTTGTAAGCATCTGTACAGAACAAACCTTAGATTTTTCTGAAGCATTTGGGACCTTTTGAAGCTTTAGCTCCTCTATCTGTTAGAACTCCAGGGGAAATCTGAATTGTGATTTGTCCAAAGGGCACAAGGCCCCTGAGAGAGTCAGGATTTTATTTTCCTCTCAACTTTTGTGGTTCTTACTGAGCAGTTGGCTTAGTAATGAGCCTGAACACCCCCTCCCTCTGTGCCCTCCATCCCCCCAGTAACATGGGGCGCTCTCAGTTTGTGTTTGCTCATCCCCTGTAACTCCAGCTGACTTGGCTGGAGGCGCAGGTAAGAGTTCAGGAGCCCTTTTAGTTAAGTTATCCCCATGCTTGTTTTATGCATGGAGCACATTTGATTGTTCAGTGGTCATAGTTGTGGAAAATCAGATCTGAAAGGTATTTATGCCCAGAGTTAGGCAAGTTCTTCAGAGTGTCCTGGGTGTGAACTGCAAAGTAGCGCAGTCTTCTGCAGCACAGAGCAATCATGGGAGCAAGGGGCTGGAGAATGCAGCACCATTGTACAGCAACCTCAGTGTAGTAGCTGGTAGCTGGCTGACCTGGGCAAGCTTAAGTGAAATCTGCACTGTAGGCCTGGTTTTGTTTCTTCTGTAACTGAAATACTTGTGAATTTGCTTGTAAGAGCACTGGTGGTGGGCTTGGCAGCCTGGCTAATGGTTTGTTCTTGGCTAATCCAGCTCCAACGTAGTCTATCAGAACAATAGAGGTAGGAGTTGGTGTGGTGACTCAGTGCATGATCAGTTCAAAAAAAGCAAATGCGTCTTTCAGTGTTCAATACGCACATTATTACAGACTTGTGTTTTAGTTACTGAGTCATCTATCCAGTTATTCCTTTCTTTACACTTAAGAGTTTGGTGGTTCTTTGCTTGTGATGTTTTTGCTCCTGGCACACATCCCTGGCCTCTGACCAAAAAGAGCTTGTGCTCTGTAGATGTGGCAAGAAGTCCTTGGATATGTGCTACTTCGGGCTGGTCTGTCTTCAGCACAGTGTGTAACAGTAGATGTATTGCACAGTCCCTTCTTGTCCTTGTTTTCTGATGTCTGGTTTTCTTCTCTGCTTAGAGATGACAATGTAAATTATAAATCCCTCAAAGCAGACTGGCTCTGCTGAGCATGTCCTGTCTGTAAAGTGCCATGTACATGTCCCTTGTTGCTTTGCAGCTGAACCTCTTACAATTATTTCCCCTTGCCTTCTCCCTGCTCCACCCTTACTTACCCTTCCAAAACTCATCTGACTTGTTCTATAGCTTAAGTTTTAAAGGGTCATTATTCTTTGACTTTTTCTCCATTTAGCATCATTTTTATTTTGTTGTGCAACTTCTGCTGTAGCACTTGCTCACTTTTTTGCTATTTTTTAAATAAATTTCCATTGTTTCACATAGTATTTTTAACATAGTTCATGTTAGGAGGACCCTAAAAGTATTAAGATTTAGATATAAGGAATGGTTAGAAATATTTTTTTCTAAAATAACCCCCAATGCTAAGTTTTAGAAACCCTGGATGTACTGGAGTGTGTGGCTACCCAGTGCAGGGATCTGGAGTGCATGAGATGGACTGCACTGGAAAACTCTTGCCTGTGGGACAGTCTGCATGAGGTCCAGGATTTCATGTCTCTTGCTTGTACAAGACACATGTCTGGATGCACAGGACTGGAGTCCAGGCATAACTGAATTACTGCCTTTCAAAGAAGCTGTTAACACACAACTAGGAATGCTCATGCTGGAGGGTTTTCTACTGGTGATTGATTGCCACCCCCATTCTCCAGTAGGTATTATCACTCCCTGGCTTGTACTGGTGGACCTTTATCAAGATTGATCATTGCCTTGGAGGGCACTGTAATATGCAGTTCAAACGCTGTGCTTCTACGGAAATAGGCTGCTTCTGGAAATAAGGTTAAAAACCATAAAAAGATAATCACTTGCCTGCTAGATACCAGCTTATTCCTAAGGAAGACTTCTAAACCATTATTTGTATCCTGTTTTTATTTCATGCTTGCCTTGTTTTTGCTCCAGTTCTTTCCTTGCTTGCCTTTCACATACTTGGTGCTGTCGTCGTCCCCTGTCCCCCAGTGAAATGGTTTTGACTGTTCCTTACCTTGGTTTCTCAGCTGCGGCTGAAGTTTCTTCCATTAGTTTTTTTTTTCCTCTACAGTTGCTGTTAATCCTTTTTCCTGTATTTGTTCCTTTTCCAGTCAAATAGGCATTATGCAGTCTGTGCTGTTAGCTGTGTAAGTGGAATCTAGTTTCCTGAGCTGACTTTTCCCTACTCTTCCTTCCCCATTCACTCTTTCCTCATCTCTCCCAGTGCCAGCGATCAGCAGGAGTGGATGTATGTCCATGTCCAGGTGTGAGGCAGAACTGAGCAAGTATGGTGAATCTCTTACAAGTGTTGGAGCTTGCCTGTTCCCTCCAAAAAATGCTGGGTTGTATGAACACTTCATTCTAAAAGCATTGGTTTTCAAATTTGGCATTTAGAGAGTCCACACGTATCTTCCCCTCTAGTGTGAATGAAGCACTAAATTAATAGGTGTAAGCTGATGCTGAGAGGGAGGGGTGGGTAGGTGTCCTTCACCACGGGCCATGGGAATGGGTTTGCTGGGAATTCAGAAGTTAATTTTGCGAGTAGTCGGTAGATATGATGACCTTACTGCTGAACTCTTGTTTAAAACATTTTCAGTGAAACATCCAAATAAGACTTGTTTCAAATGACAAAGGCTTGCTTAGTTCTCTTAGTGACACAGTCTGCATCATCTGTCTCTGAGCCATTTTTCCATCATAACTGCTAATGTCTACTACACAACAACTAACACTTGTCAGCTGGAGAATACAGGGTTGTTTGCAGTGGGGGAGATGTCCAGCTCTTTGGGTTGGCAGTTGTTCTGGTCAGTGATGTAAGCCCAGTTAAAACAGAGTAACTTTATTGTTGGGAGCTACTTGCAGCCCTTTCTGTTCCTTCTGCTCAGGGAAGGCAAAACCCTGCCATGTAAATAACTTGCTATAAAGCACTTGCACGCATCCAGGTTAAACTGACTTGGATTTCCGTGCAAGTTCATGTATCCAGGTGTGTGTTTATTATCCTGTATGGTGTTCCCCAAGGAATATGGTGTGTCACCCTTCATTCTTGGGACCCATTTCCACTGAGTTTCCCAGCACCTGCATTATGTTTGTTTCTGCTTTCTACCTGCATTTGGCCTGCATGAGCTTGACAAGATAAAAAAGATGACAGCCCTAAGCTTTTATTAATGCAATACGTTCCCACGCTGCTGTTTCCTATGTTGTTTGCCAGTGGTGCATCTTGTTCACTGTTGGTTTCTCTCCTTTTCCTCGTCAGGCATCTGGATGGCAAAGCCTTGGAGCTGCAGTTTTCTTTAATAATGTGTGTGCTGCAGTGCAGTGCCCTGTCCTGAGCCCATTATTTGGGGATACCTACGGGATCTGGGTCATATATCTAAACCAGATAATGGCTAGATGAAGGCTCACTTTCTATTTTATTTATATATGTTCACCCACCTTTGTATTTTCTATGCTTTATAGGCAGTAATAAGGCCCTCTGTAGCAGGACCTGCTGTGTCTGTAGGATGGTATAAATTTTGGTGTGCTGTGAGCACAGTGGTGTGAGTATTGGTTACTGACCTGGGCATCTTAGTCCGTTTTGAAACAGGTTTTTCAGGAACTTTTTCATTGCCTTTACCAAAGGTCTCTCCTACAGCTTTGCACTAGATAACCTAGTTAAAATAGTAACTATCTTCTCTGGAACATAGCTCTGGAACAATCCTGAGTTAAGGGAGTGTCGGTGATCCTGCTCTAATTCAGCCTTTGGAAGTGCTGGGAAATAGATGAAGCTGTCTTTAATGGTGAGTCTCTGCAGCTGAAAGCAGAGCTGTGTAAAGAAATGCTATAGAAGATGCCTTTCAGATGCAATCTGCTGAAATAACTTGATTTTTTTTCTTTTCCTCCCTCTGTGACTGAGGGGATTGTACCTGCATCATTGAGGTTGTCTTACCTTCCTCCCCAAAAGGCCCACTGCTAGAGTGTGTTGGGGCCCCTTCAAGGGCTGCTTTTCAATCCGTTGCGCTTAAATGAATCTGAGCCAGGACTTGGCTCCTTGACCTCTTTAAAATGGTGTTACCTTTCTTGTGCCTTACCAGACTGAGATGCTGCTTCAGTGATGTTGTGCTCCTGCGTGCAGCAGTGAACCAGTGAGGAGGATGGAGAGTACAGTCTGCTGCGAGCAGGCAGGAGGATCTGACACAGATCCACATCGAGAGGGGGGACAGTGAGCATGTGGATCGGGCATCAGAAATATGAAAAATTGCCCCTCCCCCTTTGTGTAGATGAGGAGGAGGAAATCTGAATAAGAAGCTCTTTGTGTGTGCTTATCTATATAATGTCTGATTTAGCCTGAAGTTTTCCCACATCTGCTACCGTGCATGAAACGTCAGACTGAGACACACTGCTGTACTGAAACGTTTGGCATTAGAAAGCTATTTTTTGTTGTCATTGCCCTCCCAGTAAGCCTGTGGCCTTTTTATGATGTTTTGTACTTTTAACTGTCTTACATGTGACTACTGCCATAAAGTAAGAGTGAAACATCTGCTCTTCTGAATGTTTCAGTGAGGCAAAACTGTTTCAGCACGTTGTGTGTTTGAAGCATGATACCCAGTCGGGCGTAACTCAGCTTTGAGTCCGTAAATAGAAGTTTTAATCTCTGTTCTGGTGTTTTATTAGCTAGGTTTTCATGTGGGAGAGAGGCCCATGGTAGCCCAAGATAGTATGGGTTGTATACGTGGCCTTTTTGTAGAAGTGTTTGCTTTAGCTAACTTGAATTCTTAGTGAGCTTTGTGGCTTTCTGTAACAGTGCTACTCTGTCTGTGGCACTAAATTCACAGTTGGTAAACATCTCTTCTCTAAAATCTGTTTGTTGCATGTTCCTTTGCCTGTCTCCAGAGCTGCAGTAAGGCTCTTCATGAGATCTGAACCTGAAGAGGCCTTGGTGGCTTCACCAAACACACTGCTACTTCTGTAAAAGTAGGGAAACATGTGGGTAGTGGACTGCTGTTGTGTATCGTTTCCATTACTTGGATTCATACTATGCTATGGTGAAACATCTTCTAATTGCTCTTTTTTTGGTAAATCTTACCTCAAAGGGTAGGGTGGTGGCTGGGGGATGCAGTAAACTGTCTCTTCTGACTGGTCAGGGAGCTGGAGGTAGATGGCAGCTCCAGGGTTGAAAGACCCCAAGAAGCTCTTTCTAGAACTCAATTTTTCACAAAAGCTGTTGCAGGGTTGTGTTGGTTTATTCTGAGGAGGTATATTTAGGTCTGGAAGAGTAATTACACAGCTTCAAATAAATCTCAAGTCAGAAGAGGGCAAAGCTTAGCTTGGCAGGGATTCAACCTTCTGGGAGTCTTTTTGCAAAATGGTACAGGCGGCTTTTTTTAAAATAAAACTTCTGAAGACCCATTGAATTGGCACCTCATACCAGGCATTGGTCTGATCTATTTCTGGCTTTCCAAATACAGAGTAAAACTTAGAATTAGACACTTCTAGTTTTAAGCTGTTAGTTTCTGCTTTGCTTTTAGGTGCCCTGTGATTTAGGATGGAAGGAAACGCCTCTCTTGGTGCAGCCCTCACCATGCTGCTTGTATGGTTTTGGTTTCTGTGTGATAGTTCCTAACTGTACATCAGAGAATATTCTAGAGCTAAATACAAAACTGTTCCTCATCTGAGTCCACTTTTTTTCCTATTTTAGTGTTCTCTAATTACCAACCTAACGATAGCTTGGTGTGAGGTGGATAGACAAAGCCCATTGCTTTCCCACATGCCGTCTTCTGGAAATGTGGAACTAATTTTTTAGAGTTTGGCTCAAAACAATAGTGCTGTTGCTTGCTTGTCTAAGGATACAAACCCAGCCCCCATGCTTAAAAGCCACTCTTTAAGGTAAAAAAGAAAGTTGAAAGTCATTATTGAATGATTGTGAAACTTGTGACTGGAAAGCAGCTCTGAATTTATCTTGTAACCTCCTTTCCACCCTGTGCAGGCTATTCTGAAGATATAAAAAGCCCCAAGCTATGCATACACCTGCAGCTCGGGTTTGTGTTCACAGTGCTGTGGGTAACATAACCCCCCCAAATCCTTTTCCTAATTCCTTGCGCCGTGTGGTATCTCCAGCAGTTTTGGAAAGCTTAAGAAGCAGAATGTCTGTTAGCCATGAAGGAGCTCTTTATTACTAATCAGTACTTTTGCCATGTTTTGAAGTAATTAGCCTTCATTGGACTTAGCAGCATCTAACAGATGCTTAATCATAACTGCATTGTAGTACAGGCAAGAACTCATGAGTAAGGAAACTCACATGCTAGAGCAGTTCTTGCTGATACCGCTGACGAAACAGCTGCGGGGAGCCAGGAGCGTGCAATGGGCATTCAGGAGCTGGAGCTTAGTCACTTAAATATTCTCTTGTGACAGGAGTTGGAGCTCTGAGCGGCATTTGTAAATGAGGTTTGCAGCAATGTGCTGTTGTACCTGTCTCTTCTGAGGATCTTTCACTTGTAGCTGCCTTCCAGGATTCAGCTTGAAGCTCTGGTGGTGTTAGCAGAAACAGCATTTGCCTCACTCTCTAAAAAATATCAGTTCTTTTTCAAAGACAGGTAATGCTGCTAAAATATTTGATGTTTTCTGCATCACATCTCCCTTCCTTGCATTTCTGAAGCACATGTGTTTACAAGCGTTTTTCTGTTCTGTTGAATTCCTTTTTTCATCTCTATCTGAGTGTTCCTTCCTTTAGGCCATTTGAGATACCTACTATTAAGTAAAGTTTAAGGCACCTTGCATCTGAAATTTAATGTGCCTAATTTGGCTGGCTTGGTGAATATTTTATTATATAGGTAAAGCCTTTTTAATCCCTCTGGAAGTGTTTCTTCTCCTGTGAAGGAGCTGGAGTGAGTTGAATGGAGCAATGAGAACCAGATCTCATCTTGAATTAATCCCAGATTCAAAGGTACTTTCGGCACTTAGATGTCTCACTTTTCAATGACTTCAATAGCTAGCTTTAGTTCTGTCTGGAAGGAGTTTAAGATCACTGCCTGGAAGGAATTGCTGCCTTCTGTTTTCCCATGTTTTAAACAGAGATGGTCAGCTCTTATGTGCATTACAGAGGATTACAGGTTTCAGGTACTTGTCAGCTTCTCCTTTTCTGTTCTGTTCTCTGTGTTTGCCTTGGCCAGACCATTCAGGTCCCACAGAATAGCTCGGAGGACTGCAGGGACCTCCTGGGTCAGGATCCAGTCCTTGGTATCTGTCCCACTGGGCTTACCTCAAGGTTGCAGAAGGGCTTATTGGGCTCTGCAATGGCTTTTGCCTCTGTCCTCCCAGGAGAGTTGAGGCAATACCAAGTCTGATCGTTCTCCCCTTTGCCACCAGCTTCTTTGGCTCGCACTGTGCCCGGGTCAGATGGTGGGAAGTCTCCCTTTCCCTGCTAAAGCAAACACTTTATCGGGTGCCCTTGCCCCTTTGTCCTGTACTCAGAGGAGAGATAAGAGCAAGATGCAAACTTGCTAGCTCATAGCTGTCAAAAGTGCCTTCCCATCCATCCTGCCCCCCCCCCCCCCCCCCCCAGCCCTCATTACTTTGGGAACTTAATTGGCTGAGGGCCGAGCTCTGAGCTGTAAACAGATCAGGACCTGCAGGGGATCAGTGGGGAACCAGAGCCCTGTGGAAGGACCCACACACCTCATTTCCAGGATCCTTTGAACTGGCCTCCTTTGAAGGGTGAACTCCAGCTTCCCCTGAGGGCTCTGCAGAAACCAGAGCTGTCCCTGAAGTGATTCCCGTGCTGGGGAGGCTTCTTCTCTTCTTCCTGCAGCTCAGGCTATGCTGGAGCCATGCACTTCTCCACTCGCCCTGGAGATCAGGAGAGGCTGGTGAGAGACTGTGCAAGGAAAACCACCTCCTCCCTGCCTGAGACTGCTTTACTGTCTGAAACCCCCGCATGATTTGAAGCAAGCGTTTGCTTGGCATGGTCCTGTCTGTGTGCGCCCAGGAGCACTTCCACGTGCATTTTTGTCCTCCTTCGAGCTGGCCGTCCTAACTGGCATAGTGGCAGCATAAGAGGCAGCATGGCTGCCTGGGAAGGACAAGCTGTCCAGGACACACAGCACGTTTGCTGTACAGAGGCTGTCCAGAACAGGCACATCGTAGGAAGATAAGTTTGTTCAACCTTCAGCCCAATTTGGGGGTTGGCTCTGCCCAGGCCAGACAATGAATGAGCTAAACGGGCTAAGCAGAAAATGTCAGAGGGCTTGTGAGAGTTTTAAAGGCAAATTCTGTTGATGAGATGATTAGTCTTCCCTGTAACCTAGGTGACTCTTTCCTGTATTGACTGGTGAAAAGCTTGATGCTAACATAACGCCTCTGTGTGCTGCAGTTTCAGGTGTTGCAGCCCAGACTGTGTTGTACAGGTTCTTTACAGGCCAGGCTGCCTGTTATTAAAAAAGATACTTAATAGTCAGGATTGGATTGGCTTTGTACCTTTATTTGAAGACTTTTTTTTTTGCATTCTCATAGAGAAGAAGTTCAGGAAAACTGTGTCCGCTGGAAAAAGAAGTTCACTTTTGTGTGCAAAATGAGTGCCAACCCAGCCACAGGACTCCTGGACCCCTGCATCTGCCGAGTGTCTGTCCGTAAGGTGAGCATCTAGCTTCTACCACCAGTGTACTAGTGTTAGTTACTAGCTGCCTTTTTTTGGCAGCAGGAAGAATTGCATGGGCAGTGGTGGGAAGGAAGGATTGTTTGGACGAGGATTTCACTCAAACGGAGCACCTCTCTCCAGCAAGGGTGCTTGATGGAGGGTGGGAGCAACCGGGGTGGTGGTAACCCTTGAGAGACAGAGGTTTGTGAAATCCTGAGAGCAAATTCCAGGACTGAGTAATGACTTTCCCCCTGTTTCCCCAGCACATATAATAGCTGCTTTTCCTGTTTGTTTTGTCTCCTGTTATAGGAGCTGAAGGGCGGAAAAACATACTCAAAGGTAAGAGCACAGAAAAGGCAAATGTGGCAGAGTGATGGTGGTCTTGTCTTCTGTTAGTGCTTCACACCCACTAGAAACCAGTGACTGCTGTGTGAAGCAATCTGGAGAGATGGTCATTAGTTCTTAGTTTAAGCCTGAGTTAAGTAATTTCCTGAAAAAAATCAACTTGCTGGGACAGGATCCAGGCTGCACTGGATATGGAATTGAGAGGGGGGTTGGGAAGATGATCTGCATGTCCTCAAACTTTGGGGAAGTTCTGAGTCAGATGGGAACTCTCTGGCTTCTGGCAACATCTCACTAATAAACACAGGCTCCAGTTCTGTTCTCCAGAGTGCAGCATCCAGCTGTGGCTGGGGTAGGCACCTCACTGCCTCGTGAGTGCAGGGAAAAACCTACAGCAGAAATCTCTGCCTTCCAAAGTACAAGAGACATCGAGGCAGAGAACAAACTGATCAGCAGGGATGTTAGTTTTGGTTTGTTCCCCCCTGCTTTCTTGCCTGTGCTATGGGAGAGACAATGGGCCACCCCCTTCTCTTTGTGCTGAATCAAGAGACAATGTTGGCTTGAAGTTGAGCTTGCACAGAGCCTGAAACCATGTTCATTTGAAAATGAGTCACTGCTGCTGGTTTCTAATAAACAGATGTTCAGGTCACACACAAACCTTGTGAGAACTTTTTCTAATCAATATCCTTCCTGAGACCATGGAGACAACTGGCTTTGAAGGGTGAGCTGCACTCACTCCTGTGTACTGTTGTGCTACGTGATAGAGGAGAGCAACAGTCCACACCGTTCCTTTTTTGTTTCTAATTAGGACCTTGTCTCTAGGGCCATCAGTTTCTCTTTCACTAAATTCAGACTCTGGGGAGGTTATTCCTCTGTTCTGCAGAGCTGCCTGTTCAGGAAGAGCAGCACAGCTGGAGGAAGAAACATGCCTCTGAAACAAAGTAAATGCATCAGCCTGTTCCTCCTGCAGTGTCCATCCTCAAGCTTCCCACAGTATTTGCAAATGCAGAATTAAAGGAAGCCTGAAGGCATGTCTCCGTGGTGGAGTTAACCTTGACTCTTATTCAGGCCGTGTTCTAACCTACTTCCCTCTTATTCAGTCTCCACTTGTGTTTAGTGACATTTTGAAAGAGACCTAGTTGCTCTAGCCCAGCATTGGAGACCAAAGCTGAAGTACTTACCATCTCTAGGGCTGGTATCTTGCTTAGTCTTCTGTGAATTAAACACATTCTCCTAGAATGCAAATAAAAATGACCTGAGCATTTTGGCAGCTCAGAAACTGAAGGGATGTCACACCAGACAGGGTGAGTAGGCCTTGCAGTCTTTCCATGTGGATCAGGCTTCTTCCAGTCAGGTCCTCGTGGCAGAACTGACTGACTTGGCATTTCTAACATTTCTAGCAGAAGTCTGCAGTGTATGTCCATGCAACTCTTCCTATTCTAAACAATGAGTCCTCACCTTTTTAAAATATACTCATTCAGCTGAAAACTCCTCCAATCATGGCAGCAGATGTAGAGGAAGATGCAACTTGTGAATGCCCTTTTTACCTGATCCCCCTTCAGCAGGGACTGATTGTAATGGAGCTGTTTGTGCTCAGCACAGTTTCCACCGCCTCACACACCTTTTGGTTTGACGTTAATGTCACTTCAGTGTCAGGGGTTAGAGAGCGGAAGCCAACAGGAAGGACTGATAAAGCGGAAACTCTTTCACCAAGCTGGAAGAAACACACCATCAGCTGGCTGGAAAACTGAGGAAACTATTCTGAAAGGTTACATCTGAAAACATCCTTTTGTTAAGGGATCCTTCCTCTATATACTGGGAGTCTGCTTCCTGAGAAGAGCTTCTGACCTCAGCACGCCATATGAGTTCTCCCACACTGTCCTCCAGTGCTGATCTTCTCAAGGAAGTTAGTGCTGTGGTGGAGGAAGAGGAATTTGGGTCTGGGCCACTCTTGTGCCATGTTGGTTCTGTTGCTGCGGTCATGCCATGTCTCTGTCCTCCAGTTTTGTCACAGTGATGGATTGCAGCTCCCTTTGACTTTCTCCTGTCCTGTTTATCTCTGAGAGATAAAAATGCACTATTTTTTCCTTATCAGTGAATACTCACCAAGCAGCGTAGCCCTTGGCTGGAAGAGGCAAAGGACCATCTAGAGCAAGGGCTGGAGAAACGCATTAAGGAAATTCTTAAGAAGGAAGAAAAGAGGAGGGAGGAAAGTTAGGTTGTTTTTTTCCTTCCTTTTTTTGATGAAGAAAGGTTCCTGCTTTATCCCACGCTTTTTTTTTTTCTCCTTTGCCATCAGCTCTTGTTCCCTTTTGAGAATGGGATGGAGGAAGCAGCTATGCTAATCTTGCTGTCTTCCCCTGAATCATATATCTTGCGCAGACTGTGGTTTAGACTTTTGATTTGGAACAGTGGGAGCTGGGGTTCATACAGCAGTGACTGTGGCTTGTGCTGTGACTCCCTATCAGCTTCCACAGATGACAGAGCATCACGTTTCCTTAGGATGGTGCTATTGTTCAGGGCTCCCTGTTCAGTTATATCATCCAGCTGTCAACACCAGGGCAGGAGAAATGTACTGCAGTGCACAGAGTAACAGCTAGGTCTGAGCTGTTGCTTCTCCACCTTTTCTCCCTGTTCTTGTGGAAGCTGTATGTCACAGTGACACAGACTTTCCATGCTTGTATGGTTTGGCCAAATACAGTGTACACCATCTCTTCCTGTTCAGATTAGATGAGACAGCTGATTTTTATTGCTAAAGCTCTGCATAAAAGAAGCTGCAACTTTTTCTTTGGACCACTGTATTAATACACCAGGAATTAGAGCAGAAAACCAAAAGTGCTCTTCATTGTGTTTGTCTTTACTCTAGAGGCATCAGTACCCTCTTTGAATTTGCCTGTGAACTTCAACTTTGTCACCTTCCCTATTTGTTTCCCCTTTGTTAGAGAAGGTTTAGAGAGCTCACAACTAAATGTCTCCAAATATTTATCTTCCTTTCTGCCTGTCAAACATACCGCTCACAGTTAAATCTTAGCAGTGTTGAGGAAACTTTGTTCCAGTAGTTGCCCAGCAGCTGCATCTGTGGGGGTGAGGCACATGCACTGCTGCATGGCTCTGGACTTGCAGCTTACTGTGCTGAAAGTCTCAGCTTTGTTTTTCAGGACAGTGTCACTTTCCTCTGTAACAATATCCTTTCATCTCCTGGTTCACATGCTCCACTGCATTCTGGGATGGCCCAATACAAAGAGTGCCTTATGATGTTTGTGTATGTGTGATTCTGTTTTTTCCACATCGTTGACCTAGTGCCTTCCATGTCCTTGGTTATGCAATGGCTGCAGGCTGGTTAACACTGTCCTGGCCAGCACCACTACTGTACATCCTTCCTCCACACAGGGCTGGCTTCCTGAGGGCCTCCGAGTGTCCACCTGGCTTGGGATTAGGACTGTGACTCTGCCCATCCTCAAGAGTAGGGGGTCTTCATAGCCATGACTGTTTCTGCCCTTGCTCACAGATATGCTCTCTTCCTCTGTCTGTGTCACACCATGTATCCCTTTATTGAGTAATTTTTGTTCTCTCCCCTTCCCCTCCATTGTTTTCTTGGTCACAGCTGGGCTTTGCTGATCTAAATCTGGCAGAATTTGCAGGCTCTGGATCCACTGTCCGTTGCTGCTTGCTGGAAGGATATGATACCAAGAACACCCGACAGGACAACTCCATCCTAAAGGTACAGCGGCTAGTATTGCTACCGTGGAAATTCTGCTCTTGAATTTGGAAAGATCACAGCCAGAGTGCAGTTCTAGGCCTTAGAGAAGGTCCTGTTATGTAGAGTCGGGATTTTGCTTTTATGCTGCTAGTCTGACTTGGAAAGCTTTCCATTATCAGAGTTGCCCTTTGATATCGGCATTCATTTGGCCAGGCGATGACCCTCAATAGCATTCTTTGTCATCAAAGAAACTGTGAACGGGGAGGGGAAGGGGGGGTGTGAAGTCCTAAGTGCACGGTCAGGGTGGCCAGGCTGGTGTCCTGCTGAACCACTGCGACTTGGAGTTACTGATGTCAGTGATTTGGGGCAGGGAGGGAAATACCTTGCTAAATCCCTGAAGCGGATTTCCTTTGGTAAGGAACTAGGTCTTGCTAATCTTTACACCTAGCTCTTGACCTCCTGGCTGGTGGGAAGTGAGGAGCTCACTGCAGCATGGCTAATGATGTGCCTTGTCCCCCTTTCCAGGTCACGATTGGAATGTCCCTGCTCTCGGGGGACCCCTGCTTCAAAACGTGAGTTTCTGGGTGCTCACACTGTTCGGGGCAGACCAAGACACCTGGTTTTTCTGCAGTTCTCTGCTGGAGACTAAAATTGTTGGGGAGGGGGAAAAGATGCCCTTGATATTGGGAAGTACAGGGGAAAGCTTGAAACTGGTGGTCTGGATTGTTGAATCAGCCAGGATTAGCATAGCCAGCCTGTGCTGTTAATGGGTTTGTTCTCTGCTCTGGTTTTCCCAGCTTGGTTATTGGTTGTGCACAGTGTTTTCTCTGCTAATGTCAGTTAGGTTTTGGAAACCAATGGATGTTAATGACAAACTTCACATTTTGCTGAAGGACAGAATTTCTCATAGCTCTGGGGTTAGTTTCACTGACCTCCAAGAAGGGAAAGGTCAATGAAGAAAACAGTCATGGAAATGGACATACTTCAGTGCATATCATGCAGGATAAAGATCTTGAAACAGCAACAAAAATACTGCAGAGCTGAAACTTCTTAATTCTCCTTTTCTTCTACAGGGACTCAGGTTCCCAATTTGTATTAATCAGCAAAGAAATGACAGTCATGTACTTTTTTTAATACATTGTGATAGGAAAGAATAAGTACAGTTAAGCTATGAAGCAGTTTCGTTGCTTAAAGAATTGTTAGGTCATCAGTTAACAAATACACAAATAAACAAACATCTACCTTCATACTGCAGTATAGTGTTGCAGGACTGCAGTCCAAGCCAGCCTGCCATAGTGTGATGTAAGGTGTGACTGTATGCAGCAGGACTGCCAGGTGCTGATCGACATATTTTGTGTTGACTCCCAACAGTATGAGAGAAAAAAGCTTTACCTTGAGGCCATCTCTTGTAGCAGTGGCATTCTGGGCTAAAAGGTCTAATTTTAGGAGCTAGCTTGAAGTGTATACGTTAGCTTGCATTCTTGTTATAAAATGCTGCATGATTTTTGGTAGGTTTATTTCGTGAATGGCTTTTTCATAGTGCTGCAGCATTTTCTGAGACTAAAACCCTAAATGGAGTGTCATCTGATTCTGAAAATTTCTGCTTCAGAAGGAAGTGTAATAAAGAAGTTTTGGATATCTTAAGCCATAGCTTTGTAACAGTAGCAGATGTTTTTACCCTAGATGGGTACTAGGATGTCTGGCAATGTGTCTGACAAAAATACCTGTTGCTCCTTCACTGTGGAAGCAAGTCCTGGTGTTAGAGTGCATGAAAATGATAGAGAATTGGATATAAATACCAATTTCATGTAAGTACGGTCAGTCTGAAAGTCAAACCTCCCAATGTTCTTAAAGGATTTTTTCAGTCATTCCCATTTTTTTCCTTATATGTTGACAATATGTAAATGTCTAAAAATGGAAGCTTTGCATGTCCTTGATCAGTAGAGCTTTGGAGAAATGGCACTCATTAAAGGATTAGGCAGGAAATAAAGTGTGCTAGGAAATCACTTCCAAGCACTGTCTTTCTGCAGGACTCAGATGAACCTTCTCCTCCTGGGTGTTGTAGAGGGGGGCAGAGTGGGCTGAACAGCCTGAGCTGACAGACCACGAGCTGCTCTGACAGCTGCTGCAGGAACCGTTTGCTTGATTAAGGCTATAAAGGCCTTATTAACCTGCAAAGCAAAGTCCCCAAAGTACCCGGGTGCATGTAAATCACTGATAACATGATTAGGGAGGTTTTTTTCCTGGTGAAGGCATGCTGTGGGTTTCCTGAAATCTGTATAGCTGTTTGGCTGCCTGTATAAAATATTCTTAGTGCTTTATTCTTTCTCCCAAAATACTGCCAAGGTCTTCTCATGTAGCATCTTCCCTCAGAGCTCCAAGTGAGACAAATAAAAGTTTTTCTTTCTCACTCCTCACTTAAAAAGTCTAATATGATCCATTAGTTCCAGTTTAGACTTCAGGCTACAGGGAGGTTAGGGCTTCAACAGGAATATTCACTTTGCCACGCTGCACATTCTGTGGCTTCCACCCAAAAACAGTTCTGGAGGAAGGGAGGGGGCTCCAGGCACTCGCAGCTCTGCCCTGCAGTCAGCGTTTACAAAGGGATGTTGGGAGCACGCAGAGTAACCAGAAAAATAATTTTGACAGCTGGAAAAACACTTTACTCTCACTGAAAAGGAGTTTAATCATCAGTTAAAAAATGGAAAGGTTATCTGATCGTTGCAAAAGTACTCTCATAGGGGGATGGGGCTGCTGGGATAAAAGGGGTTTTTTTGACCTGAGTCAAGAAGGTGTAACAAAAGGGTGCTGCAGTCGAGAGCTGGGCAACAGCAAACTGGTTCCTCTTTGTGAAGCTGACTGGCCACTGGACACACACTGGGGGAAAGGGCAGTGCTGGGTGGTCTTCTGGAGGATAGTGCAGGCTCTGAGCCTGTTGTCATGTATAAATGATTGAACAGTCCCTTTTTGCCTTAATTTACCTCTGAAACTTGGTTTTACTTGTCATAGAGTCCAGCTGCAGTATGAGGTAGGAAAGACTGAAGTCTTGTGTGTAGGAAAACAAAATCCAGTGTCACGCTGTGCTGTTAGTCACACAAGGCTGCCAGCTTCCCCCCACCGTGAAGGGTAGGGGTGGGCGGGGGAACCCTCTTGATAGAGCCGAGCGGGAATTGCCGGTGCAGTGGGGTGATTCCCAGTCCCTGCCTGGCAGTTTGTAACCACCTTTGCTTCTGGTTACAGGCCTCCTTCCACCGCCAAATCCATCACCATACCGGGACAGGACTCTACCCTGCAGCTGACTTGTAAGGGCGAGGGAACCACAAGCAGCAGCAGCAGCAGTTCAGCCACAATTGGCTCCCTGCGTCAGACCAAGCCAAGAACTGCCATTCTCAGCTCGGGTATGAATGCCCATCCTGGAGCCATGCAATGCTTGGCTCTGCCTGGACACTCTTTTGTTTTTCCCAGCAGTTGCAAGCACAGAAACTCTTCAATTTTTCATGTTCTCTCACACCCATCCTCACCCCTCTGCTTATTAAGAAAACTGCAAAAAACAAAACCATCTATTAAGTGCAGCTCAAGAGAGGAAGGATGAATCTTTGCCATATGCCTATTTCTGTTAGTGGAGATAAAGCAATTTGTTCTTTTTGCTGGGGATTCAATTCATGCATTGCACTCATCTCTGCTTTCCATTGTGTTCAATGACACTTAACATTGTTCTCTACTCAGCTGTTCTGTTGCTCAGACTGATCTTCCAGAAAAGTTCATCTGAAGGTTTTAGAGATTGGTTTGAGGTCTAATGGCTTTGTTCCAGCTGCTGATGCAGGGTTCTTTGGCTTCTGTATGAGCCCGTTTTCAAGGGCATTGCATTTTCCCATAGCTTTTTTTCCTTCCCAGCACATTCCAAATGTGCAGGCAGATACACTGCACCAAAGTAGCACACTAGTCTCATCACCTCAGTGACTTAGCACACCGTGCAAGCGCTCTTCTTAAAAAGCTGGCTAACATGATACACTTGTGCACTTTTGGCGAAGCTTCCTGCAAAATCAAGCAGGGGCCATGGCAAAGGAGCAGAGGTTGTGCTGAGGTTTCTGTGTCTGATTCAGATGTGACTGTAATGGCATGGGCTTTCTCACAAGTAATAGAAGGGAAAAAGTAGTAATGAGAGAAGCACGCAAACAGAGGTTGTAATGCTTTACTACCAGTGACCATTTGATGCTTTCTTGGTCTTAGCTTAATGGTTTTAACTGTGGATAGCTTCAGAAACTGCCTGTCCTAGATCCTTCGAGCCCCTGAAGATGCTTGTAAATTCAGGCACTGGGTGCTAGAATTAGTGATAAATTTGACAGAGAAGCTCTTTGCTGTCTTCCCTACTCACCAGCTGCTTCTAAGCTCTGTGCTAACCTGTACAGCAGGGCTCTGCCAACAGACATGCCCTTTCCTTGATCTAGTGTCCCAAGATCAGCCTCCAGTCCAAGGTAATCAGCGGGCAGTGCGCTGGCTTGGTTACGGTGCAAGTGGAGTGACCTGTTGTCCCTTGGCAGGTGTCCCAGAAGAACCAGATCAGAACCTGTCCAGTCCGGAGGAAGTCTTCCACTCGGGGCACTCGCGGAACTCCAGCTACGCCAGCCAGCAGTCCAAGATCTCCGGTAACCATCGATCCGCATGGCTCTGCCAGCACTGGCCCCATCTATTTTCTTTCCTGTAACAAGCTCTCGTGAGAGTGATTTGCCATCATCTCTCTTGCCCTGCTCTGTAGCATCAGTCTCCTGTTTGGTCTCTGCAGATGAGCTCATAGATGCTTGTCTAAACCTCTGATACAGGAGCAGAAAGGCTGATCTGAAGCTGCCCTGCCTGTTAACTGTGGTGCCTGGAAGGGGAGATCTGGTTTGTAATTGCTTTGTGTTTGCAGGTTACAGCACGGAGCACTCCCGTTCCTCTAGTATGTCCGACTTGACCCATCGCCGAAATACCTCCACCAGCAGCAGTGCGTCTGGAGGGCTGAGCATGACGGTGGAGTGTCCTGAGGGAGAGCGGGACCACAAACTAGAGAAGCCACCTCGCCCCCCGAGACCAGCCCTTCTGCTGGATAGACCCTCCCGGTGAGTAACTGAAGCAAAGCCCCCTCTCCTGGAAGGCGAGACAGAATCTACTCCTTTGTCTTCATGCAGCAATAGATTGAATTGTAGCCACTGAGGAGGAGGCTGTTGCCCAGAGAAGCAGGGCAGTACATGGAAGTCTGTGTCTTGAAAAGCTGAGTAAGTTTTCCCCTTATTTTCTCTCCTTAGGAGGAAAAAGGATTCAGTGGAGAGTCACCCAACCCGAGTGGATGACACTAGGATCGATGCTGATGATATAGTGGAGAAAATAATGCAGAGTCAGGACTTCACAGATGTCAGCAATACTGAAGGTGAGAGGAGGATTCTCAAAGGGGAGGTCTTGGCTGTTCCTTTAGCAAGGCTGCCAAGCTTTTACAGTCAGATATGATCTGCCATGGACTCCCATCCCCTTTTGACAGCAATTTGCTTTCAGTGCTTTCTAGGTGTTTCTATGGTAGATAAACAAACTGTGGATTTGAGAGCTGCACATCCGTTAGCAAATAGCACTTGCTGCTGCTCTGCATGCCACAGCAGAGGTTGAATAGTAGCTCAAACACAGAGGATGACAGGGGAAAAGTACTGATTCTTCAGTGCAGTGGAAATCACTTACATCAGCTCTCTGTACTGGGTCAGCCCAAGGGTGTTTATTAAAGTGGGAGAGCACAACTGGAGGGGAAACAGCATGTCTCTGCAAAAAGATGGAAAGATGGGTCACAATGTACTGGTTGTCAGGTCTGAGAGCTGGTTTTCTTCATTGCAGCCACAGCATCTGTTAAGAGAAAACTGATAATATCACTGCATTTGTTTTAATTTTCCGGTGTAGCCTAGAAATCAATCTTTTTCATCTAGTTGAGGTTTTTTGCCTAGCTTGTTATTCATGCTTCTGCAGTTTACTGTTACTCACCTTAAATCATTGCACATGGCAACACTCTTACCATATGGGGTTTTACACCTCACTCAGCATGGGTAAAACTAGACTGAAGGTAGCCACCTCTCACCAGCAGAACAGGCTGTTTCTCCTCCAGTGAGCCTACAAAAGCAGCATGAGGCCCCATGTATCATCTGTTCAGATGTGTTTAAGCTGCCCAAGAACTTGCACCAATGGAATTGTCTTAAGCAGCTGAAGGAGTATCACTGAATTAATTTCTCTGCATTTACTCTTCCAGAGCTTAATGCTGTGGTTGATTTGTACATGAAGCTCCTTTTCAGAGCAAGAAGAGTTCCCGGGGGCTCTATTACTGTGGGAACACCAGAAAGCATGTGCATGTATTCACAGAAACACACGTTGTCCCTTGCTGACTGTTGTGTCTGGGAGGGGAGCACCTGGCAGCCGTTGGTAGCTCTGGATTTTGATGTCTTCCTTTTCCATCTGCAGACAGTAACCTGAGGTTGTTTGTGAGCAGAGACGGAACAACTACTTTGAGTGGTATTCAGCTGGGAAACAGGTAGGCTTCCTGAAAGAAGCAGACAAGACAGAAAGAAAAGACAGACAGAGGTGCTCCAGAGAGATTAGTTACTCTTTGCACCCAGGAAACTTTCACTTTTTACTACAGGAGAGACTTTAAAACATCATGTGCTACATGGTAGCTTTATTCCCACATTAACACCCCTGGGATCCCTTTGGTGGCAGGCTGCAGCTGTAGTGGAGCATGAATGCAGCTCTCAGCAGGAGCTCAGAGGGATAATATGATCCTAGCTGTTAGATCCAAGAACAGAAGTAAAGAGTAAAAGGACAAAATGGTAGAGATTGGTTCCTGTTTGCTCCTGTGCCCGACGGAAGGTGGGGAGCTTTGCCTCCTGCTGGCCTGCAGCAAAACTGCAGCAATCTGGTTTATTGTCCCTTTTCCTGCCTTCTCCGTCGTCACTGAGAGCTTGTTCTCTCATGAAAGCCCTCTGAACAAATAAAACTTTTTCTTGCCACAATAGTTCTTAGTACAGTGTCTTGGCTGGTTGTCTTTGAGCCTTTATAGCACCGTTTGAGCTTAACAAAAAAGCAATAATGGTAATGCAAAGATGTGTCGAGTCAGAGACAAAATTGGGAGCATAGCAAAGGCAGGAACACTGGCTCTTTTTGCAGGATACTCCCCCATTTCCTCTGTCCTTTAGAAGGATTCATGTGTTACACCCAGCTCTTTCAAGTGCTCTAGTGTTTGCTTGCCACGTAGCTGTCTGTTTTGTGTTATGAGGGTTGACTTCTCGCCAGGCTGACTCGTTATTTTCAGTATTTTGAGCGGGGTTAGAGGGTGGTGTTTGGGAGCAGAGAGCTCAGAACAAGAACTTGCTCTAAGTGACTGAGGAAAAATAACCTGGCTTTCTCATCTTCTTCCCCTCTACCTCCCCAGGGTCTCATCTGGAGTTTACGAGCCAGTGGTGATTGAAACCCACTAAATGTGAAGAACAGGGTAGAGCTGCTGGAAACAGGTTCCCTACCCAGTCTGCTGCCACATGGATGCCAACCTTTACCTCTCTTCATGCAGCATTCCAGAAGGGATTTCTCCACGCCCCTCCCTGTACGTTTGCACTGCAGAACTACTCCGAGACCACTCCAGATCATGCACTTTCCCTGCCTTGCCATTGCCCTTCTCTGCTTCCCAGTTCTTCCAGTGCCTGCCTTCCCCCTGTTTCTGATCAGATGCGAGGTGTCTGTTGGGCTTATCCTTAGTCCTGGAGGATGTTGCTCATCTGCATCCCTCACTCCACCCATTCACTTGCAACAGGGGACTTCTCAGCTTTTGTCTCCCCAAAACATTGGGTTATACCACTGTGAACTCTTCAAACCACTGGGGGAGGGGGAAACCATTCTAACCAAACCAAGAGCTGCTTGTTGGTGACACGGTAAAATGGCCACTTGCAGGATGCTTTATTCCATTGACTCTGCAAGGGAACATCCCCTTCTAAGGCAACGGTTTTACTGAACAAGGTATGCTATGGTGTGCACTTCACCTTCCTACCCTCAAATCCCCAAACATCCTCTTCTCATATGAAATATCTCCCAAAAGTGCATTTCAGAAAACTACCACAATCCATATGGGAGTTGGTAAATGGTTAAATGCTAGTGCTTGTTATACCACTAACTGCATTATGCCCTTCCACTGCTGGGCATGGAAGGACAGTGTTCATCTATTAGCATTAGCAGGAGCACTTTAGAGGTTCCAGATTTTACCTGGAGGAGGCTTTTACTTGCTGTTCCAGGAGCATAATCCCTGTTTGCTGGACTGATTCAGCAAATAGTCACTGTTGGAGCTTGGAATACAGAGCCTTTTTTTTGGGGGGGGGGGCTCAGGAAGGGAACTGCCCTTCTTGGACTATGAAAAGAATCTGGTTATCTGATAGCCCTCCCCTGGGCCAGAGCAGGATGCAGTTGACTGCAGTGGTCTCTCCATTGTGGTAGTGGTGAACAATTGCCTCACTTGGCCTGAGCCAGTAAGGGAATTGGTGTTGGTTGGCCTTTCTTGCCCTGTCAGCAGGGATCTGTGTCTGAGCTAGTTCCTTTTGGGGTTGGGGAGAAGCCACTGTCTCTGCCTTTGAAGGTAGAATGGGTGTTTGCTGCTGGATTAGCCACAGCAGCCATTCTTACCTGCTCTGTGGTGAGCGAACTCTTCTGACAAGGCTTCAAACTGTTTCCTGGTTGATCTTTCAATTGCTCTTCTTTGGGTTTGGTTTCTGCAGTTGTTTGACACTTTAGCTGCCTCTTTTCCTTGCAGTGTGTGGCAGAGATGTCAGTCCTTTTCAGCTCCCACTTATAGATTCTCCTGGCAGCTGAATTGCAAATGAGGATCTATGCAGACTCCAGCCGTGGGCTGTCAGCAGGCTGTGCTTGCAGCCCTTCCTGTACAGAGACTCTCAGCCGATAAGCTATTTCTGTGTAGTGCCCTTTCCTCTTTCGCCGGTGTACTGCAGTAGCACTCAGCGCCCGTGCACGCGGGGCAATGGCACGCTCCCGGCCGTGGCTGGGAATGTGCCCTCCTCTGGCACACGTGTGTGCACACACACGGGCACACACTTGTCCCATTCAGCAAGGAAAGTCTTGTAACTGATCACATTGTTGTTCAAATTCTTAGTTATGGTAAAAGATTTATTTTTTTCAAAGGAGAAGAAAAAAAAAAAGGATTAATTGTGGTCTCCATGGCCAGAATGCATGCAGATGAGCTACTGGAAAAGGGAATTTGGCAGAATGAGAAATAAGGAATGAAAGGGCCTTGATTTTTTTTTTTTTATTTTTTTTTTCCCCCTGCTAGCTAAGGATGACTGCATGGGGAGGGTGCTAGGCAGTGTGGCAAAGCTATCCAGCTGCTTACACTGTTTTGATGATTTCTCTATTCAAGTCAAGAGGCTTCTTTCTGTGTTTGGACAGACCACATATAGGATATGGAATTTTTTTTACCCTTTCCCTTCAAAGGGAATTAAATTTGGATTAGGGTAAGAAGGGGGGTACCAACAGCACCTTGGTTTAGTTTAATGTAGGGAAGAAGTATCCGGTCTTTTGAGTCTGTCTAGAACAAAAGCTCTTTCACACTTGCTGGTGTTTTTTTAATGGTGATCTCTTCTTCATTCAGTCTGGGCAGGTTTGGCACTCACTAGCAGGCTGGTGAGCATCCTGCCCTGTTCCTGGGATGCTCTGTGTCTGCAGGAAGGGGAGAACTGCTTGCTTTTCTCTCTCCCTGGGGCTCTGCCAGAAAGCCAGGCCTGGCCGAACCCTCTGTTCGGGTCAGGGTGAGGGCAGAAGGAGGCTCAGACAGCGATGGGTGATCCTGCCCTGTCTGTGGCCGGCCATGTGGAGCTGAGGGTCAGGCTACTCCCCAGGGGCCTGCGAAGCCCCTCAGGAAATCGGGTCCAACCAGGACTTGAAAGGAGCAAACATAAGCCAGGAAAGAGACCAAACTTCTGCTGCTTTGCTTCTGTTCCCATGAAAAACAATGACAGTCACTGTCAGAGCAGTTGGGAACCCAGGGCTTTCTTCTGGGCTCCCGTTGGCAAGAGTCGGCTGCTCTGAGGTGCTGGCAGCTCAGCATGTCACGAAATCCCCAGTGGGACAGAGGGAGGAATCTCTTCCCAGCAAAGCAAGAGGAGAAGCTTTTCAGAAAGCTGGTCTCATCTTCCCAGGCTGGCAGAGGCGTAACCTGCTCCATTGCATAGCTGTGGCCAACCTGGGCATGTCTCTGGCTTCTCTTCTAGCAGCTTGGCACATCACTGCTTGTGTTTTTGATAACTGTGTCTCATAGGGTATCTCTTCCTTGTCTCCACATTATTACTGACTCCACAGATCCTGGTCTTCATGTAGCTTTTTCACTCTCCTACCCCTTGTTTTGAAAAAGAAAGCAGCCCTAGTCATTCAGCCTGGTGCAGCACAGCCAGGGCTGGAGCGCCCAGAGCAGACCCAGAGGGAGGGAGGGAGGAGCAGTCTTTTCCTATTTCTAGAGCCCACACAGAGCTCCCGCTGCGTGTCCATCGTGAGCGATGCCTGGCAGTCGCTGGCCAGTGGTGGGTGTACGAAGTGGTGGCGATGGCAGTGGGGTTGCTCATCCTGCAGACTCGCTGCTGTCTCTTGGGAAGCTGCGTCTCACGAGCACTTTTTTCCTTGTGGCATCGCTGCCGTCTGTTCCTTGTTGGACTCTGAACATTTAAAAAGTGAATCAGTTTCCAGACCCAAACCGCTGGCTAGTTTCCTTTTTTTTTTTGTCGTGAAGGTTATTGAATTATTTTTTTTTTTTATAAACCCAGCAGGCTGGTAGTTTTTGACTGCGTTATTGTTTCATTGATATTTTATTCCTGGGGGGCTGAGGGAGGGACGTTCTTCTCCACATTGTTCCCCTTCTCAGGGGATTCAGAGGTGGCTTAAACAAGTAAAAGGAC
Source organism: Athene noctua (assembly GCF_965140245.1). Taxonomy (NCBI): domain Eukaryota; kingdom Metazoa; phylum Chordata; class Aves; order Strigiformes; family Strigidae; genus Athene; species Athene noctua. The sequence goes on along the minus strand of NC_134056.1, from coordinate 7,176,491 downwards.
CTTATTGGCAAGACTCTGCATCCCCTTGGGTGTCTGATACTGGCAAGCAGGGCTGCTCACGCCTGGCTGACCCTGGAGAGCAGAGCTGGCTCTCTGCTCCAGTCTTGTGGCCAGGAGAAACGTGGGGGCTCTGCTCTCCCAGTTTCTGGACCTTTAGTTGGTGGAAGCTCATTGCAAAGAGTTGGGAAATTCAATGTAACTTTTTTACTAACTTTTTTTTTAAAAAGCAGTATAAACTCAGTGAATGTCCAGAAGAATAGGCTTAGTTGTGATTTGGTGAAGGACGTGGGTTTCAATAGGAAATTGTGATTGGAAAAAGGGGGAGAAGGATGTTGCTCCTCCATCTTCTTTTGCATGGTTGGCACTTTAAATGGGGGCCTTCGTGCTGTCCTGACCCTCTGTGTGATGGGCAGCAGGCGTGTGATCTCTCCCCCGCCCCCTCTCATTGCCACATCACTTTGCCCCCTGCAGAAAGTTAGTAAGCCCTTTTAAATCTTTGCTTCAGTTTTTAGAGGGTTCCAAACCAGGCCAAAACCTGAAGAATGCATATTTCATTCTCATCTTAATAGGAGGGGTTGACTTTTTATTTATTTTGTCGTTGCTGTTTCTTTTTAAACTGGTGGCTGTGCAGCTGGACTCTGCACGAGCTGTTGTGAACCTCTGGGATAACCTCACTCCAGGTACGCTAGAGCACCTAGGTTAAACACCCCTCCTGGAGAGGGGCCCCCCTGCTTCCCTCCTCGCTGCCTTACCCGGGAGCTGCAAATTCACCCTCCGCCCCTCCTGCGCCCTCCCTTGCCACCCCACCTAGTCTCTAGCTGAACGATTCTTGCTCTGGTGACCTGAGCCCTGTGGACAAGGCTGGTCCCCGGGGGCAAGTTCCTACAAACACTGCCTGGTCGCAGGTGTTTGTCCTTGAAAAGCCACTTCCTCGCAGGGGGGTGGGGGGTGGGCAATGAGCGCAAAATTTCCCCCCCATTCCCCTCCCGAGAGCTGCCTCGTCCATCAGCCCACCCGCACTGTCCGAGCCTGATGCCCTCTGCAACTCCACGTTGTCTCGCCCCCGCCCCATGAGGAGGGAGTGGACGTGGCAACCTGGGAAGTCAAAAAGGAATTTGGATGAAGCTGTGAGCGAGAGGTGTGGCTGAGCCTCGTAATTTGCCTCAAACACAAGGAATAACGGTATAGCCCATATTTTTGTGGGGGGAGGGAGGGGAAGGGGAGATCATGTTTTATTTTCTTGAAAGTTAATTGAGCTTGGTGATCTTCAGATGAGGCGCGCACTTGATTTATATCAGATTCTATAGAGATATCGCTGATATTTTTGGAAAGGGAATGGGTCTATGCAAACTTCCAAAATTGCTTGAAAGATAGTTTAACATTTTTTTACTTTGAAATCTAAAGATAAATTTAACTTTTTTCTTAAAGCAGAAGTGCGTTTAGAAAGAGAAGCTACTTCCACTGCTCTATTTTGATGACGATTCTTGGAAAGTTTGGGCTGGAGGGAATGACTATTTTTCACCATTTTTATCTTGCTCCTCTAGTTTTTTGTTTCTTTTTCTAACGGAATGCTGTGCCGTCTTTGATTCAACAGATCGTGTTTGTATTTTCTGTATCTGGTTCCTAACGTAGAGAAATAACAAATATATGAGGAAATCAATATAATGTCAAATGTTGTTATGGTTTGGGGGAAAAATAAAGGGTTTTGGTACTTCACATTGATTCTTTTTGGTTTGTTTCTTGTTTTAAATGTATTTAAATATCTGCTAAGGAAGCAGAAGGATGAGACAGGGCCTGCTGGCATGCAGGGCCCTAGACTAGGATTTGGCTTTGCCTTTTAGGATTTCCTTGGTGGTTGGGAGTGGAGATCCCTGCCAGCCCTTTCCTGCAGCGGGGAGAAGGGCTGGAGCAGGGACCTGTCAGCACCGCACAGGTCCAGTGGAGCAACAGCTATCCAGGGCCAAGGGGAACTGGCACAAGTCACTGGCACTGTCTTGTGTTCCCAAACACCATGTCCTAGCCCGGGCTGTGCTTGAACAGCCCCGTCCTGCCCTGCTGCAGAGCCAGGCTGGGCACCCCTGCCCGGGGCGGCCTGGCCTGGGGGAAGGTGCTGTGGCCCCACAGGGCTCCAGGGAATGTCTGCAGGCCCTCAGGGCTTGTGTCAAGGCAGCCCCTTCTCTTCTGTCTCAGGCTGGCAATCCCATTAACAGAGATTTGACCCGATTTTGCTGTCCAGGTACTTGCTGCTGATGCGTGCAAAGGTCGGAGGGGACCAAGGATGTTGGGAGGAAGCGACTTTGCCTCCCCCATCCTCCCAAAGCCTCGGCCACACATATGGACCAGCTACACGTTGGAGTCCCATGCAGGGCCTTCCCCTTTCCCTTGGCTGCCTCCCCTTCCTCAGATGCTCCCTTGTGTCCCTCGGCTGGCTGTTCAGTCTCTGCTTTTTCTTTTCCTCCAGCGGCAGCGTGTGCGTGTGTAATGGAGAAATGTCTGGGGTACAGGATGTGAGTGTCTCGGGTGTTGGGGCTGGTTTTGAGGAGGTTGGTTTCAGGATGAGTCATTTCCATCAGAACTCACAGACAGCGGGTGGCAGATGAAACCAGAGCACCCTGCTGCCCAAGGAGACTGTCCTCGTCCTCTCCTGTCACCAGGCAATGACACAGAAAGTGGAGGAGGGGGGATGCTTTAGCGAAGAGCTTCACTCCTGGACTTTCCCTCCCGGGCGAGCTTGCTTCCAGCTGTAAAAATGGATCTTAGGTGTTACCATCCGGGCCAGGGCCTAGGCAGCCAAGGGCTCTTTAACACACATCTCTCAACAGCGCTGACGCAAAGTGGAATTTCTGGGAATTTCATTTATTTCACAACCTGCCTCGCCTTACCCTGGGCAGGACCCCAGCTGTGGAAAACCCGGCTAGACCTGCCCCGGGGGGACTAACGCGAGGCCTGGGGGCTGCGGCGGCCGCCCTTCCCCGGCTCCGGGCCCGGCCCAGCGCGGCCCGGCCCAGCGCGGCGCCCCGGGACTACACCTCCCGTCATGCCCCGGGCGAGCCCCGCCCGCCCTGCCTTCCCACAATGCCGCGGGCCCCAAGCCGCCTCCGCTGATTGGCCGCCTCCGGCCGGGGGGAGGGCGGGGCTGGCTCGCAGCACGCTCATTGGTGGTCGCTCCCGGAAGGGCGGGGCTGGCGGGGAGAGGGGCAGGCCGGGGCTGGCGGTCGCCATGGTGAGTGGGGTCGGCTGCGCCCCCGCCCCGGGACGCCGTGAGGGTGAGGGGCGCGGGCCCGGGCCGGCCCTTGGGCTCCTCCGGCTGCGGCGACTCGCGGCGTGTCCCTGCTTAACATGGGGGGGCTTGAGCTGAATCGCGCCCGGGACCCAGCGCGGGGCCTCCTGGCTGCCCGCCCCTGGGGGGAGGCTGGGCCCCGGCCGCCTCCAGGGGCCTTTCCGGGGCAGCGCCGGTGCCGGCGGGGGTCGGTACTTGCGAGGACTGGGCCAGAGCTGTGGGAGCGTGAGCTGGCGCGGCCGGACGGGAGCTCCGGGAGCGCCCCCAGCCGCAAGACCAGGCCGTTCTCTGCCGCCCTCGCGGTGCGTTATTTCTGTGGCAAGAGCCTCTCCCCTTCCCTGCGTGCTTCAGACCCGCAGCGGTGCGTTCATGTAACCTGGGGCTGAAGGAACAGCAGGTGCCCATTAACTTCCTGCGCAGACCCTGCAGCGAGCAGATCCCACTCTGACTCTCTCCCTTTGCAGGCCACAGCAACAGACCAGGTGGTTGGATTCGGCTTGGTTGCCTTCAGCCTCGTCCTCTTTGTTTACTACACCCTCTGGATCATCATACTGGTACGGGTCTCCTCTGGCCATTATAATCCCAGTCACTTCACACCCAGGTGTTTGCCTGGGCTTTGTTAGGTGCTGATGTGTCTGTGTGCCTGAAGGACTCTGCCTTGCCAGATCCCTGGTTAAAACTTTAAAGGCAGAGCTTCCTCTGTTTGCTGGCACAGCCCTTGCCTGTGATACCAAGCGCTGACCCTGCTGCCAGCCCTGCTGCTCGAAGGCTGCTGACCCAGCTGGTGTAAGATCCGAGGCTTGCAAGAGCTGAAGCCTGACCCCTCTGGAGGTGGTGTCATTGGTGTTCGTGTTTACAGTCCTCCAGATTCCTGGTTCGGGTCGGGGATCCTGGAGGAAAACATACCAAACTTACCAAATCTGGAGCCTGGTAGGGAGGAGAAGAGTTTAGGGAATGCAGATCTTTGGGGAAGTGATTGTGAGCCTGGTAGTTTGCCCATGTCTAGGGACACATCAGGTGGGATCATCAGTGGTTTTCTTCCTGGAAGGAAATATCTCCTTGTGAGCTTTCCAGGTACGAGAGGCCTGGTTCAGCCCTGGGTTGATGTCTGAACTCCTGGCAGCTTCCCCTCAGAGTTCTGAATTCCCCTCTTGCATATGCTTACTCTGCTGCCCAGTACAGGAATGCGGAGGTGTGCTCGCTGCTGTGTAGGAATCCTTACACTGCTCTCTAGTGTCCAAAGCTTTCCGCTGGCCTCGCAGAGGGGATCCTGGCGGGATCGCCATTGAGCAGAGCCGTTATCAGCTGCTCCCTTCTGCGGGGCAGAGAGTCGGGGGATTTGCTGTACACCGCACCAAGCAGGCCAGCAGCTGCGCCCACCCTGAGGCGCCAGGGCTGTGGGACCCCTGTGCCGGCTTCGTGTAGCTGCCCCTCGTTATCTGCTGCCCCCTGACACCTTCACTGCCCACCCACTGTCACATCCCTGCAGCTGTGAGCTGAGCCACATGAGGGTCTGGGCACCCTTTTTTTTTTTTTTTTTTACGCTGTTTCTTCAGGCCTGATATTTCTGTCCTGCTTTTGAAACCACGGGGCTGCAGGTGTCAGGGACTTGCCCTGGTGTCCCCACCTGCTGACACCCCCTCTGTCTCCTGCAGCCCTTCATCGACAGCAACCATGGGATCCACCAGTACTTCTTGCCGAGGGAGTACGCTGTTATCATCCCTGTGGTCGCCGGGCTGCTGCTAGTCCTATTTATAGGTGAGTGTTGTTTCTGTAGTTCTAATTAGAAGCTTCTAAATTAGGAAGAGAGAACAGGGTTGCTAGGGGGTTAGCTAATGCATGACGTCTGTGACACACTCTCTGTGGCTACTACTGCATCTTCACCTGGCACAGGCTCTCGGGGCATGTGTTTGTGTGTAACTTTGGCTGTTTGAGGCTCTGGACAGCTTAATTGTTCCTTGATTGCTCTGCTGACGTTCTGTTTCTCCCTACAATATGTTTTAAAAGGGCCCATAATTGGAAGTTTTCTGGCTGAATCTCTTCTCTCTCTGATGGTAGGCGTTTTTATAATGGTCGTGATGTGGAAGAGCAGGAAACCCGCCAAGAAATCAGACTGAAGGCCCAGCTGAGAGAGATGAGAAGGTGCCCACGCTGCGGTGGTGTGGCCGGGAAAAGACTTTACCTGCAGCACCGGGCGGACGCCTCCTCCGGAGCGCTCAGCGCCGAGCTGGCTGCTCTTCCTGCAGAGATGAAACCTTCTGTAGTTTACAGCTTAACTGACCAAACGGAAGCAAAACTGACCTCCGGGGCTCATCGAGAGAGGGACCAGAGCCCTGGCTGCGAGGGACCTGCTCCCCAGCTGGGGCTGCCTGTGCCCGTGCTGGCTAGAGGAGCTGTCAGGGTCCAGGAGCTGTAACCCCACGAGTGCGAGTCAAGCCCTGACCCCTGCCCAATGCTCAGCCTCTGGGTAATCCTTCCCCTCTGCTCTTGTGACCAGTAGTTTGTTCCTTACAGGTTTTTTCAAATGTTTACATACGGTTTGTGGGGGCGTTTTTAATTGGATCTGAGTTTCAGAGGACAGAAATGAGACTTTGGGCTGGGAAAAGGCAGGCTGGCACTCTCTATTTGCCTGCTGGAAGGGCTAGTCACGGTACTGGTGGGCTCTTGCCTCTCTGAGGAGGGACCCTGGTGAGGCCAGGCATGCAGAGGATGCAGGGGCAGTGCCACTGCTGCCCTCTGTGTCCCCTCCTGCAGTCATCCAGCTGCGGGGGTGCCGCGGGGGTGCCCTGGGTCACAAGGAAGCCGTCGGCTCCCCAGGTGCGGTTCCTGTGCCAGCTGCTGGCTGGGTTCCTGCCCCAGGCAAGGCTCTGGGTGCCAGCTGGGCTGGGGCTGGGCAAGCAGGCATGGTGGCACCCTGTCCTTCCCCCCATGGGGTTTGCTCTCCTGGCAACTCCCCCAGACCACAACAAGTGGGATCGCCCTCAATAAAGGTTCCACAAGGTCTCGGTCCCTGTCCTCTGCCTGCACTGAAGGAGTGCCGCAGGCCTGTCGGGGTGTTGCTGCTGCGTGGCCCTGGCAGTGCCCCACAGTGAGCTGGAGAAGGTGCTGCCCGTGGGGACAAACAGGGAAGTATTGGAGAACCTGGCTGGGCTGGGCATACACTTGTGCCGGCCCTGCCGTGTTGGGGGGCTGCTTTACCCCACCTGGCCTAGCTCCAGCAAAAGCCAGGCAAATTTGGGGCACTCTGAGCCTTCCCGTGGGTACTGTGAACTCCCCCCACCAGACAGCAGCATGTCCCCTCATCTCCCGTGCTGCCAGGGGGGTGATGCTGGTGGCTCGGGGAGGCCCCCGGGTGCTGCAGCTCTTGGGCTGAACGTGGCTGTGCTTTGACCCGCTGCATGGCTGGAGCCGGCGGGTGGCCCAGAGGCCGGAGTCTGCCTGGGGGGAGGCTCCCAGCTCTTGTGGGGGCTGCAGGCTGCCTGTCGCTGAGCCCTCCGTCCCCACGTTTCCCCCTGTCCGTGTCTTGCTCCTGCTGCTTCTCCCGGTGAGGAATCCCTCGCTCCCCTTCCCAGCCCCTCTCTTCTGGACGTGGCTCAGCCCAGCCTGGGAAAGTGGGTTTGAGGCAAAAGGGAGAAAAATTTGGTCACGGCTCTGACCGACTGCGTGTGTGTCCCCCAGGTACTGCTTCCTGTGCCCCTGCCAGTGTCCCTGTCACCTCCTCTTCCCCCCTGGCCAAAGCCTGCGGAGGGGACAGGATTGGGACCAGTTTCAAGGTTACTTCTCGTATTTCTTTGTCAACAGTGGGAGGAAACAAAGTCCAGTTCCGCTCCCTGGGCGGGCGGCAGCTCACGCTGGAGACATTTCTCACAGGTGCTCTCTGCAGCCTGGCCGGGGCGTGAGGGGCTGCGGGTGCGGGGTGGCCCCCCCGGGCCGTCGGATGGGGACCGGGGTACTGAGACACCCGCTGGCCCCACTCACGGGCCATTTTGGAGCATTTTGGGCCCTGGGCTGTTCCCACCCGTGGCCGGTTGTGAGCCAGCGGTGCCCGGAGGTGAGAAAGGGGGTTTGGGACACGGGAGTTGGCTGCGGGGGGACACCCCCCACCCCACCCCCCCCAAGGCTGGAGGGAAGCCGGGGAGGTGGAAAAACGGGTGCTAGGGTCGCTGCCGGGCACACGGGTGGGTGCTGGTCCCGGGACACGGGGGATGGGGACCGGAGCCGGTCCCGGAGCCTCAGCCGGGGGCGGGCGGTGCTGGGCTGTGGGGGCGGTCCGCCCGGCCCCGCCCCGCCGCGGCCACACCACCCCAGTCCGGTGCAGCCCGGCCGGGATGCGGGAACCGGCGGCGGCCCTGGGGGCCGGGGAGCGGCGGCGCCGCGGGGGCTCCCGGCGCGGTGAGTGGGGCCGGTACCGGGGGGCGCCGCTCGGGGTGGGGGGGGGGCTGCACGCTCGGGGCCCCGCGGCGGGACGGGGGCACGGGGGGTGCGGGGGTCCAGGGCATGGGGAGGTCCCGGAGTCGGGGGGTCCCCGGGAGGTCCCGGCACAAGTCATGGGGGGGTGGGGAATCCTGGGCACTGGGGTGCTGGGGACAGGGGGGGGTCTCCTGCGCCCCACTTACCGGTGCCACCGCTGAGCCCCCTCTGCGTGCAGGGTGCGAGCCCCCCC